>NC_070611.1:28108478-28434478 GCF_027172205.1 Podarcis raffonei
GGAAACACTTCCGTATGTGAGCGATGGCTTCCTGAACGGTAGTGCAATCTAATTTCATTTCTATGGCCGCTGCTTTCTAGTTCCAAGTACCTGCACCAGAAATGGATCATCAATTCATGAAGCAATGTTAATAAGGAGGAAACAGAATTCATACTGGTTTATAAACAGAAAGGAGAGAAAATCCAATTTATACATTATTCACATCTAAGGCATGATTTTGTTGCCTCTTGGATGGGGTCCCACTTTTAGCCCTTCCCTGATGTGATGTCTTCTTCTTCCTCCAACCACAGCACATTGCGCACAGTTGTCTGTACAGAAACTGCAATGAGCAAGCTCCTGCTTTTGAGTAGGGCCTCTGCCATGATTATGATACATGAAGATGCCTCCATCGTGCAGAGCCCCTATATATGAGCAAGACACCATGTGTTGGGTTTTCTTTACGGACAACAGGCTTTCAGTGTGACAGCCCCCATTTTGTGGAACAACATTCCTGTTGATTCCAGTATTTGTACAGTGGTACCTCGGGTTAAGTACTTAATTCGTTCCGGAGGTCCGTTCTTAACCTGAAACTGTTCTTAACCTGAAGCACCACTTTAGCTAATGGGGCCTCCTGCTGCCGCCGTGCTGCCGGAGCACGATTTCTATTCTCATCCTGAAGCAAAGTTGTTAACCCGAGGTACTATTTCTGGGTTAGCGGAGTCTGCAACCTGAAGCGTATGTAACCTGAAGCGTATGTAACCCGAGGTACCACTGTATTTCCCTTTATTGAAATATACATATATAGTAAAAAATCTCCTTAGAAAAGCAGCACCATATGCCTTTCTTTTATTTCTGCACTTCTCTCTTCAAAGAAACATTCCCAGCTAACAGGAAAATTCAGGCATTTCTGACTTGTTTTGCACACCTAGCAAAGTGCATTTATTTTCTCTTCAACATTCAAGGTGTCTCAAAGCACTCTAGTCTTTGTATTAATGAACACTTAACTGAAGTCAGCAACAAAAGTTATGCATGCAATAATTCTTTGTTCTGTGGCCAATTTTTATTGCACTGGCAAGAAGTCAAAACCAACTGAATATATATATATCTGCAAACAAAATAGTAGAGTTGACAGAATATATGCCAATTGAATTACCTCTTTTATCACCACAATCTTAAAAGGATTGAAATAAGGCAATTTTTAATGAAACAAAACAAGACAGTGATAGAATAGGCCAAAGCACTCTTCACATCTTAATTATCTATTTATTTAAAATTAACATGTGAAACAATGCAAAATTAAGCAGAACTATTCATAACTCTGAGCGCTAACAACAGAGATATGGCATTACAACAAAATAATCTAGCCCCTTTAATTGTGTTCACATGAACTAGTAGTGAATTATCTACAGGAGCAGTGCATAAAACATGCACCTCTCAGTCTGACTGAATGGTGAATGAGCTCCTATACCCCTTGAATAGAATATAGCTTCATGGATTATCATGGCTGTGCAATAGTATCAATGACTCCTGAACTAATCTTTCTATTTAAAGCAGAGGTGCAGAATCTTCTACCCACTGGTCTAGTTAATCTCAAAGGCCATTTCCCCCAACCCTTGCCCTACACCTAACATCATATATGATATCACTTGCAGGCATGTAAAGATGCAGCCCTTTACCGAAAGCACAGTTCACAGGTACTGGTCAGCAGCACGTGCAAAACCCTTTTCCTCTGCCTGTGCTGCTTGGTTTCAAACTGTAAGGGCAAATGGAAACACTTCACCTGATACCATGATAGAGGCAGTGGTCGTAAAACATCAGGTTGGTTTGGAGAAGTCAGAATTTGGCAGCCAGTTGGATCCAGCTCCCACCCCACCAAGCATAAGCACAAAGGAAATGATAATAATGATAATTTGTAGGATCGTTGAATTATAGAGTCTGAAGGGACCCCAATGGTAATGTGGTCCAAACCCCTGAAATGCAGAAATCACACCTAAATAGCCTTTATTCTGTTTTTACTTGACATGACTAGGTTTTTGCACCTTCCATTTCCCTTTTACTTGCGTTGCTTTTTCTCATGGATGCTTAATATGGACATTCTATTGGCTCAAAACTTTATACTAGAGCAGAAGTAAAATTCAATTTTTAAAATCCAAAATTCAGCAATATTCCAGCATTTCCAAAGATTTTTGAACTCCATTTCTGAAATTCAGCTTTGAGAGAACCTTTTAAAAAAGATTGATATTTTCATTTAATTTTTAAAACTTGCTTTTAATTTTCCCCCAAATTATTATTCTGTTGCTTGCTGCTGCTGCTGCTGCTGCTTTTTACAAAAATGGAAGCTAGAAAGAAAGTGGCAAAAAAGTGTCTACAGATAGTGAATTCTATTTCTCCTAACTGGTGATTTGTTCAGAAGTGAGATTACTGAAAAAAACCAACCATGCAATGCAGGCAAAAACTGATGAAGGCAAAGTATGCAAATCTTCACAAGCTTAGCATTTGCCAAACTAAAAAAGACAGAACTATTTTTTTATTCTACATGTTCTTTTTAAAAACTCTAATATATCCTCAAATGTGACTGGACTCTACCATTAGAGAACAATTTTAAGCAAGAACTTCAGTGAATGAAATTTTACAATTTGGCTTCCTGTCTGACCTGCATAAATTATACTTATAAATAAACTTTCTTTTTAAAACACAATGCCAATACAATGCTAAAGGGGGGGTATCTCAACTACTGGGAGCATGATCTAAGTAGAGTTCCTCTCTGCAGATGTTCCTGCTGGTAGAGTGGTGGTAGATAACTTTTGCCCTTCCCTCTGGAGTCACAGGACCACCTCCCATGCTGTTCCAGAGGGTTTGGTGCCATAGAACAGTATTAGAGAGGACTTCCGGGTTAGCGCCATCGGCGAATGGCGGAGTTCCTCCGACCGGAGGAACGGGCTCCGTGGAAATTGGGTCTTCCCGTCGCGGCGAAGGCGGGGACCCGCTAGAAATCCCAGGCGGAGAAGCCTGGGAACGTGGGGTTCAGCAGAGCACCAAGAGCGCCACCCCTACTCGCGAGGAAACCCCTTTTCGGGGCTCCGGAGTGAAGTGGGGTGAGCAGCGCGGTGCTGCGAACCGATTGCTACTTTCACGGAGGGAAGCCTCACAGCCATCGCCGGAGAGCGCTGACTTTTTCCTGATGACAATTGGACTCTAAATCAAGTACCCGTGAGTAAAAACGGAAAATTGGATCAAGAAATCTGTAAAAATTGTGAATTAGGCAACGAAGCGGGAAGGTTTAAACAGGAAGTCCGCCTTCCACTTTTTGTATATAGACTGAAGCAAAGACCTTGCAATCTAATAGCCTGGAAAATTGTTTTAAAGTTGGAAATTTCCTGCATCTACAACCAATAAAACCCCCTTGGAAGCAGGAGAAAGGGGGGGGATTTGACTGCTTAATCCTGCAGGAGGAGAGTAAAGGAATTTAAATTTCCATTGTCCCAAACCTGGGGACGGGGTGTCTGGACAGAAATTGTTTGAGACGTCCATTGATTGAAAGTGGAGCACTTTGACAGATAGTCAAAAAAAAAAGAGAGAAACAAATTAACTTCAACGCTGCTTTCTGCATTTTAAAGAAACAAAGTATTTGAAAACCGAAAGTAATCTTCTTTGTTGGATACATTTTAAAGATGGATACAAATAGAAATTGTGTCCCCTAGAGGGAGCTTGTCAGTTTGTTGTTGCAGTTTACTTGGAGACCTTACAGCTGCGAGATTGGGATCGTGGGACCAGCCGTTTGACCTTGAACAGAAATGTGTTGGAAGGAAGGTTTGGTCTCTGCCCTTGGCATGACAAATGCTTTACTGGAGCAGTTGCACGAGAAAATGAACTTGATGAATGAAAAGTTGGACTTGATGAATGCTGTAGCCAGTGAATATGATTTAACAGGAAATAAGGATAAAGAAGTTATACAGCGACCAATTCAGGAATCTGGTTTGACAGGGCAAGTCCAAGGGCAGATGAAGACGGAAGAGGCTGCGATTACACCTCAAACAACACAAATGGAGAGATCCAAAGTCCTGCAGGAGCAAAAGCCACTGCATTGGAAGATCGAACTTGGAGTGTGTCTGGAAGTGTTTGGAGTCAAGGAAGCTCTTAACCCTAGTGGGACTATGAAACAGGTTGACAACTATCTTTTGGATAATTATTTTTTGGATTACAAAGATGATGACGGGGAGAGGGACTGTGGGGAATGGGCTAGTCTGTCGAAGGAAAATGGAAATTACTACCGGTTGGAATTCTCCGGAGACCCACTCCTCAAGGAGAAAGGGAAGAAACTACGAAAGAAACCAACAAAAGACAAAGAAGTGCGTAAGCACAAACAAGAACAAGAAAATCTGCAGAAGGGGCCTAGAAGAGACTTAAGGGCCTCGGACATAAGATCACCAGATTGATGGACTGGATGTAATGGTCAGAAAGGACTGACATAACCCGAGACCAGGAGGAAGGGACGTTGGATAAAAAATAGAGAAAAAAAGTTTATATCAAGAAAAAATTATTTTTATCTTTGGAATTAGTGTAACACTAATGAAATATCAGGGAATATGCTGGAAAGGAACTAATTGGCTTTAGTAGAAAAGATTTAAGATATGGTTTAAATTTTGAAATTTTAAGGTTTTTAAGATAAGATAAGGTTAAAGAAATTAAGGTTAATTGAATAACAGAATATAGTAAAAGATGGAAAGGATATGTTGAATTAATAAATAAGATAGATTGTTAAGATAAATTATTTAAATTAAAATTGAGAAATATGGGAAGAATTTGCTGGAATAGTGAATTAAATTAGAATGCAAAAAGGGAGGTGTGAGGAGGTCCAAGAAACAAGCAAATGAAAAGAGGCAATTTGAGATTTGTATTTTTCTTCTTTTTTGGTTTTTTCTTTTTATTTTATTTTTTTGTTGTATTTTTCTGTTTTTTCCTTTTTTCATATTTATGTATTCATGAAACCTTGAATAAATATCATTTAAAAAAAATAGAACAGTATTAGAGAGTGCAGGATCAGCAAATTTCACACACACACACCACTCTACTGAATCAAAAGCCTTCTATAAATAAGAGCCTTTCTGATGACTAGAGGTGAAATCTAGCCCGAACCCATGATATTTTTGTTGCATCAGCAAATTCTGAGTAACTTCTGAAGCTTCATACACAAGGTGGGCCAGTAAATATAACTCATTAAAGTGTTTGCTCATGGGAAGTTTTATAAACTGGAATATTTTACACCATATTGCCAGAATTCTTTTTGTGCACTGACAAGAAGTTTAAAAATTAAATGAAGCCTAGCTGCCAGGAAAAAACCCAGAGAAATATAGCAAGACATCCATCAATTTAATGACCTGCTTTATAACCAATATTTGGGGTTATTCCAACTTGCCAAGGTTAAACAGAAAACAAATACTTATTTTAACTGCTTCAACACATTTCCACTACTCACGGTGTCAAGAATGTTCAAGAATGATCAAACAGTTGCCCAAATGACTAAAGAAATCTGGTTGATGCTTATGCTATTAAAACTGAGTGATAAGAAAATATTAGATGAAAAAGACAAAAAGAAATTGATGTCATTGTTACTTCTTTTGATGGAACTTACAAGATTCAAGTAATAGATAAAGTAGCTGTGGTATGTTGCTTGTAAACTATGAGAGATCAGGTAATGAAGCAGAAACAGAAAGAAAATAATGAGGACTATGGCAAATCATACCCACTTCTAAATCCAAATACTTATTTTGGAGCAAGTGGTCTTGTACACTTTAGATATCCACCCCCTACTTTACGCCAAAACCTTTTACACATTTATATTGTTTTTTTCTGCTGTAACCATGTATCTAAATACCAAAGCAAGTATTTACTTCAGTTTTTCCTTCAGTAGATTTGAATAAACTGTACAAGCACAGTCTTAAGTTGAGCACAGTTGCAGTTCAATGAGCTCACTGTTTCTTACTAGCATCATTTAATAAAATAAGTATTCAACTCAAAACATATAGTCTATGTTTGAAGTTTTTCTAATTTCTCATTTTCTTATTTGCTCATCTGAAGGGAAAAGTGCTTCACCCATTTGTGCTCATTATTTAAACCAAAATCCACAAAGATTTCTTAGGGCATTGGGATTAACATTTATTAGTACTGATGACCTCTTATCATCAACAACAAGATGAAAGATTAATGAGGAAATCACACAAAATGGATAATAGATTCACACTCCATGGTTCAGTGTAATAGAGGAGCAATTGGTGGCAATCATTAATTTGTATATAATTAAGAGATCATACTTGGTTAGTTTCTAATAAAATGCATTTCATTCAACACAGCTTAAGATGCTTTCATTAATCAGAAGCTGTATTCATAGTTTTTATGTTATAGCTGCACTTAGACTACAGAAAAGGAATTTGATCTGCAGAAAGTCAGTCTTGCCATCATTGTCCTAATAATCTGATTTGTTGATACTAATCTTGTTTTGTTGAATTATAATTTCTAAATTTCATCTATGCTACCATATTTTGAACTGCTTGCAATTGTCCCATATCTGACACTAGTGCACATGAGAATGTAGGTCCAATTTGGACCCTTACTTCAACTGTCCTGTGACTCACATAGTGAAGGAGAATGCAGGTGTATCCCACCTTTTCATCACATGTGACATGGGTGTTGCACATGAAAGCCCATACGTGTGATGGTCTGATTTATACACTTTCCCGCTCCTACCCCAAAACAGAGAAAAATGGGCTGTTGCACATACACCCCTTAGATGAACTGCCCACTTGACATTTCATACTATACCCATGTAAGATGGGCATTGCACACAACCACACCTCCACCATACACATTGTGGACCAGCCCAGTAAGAGTCTGAAGAAGGCCACTGGGAGATATTTTTTTAAGCACATTATCATAATTAGACAGTGGGCTGAGCCAGGTCTACAAGCTCTACAGCAAGGGCAGCTAAACTCTCTCAGTCCAAGGGACACATTTACGCATGGGCTGCATGGTCAAAGTGGGTGTGGTCTCCAGGGGCTGCATGTCAAAGTGGGTGGGCCCAAAGTGTACAGTAGGTGTTGCAAGAACTGCAGTTCTCAAGGCTGACTTTCAAACAACTTTCAAACAACTCATTGACTTGAGAGATTCAAGGACAGAGAGAAAACGAGAGGGCTGGTGGCAGCAGACCTAACATGTTGCTCTGGGAGTTACTCACATTCACAGGTAGGGAGTAGGTGAGCTATATTGGTTTCTATTCCAACTTTTACCTTTGTACAGCAGGCTATATTCCAAACAAACAAAAGTCACAGATTTCTACACACGCACATCTCTATCTTCCATCCACACGGCAAGTGGCTTTCCAAGCAAGAACCAATATTCAAAGAGGGCACAGAAAAGGATTCATAGCGGTGTGGCCTGTGGCCAGATGGAGAGGCCTGGAGGACCACATTCAACCCTGAGCCTGAGGTTCCCTACTCCTACTATGCATACCTACCTGGGAGTAAGCCTCCTTGAGGTCAATGACACTTACCTCTGAGTAGAAATCAGACAAATCATGTGCCTAAACCTCTACAGGAGCATGTTCTGAATATTGGTTTTAATTCTTTGAGGGACTGAATTGAGAAATTTAACCCACCAAGAAAATTCAATAAAACTCCAATAATATTTTCAGGATGTGCCGCTAAAGCCCAAAGTATCCCTATACCATGACCATCTTCTTTCTGGGATTATAATAGTCCCAGCTATGTTGGACGTGGTGTGCCTTTCGAGCTCACTGCTACTCTGCATTATCTGAAAGATGCTAAAATGTTATTAAATATGATATGCACCTGTGATGAAAAACTTTCTATATCTTCAGGCATCTGCTTACGTAAGCATGTACAAAGTTTTAGCCAAACCAACTGTACCAATTTCAAATGACTTGAATTCTTACAAAAACAGCTTCTTAGAAAGGTTCTGCCATTGTTCCTCTTGTTTCGCATGTGCAATTGACAACATAAATTTAAGAGGCACTCTAAGGAGCTTTTAACACTTAATTTAAAATTACCATGTTAACAATCATTATAATCCCTGTGAGATACAATATAAAGTTGTTCAACAGTAATAACATAAAAGGTATACACCATCCCTACCATAGTTAAAGGTAGTTTAACTTTCCCATAGCCTGTTAGAAAGAATGAAAATGTCCCTATTACAGCATGATAGCTCAGTTGCCAATCATATGCTACTTAATGGCAGCAAAACCCATTTGTTTCAATGAGATGCTATAGGAGCTTGAAGTTTGAGTTGAAAATTCATATCGTTTCATGGATCATTGTTGACAATTCTTTGCTAGGGTCATATGTTGACTGTTTCAGCAGCTGCAGCAGATGCGTACAATCTTAATAACACCTCTTTTAACTGTGACAACAATTTTCTTGTCGTATCATGATGAAATCATTCTCAAATGCCCTCAGGTCACATAGTTTAGTCTCTTAAACCTAACAGCATTGCTTTCCTTAAACCAAACAGCATTGCTTTTCCATTTATTACTATCGCTGTTATTTCTGTAACCTTGGATAGTCTTCACTGTTTGAAAGTAAGTGAGGCAAATAGTAAGAAGGCACACAGGTAAGACAACAGATGCTGTGAAATAGTACAGGTCTTTTACAGGCAATGAGGTTGAGCTGATTTACACTAGATGAGGATGAGATCCACAGTAGTGTGACAGGCAAATGGTAGAAAAACTTTTTATGCCCTTAGCAGTGGGAGACATTTAAATGGTGACAGCTGTTGATAGATACTAGTTATATAATCTGTTGATAGATCTTAACTTGTGAATTTCTATCTATTTACATTATTCACAGTCATATGAGCCACAGTAATTTCCAAGTAGTGTTGCATATATGTCAGCTAATATTCCAATCATATAATTAGTGGAAAGTGACTCCAATCTGCTTCCACAAAATTCATTTCTACATAGATATGCTTAGTATCGCAGCATAAAGCAGCAGTCCTATACACTTTTACCTGGAAGTAAGTCCCACTGAACTCAGTGGGGTTTACCTCTTGAGTATAAATGCATTGGGTTATGCTGCATATTAATCCTAGGTTTCTCTTTCTGATTTATTTTAATCTTATTTCACATTTCAGCATGCAAAAAACAATAAATATTAGGTATCTGCACCTACCTGTGATCTAAGTGGTGAACAGAAAAAATAACACCTGAATTTAAGCGAGTTTGTTTGAGTGACACCAAAATTGTGAATTCATGTTTATTTCTTAGCTTCTGAAAAAAGAGTTCTGCTTTCTCTGGAGATGCTTTTACATTTCTTGAAGCACCTAGAATGAAAAAAAAAATGAGAGTTGCTTTTTTTTACCAAAAGTACTCTATGTATCAGTAGTACTAAGCATGAAGACAAATATTTACAGTTGATTAAACTTTGAAACTTCAGTTTGTATAGTATTCCACAATGTAACTCAGATGACAGTAGTGCTTCCATCAACAAAAAGGGGAAGCAGCAATTACCAGCTATCCCCCCCTTGCCTTCAGTCTCTGCATTCCCCAGATCTGCTCCAGGGTGTTGGGGGACCCTATAGATGATATTTAGGTGTGTGTAAGAGAGGTGCAAGAGAACAGAAATCTCTGGAATTAGTTTTCCCATTCTTCCATTGATAGAAACCTCAACATCAGCTGAGCAATGCTGTTGGATGTAGCCCAGTAACTACTCAACTGACAATTCAGTCCCACAAAGCTGTCAACCATCTTTTGGACCAAACCATTACATGCTTTTAGTGTGGATTCACATAGTCTTGTATTTATACCGAAGAATAAAATGTTATCCTGTCAATTAAAGTCTCTAAAGACTTACACAGAAATCTATTGTTAAAATCTGAGCATAAAATGGCACTATTTATGAGAGCCAATTCTTTCTAGAGATCACCAAGGATGGATTTAGCCCAATTGAGAATACTTAAGCATTTCATTTTTGAAAGAATATCAAATTAAAACTGATAGTTTAAAAACTTTGAATACTTTTATTATCCTTGCTGCTTTGGCTCATATGGTTCTTTGAATGCAATACATCTTTACCATTTAATGGAAGTGTTTAATAAATTATAAAGCAACTCAAATACAATTACTTCCCAGTGTTCTTTCTTTTTTAGCCATGGCATACTAACAGACTCAAGTAACACACTTTTGTATTCTGTATGATGGTTTGATGTGCACTAACAATTTCTGGCAATATAAACAATTTATTCCCCAAAGGACGGAAGGAAAAACACACACGGAGAAATGTTTTTCACCTCAAGGTCTTAACATGCAGCAAACTTCTACAAAGCACAATGGTACTTTACATTTTGCAAAGAATGAAGAATAAAATCCATAATTCAAATCAAAAGCATTAAAATTTTAAACAGTATGTTTTCTAATAAGCACTAGTGTTTATAAATATTTAAGGGAGAATGTGATTTTGCAGTTAGAAATTAAGATTGTTGTGGAAGAATGTAATTCTTAAATTATGCTGTATTCTACCTTAAGCATGGACCACAATATTGTTATGAGTTTGGGTGTAGGGAGCAGGCTGTATGCTGAGACCATTCTAACCCTGGGATCCAGGGTTAGTGTTAAAATATAAGCAAGGCTAGCTTACAGATGAGGTGATTACCTGGGTGATGGGCCATTAAGGGGAACAAAGGAATGGATCTGTGTGAGTCAGCAAATGGGTCCTCAACTGGCTGGTAGTTAGAAAAAGAACAAAGACAAGAACTGAGAGTTCAGTGGCATGAGCTAAAAGCAAAGCAGCAAAAGGGCATAGAGAGAGGAATGCATGATTTGTGTTTGTATCCAAGGCTGCAGCTATGGGATAAACAAGAGCCTTTTGGGATGTTGATGCTGTGAACCTCTCCAGGTTGAATTTCCTAGGCAGTGACACCAAGTGCAGGTCCTTCAAGGGCAGTGCTAGTGAGAACCAGTTAAGTAAGACCTGTGATAGGAAGGGGTGTTTGTTCCTTCAAGATGGAAGGGATGAGTGTGCACTGTTTTGAAGGTTCTTTTAATCAAGCATCATGATTGATTACATCAAGTCATGGGGTAGGGTCCAGCATTTTGCTTGAGTCTGGCTTAAGTCATTAAATGGAGCTCTCTTCACAATGTAGTTACTATTGCCTGTTATGCTGCTAAATCTGAAAAGTGATTGTATGCTCAGCGATCTCCTACCTAACTTCATCTATGCTGCGTAAGTGGTTGTTCAGTTGTTAGTAAAAAAAAAATAGCTTTGCTATTTTTAAGCTTCCAGGTTACTTTACCTTGTTCTGTTATTAGAAACCTGTTTAAACCTTGCAACTTTCTATCAATAAAGCAATATTATAATAAAGTGTTTGAGTTCCTGGACCTCCCCATCTTGGTTATGGGCCAGTCTCCACAAAGATCAACTCACTCTGCCTCAACATCTGCAAAGAAATCTGAGTCACCCAACCTTTGGAAATAAATTTGCATTTACTTCCCTTGCCTTGGTGAAAACTCTTAAAAGAGAAGAATCAAAAGACTACATTATGGAGTCTGCTGCAATAGTAAAGATTTGTTTCACCCATTGCCTATTCTCAATGTGTCCCTGCACAGGTAGGTTTAAAGCTGGGTGTGCTGTTAAGATTTCAATGCCAAAAGTGGGTACCACTTGCTAAAAGGGAAAGGAGTTATGGCTTTTCTGCCAACAAGATAGGCTTGTTTTCAGTTATTTCTACATGTGCCCAGCAATGGTTTGTGCATGAGATGCAGGTTTATAGAGAAATTATTTTCCCATTACACCATGATTTCATGCCTTGGATTGGTGTTAAACTTTCTAAACCATGCTTGCTGGTTCAGGTAGGATGGAAGGTTCTAAACGCTTTGAAAATATCTCTCTAATGGAGAGAGATTGCAATCTAAGCATAACATACCCATGAGCTAAGTCCATCATTCTATTGATTGAGACAACAGATACAACTGTGACATTTTCCAAAGTTTAAAAAATGTTGAAATTCCCTGGTTTTTATCTGATTCCAGTTTTCATCTGACATATAAAAATGAGTATTGGACAGACACAGGGTTAGAGTAGGTGGGCCAATTTAGCCTAGTAAATGAGGCCAAAAGAGGATATTGTTGTAATCTATTTTTAAAAAATCAGAGGGATTGACACAAAAGTGTTTGGCATTATTTAACATTAAAATATAATGGATACAATGACTAATAGCTACAAACTATCCACTAGTAACTCTAAGATGATTATCAGGTGCTTTGTAACTATTAGATATGGGAAAAAATTATGGAAGAAGCTCTCTGAAACAGTTGCCAGAACAGTGGCTATCTCTTTCATTTTCAGAACATATATATGTTTATTATGATACTCCAGTTAGGTCCTGGTTGAGTAAATGGGTTTTCTACCATGAGTGTCTGCTCATTAGGATTTTAGTTTTGTTTTTCTTTTTTAAAAAATGCATTCATTGTATTTGCATTTTTTAATATTTGGGTATGAATTGCCTTGAGACGGTGACTTAGAAGACAATTAATAAATCAACTGTAATATAATAGTAAATTCACTCATTGAGGAGTAAGTCCTATTGAATTTAGTGGGGTTTACTTCTGCACAGTCATGCAGAGCTGGACTGCATGAATGACATGTATAAAAAACTTCAGAGAGAAACTTATGCAAAATATATTAAAAAATAATTAGAGCCAGAGAAGAAAATAAGAAGTATCAAAAGTTAAATTTTGGTAGAAATGAAACAAGATAAATGAAGAATAGGCAAATCAGTAATGATTGCAGAATGTTCAATTAGCATGTTCCCAGTGTTAATTGGAATGGAGACTGTTTCATTATTAAACCATATTTTAGCTACTTCCTTCAACTCTAACGCCAATTGAATTTGGTGAGAGATAACTACCTTTTGATAGACACAGGGATGATGAAAACAGTTCACTTGTCATGGCTACTCTGCAATACTTATAGAAAGTAATATTTTTGCAATATCTTCTCCAATGGATGGCCTGACCTCATAAACCCATATCCATCCAGACCTAAACAGATTTTACTAGAATTTTACCCATATTACTAATGAAATGTCTGGGAACTTTACTTAACTAAGCCTACTGCAATTTGACCCAGCTCTAGGTGTTTTTCTCACCCAAACCAATTACTTCCTGTTCTGTTTGACCCTTCCTTGAGGAATATGAAAAATGAACCAGGTAGACTTCAAATAAGTGCCAGTGAAGAAGAACCAGGACAAAAGTTCAGCAAAATGTCTATGTGCTGATAATTGAAATGCAAACCCATTTTTTATTCTGGCTGCCCTTGAACTATCAGAGTAATTTTTAAAATGTTCTATCCACTGTGTTTCAGCAAATTGTTAGCGCAAGTTTAATTGTGACACCTGCCTCCTAAAGTAATAGTTCATGAATTAATAAAACGTTTCCAACCTAAGCACTTTCCTAAAAATGAGCACTTTCATGAAATATTTCAAAGGTATGAATTCCAGAATACTGTTATTAAAAGGTTTATTAATACGGCATCTATAGTCTAATGTAATTTACATAAGCAATTTATATTGTGCAAAGCTTAAATTTAATCCCAAATATGGAAATATATCTCCAACACACAAGAGCACACAAGATGAAGCAGAGTTTATTGGATTACTATTGATAGAAATCATGGTTTAGAATAAGGATGAGGAATTTGCTGCTTTCCGGATACTGTTGAACACCAACTCCCATCAGTTACAGTGAGCGTGGCAGTTGGTGTCTCGGTGGTCACATGTTCTCTTTCCCTAGCCTGGAACATAGGTTCCAGAACCTATGAGCCCATATAATTTAGACTGATTTGTCTATTAAATTTCAAAGGAGATCTATTAAAGAGCCCAAAATTCATGTGAAATGAGAGTTAAGACTTTCTCCCTCAGTGAAAAGATAGTTGCAGGAACAGAAACTGCTTCAGTACCATGTCAAAAGTTTGGGGGAAATTAATAATTCCAAGACCCATAAGTTTCTTGTCCCTGGGATATCTCAGATAACAGTACAGTGGTACCTCGGGTTAAGTACTTAATTCATTCCGGAGGTCCGTTCTTAACCTGAAACTGTTCTTAACCTGAAGCACCACTTTAGCTAATGGGGCCTCCTGCTGCCGCTGCGCCACCGGAGCCAGATTTCTGTTCTTATCCTGAAGCAAAGTTCTTAACCTGAAGCACTATTTCTGGGTTAGTGGAGTGTGTAACCTGAAGCGTATGTAATGCGAGGTACCACTGTAATGAGAAAACACAGTGGAACAGATTCCTCCACTAAAGAAGTAACAGAATCATCTTAAATCCCCACCACAACGATCACCAGTCCCTAGGATTGCTTCCCTTCTAGTTGCCTCAAATAGCAAGGAATGCTCTTCATAATCTCTGCAGCACCCAGCATCCTGCCATCATTACCATACCACACCCAGAAGTGACAAGTAGTGTTCCAAGACACTTATCAGTATTGACAGATTACATTTGTGAGCTACTCTTTCTGAGACATGCTCATCTGTCTGCCAGGCTCCATACAGCCTACTGTGCTCTGTCCATGGTCCTGATGTGATGCCTACATCCTACATTCCTAATGTGAACTCTTCGCTCTTCCGTGCTGCTTTCCTACTGATACCTGAATTCACCTATTTCTAGAACTGAAACTACTCTCTGTGGCTGTGCACCAGCCTTGAACAGTGCCATGGCTTCCTCCACATGAAGCCAATATAGTTGCCTACAACTGTTTCCCGAAACTCCTTCAGGTGCCTGATATCCATTTGAAAGTTTGATGCAGCTACTAACTGGACATTCCTAGCTATGAGAAAGTTTTATAGAGTTCATCCTGTGGGTGAAGGGGGTTTGTAACTGATGTCAGGAAGCATTGCTTTAATTATATCTGAATTTAACTTTTTTTAAAATATATGTATAATTAAATCACTCCTAAACGTTGGTCATTACTTACTACAGGAACAGGTAATATCAAAACTGAATGAAGTCTCCTACCTGTTTACATCTGGCTATAACAACTCACACAGCCCCAGTTAACATGACCACTTTATGACAATTCTAAATTGGTGAGATTATTAGATACACAATAAGGTTTCCCAAAAGATGGGATGTTACCACTGTTTTTGATGAGCCCAGCAAAATATACCACAGAGAGTCCTCTAGCAGCCTGTGGAAATGATCTTAAGGAGGAAGTTGCTGCTGCAGAAGAGCAGAGAGAATGCAAGTAATAAGATGTCATTTCCTCATTTTCCATGCTACATTTGGCCACTTAACTAAGAGAAAGAGGCTATGCTGCATAACTGTTGCTTAAGCAAAACCATGGTTTACCAGGGCGGAGTTCTGGAAAACAATATGCTTCTTAAATGAACTGTCCTTTGTATAACCTGACAAGTGAATAACCACAACTTGCTCCTACACTTCTACAGATATGAAATACTGCTTCCTGAGGCATACAGTAGCTTCCTGGACCGTCTCAGTCAAACCAAATTGCCACAAGAGTATCTGCGATACAAAGGCTCAACATATGGTTTGTATAAGAAGCATGTATACCCTTAACATTACACCTGCCTACAGCCTTCCAGATTTTTTTTTTAATCCCATTAGACTCCAAGCAATATGGCAATGTGGCCCCCAAGGTATTAAAGACTCCAAACTTCCCTTTCTTACATGATGTTTCATTTACACATTTCATATTTACATCATGCTTTGATAAAGGTGATAATGGCATTAAATTTATTACCAAGGCTTGGGGCAAGCAAGCTGTGAAAAGTACTGTGAGAATATTGTGCTGATGCCCTATTCCTAAACAGGCATATGGAAATTAATTCTATAGAAACTTTTTTCAGTGGCACTGGCCATGCTTAAAATCTCAGGCAGTGAAACCTTCAAGTCATTTTATTAAGAAAATACTATATTAGCATCCTTGTTCTACAATCAGCTACTTCATTCTAAACTTCATTCAATGGAAATAAGCATACCTAGGATCATATACTTTGTACCCCCAGCCCCCAGAAAAGGCTTTTTGACAAAACTTCCTCAACCAAATTGGAGTATGTATTCATATAATCAGCTTCTAACTGTTTCAGCTATAAATCAATTTTTAAGTGTAGATTTGTTGAACAGTCAGAATTTAATTTCAGCCACTTGTGAACAGCTGAGGTCTTTAGACATCACAGTCTTGGGAATGTTGATAAAGGACCTTTAATCTCTGCAAGCATTCCAGAAGTGTCAGAATCATGATGCAGCAATAAATTAATGATTTCACTAGATTGGCTGGGAAGAGGACTTAGTTCTGCAGAACATCCGGAAAGAAGAATACATATCTGGCAATGATATTCACTTTCATTATTTACAATGCTATTTCCACACTCAGCTACTTTTTTAATAAACGTGATAGAAGAAAAAGCCAATCAAACAGTCAGAATCTCTCTAAGTACGTTCTCCAAGGCAACAACGTGCTTCTCCTCTGACAATGGCCATGATGAGAACATAAGCACATTTATTACAAAGACAGACATCAGTACTGTGATTCTGCAAAAGCACAAATCTATTTTTAATCACACATTTTCATTCAGATTAGTACAAGAGACACCAGATTGTGGCAGGGCATAAGAGACAAAGGATGACAAAATGCAATAGAGGATGGGGCTCCTTTGGTGAGCACAGCCCTTCTTACACTGCAGCGTTATGGCAAGACAAATTGTGCTTCTGGAATGAAAAAACAAAAGGGGTCTTCAGCTGGTGGGTCACGTCACATAAAGGGAACACACAAACTAACCTATGGTGGGCCACCCTTCAGTGCTGCCACCATTCTTCAAAAATTTGGGTCTTTTTTCTTTTGTAAAATGCTAGGGATGCAAAGAAGCCATGAACCTGATATCTAACATAGCATCTGCTGCTAGTTTCTTGCACAGAGTCCTAAACCAGTTAAAACTGGTTCTTGTATCAAAGGCTGGAGTCAGTGTCTGAAAATCTGAAGACCACTTATCTATAACCCCTACAGAGTATCTGAAATTTTTGGTTCCTCCAGGTTACCACTGATCAGACCT
Organism: Podarcis raffonei; assembly: GCF_027172205.1. Taxonomy (NCBI): domain Eukaryota; kingdom Metazoa; phylum Chordata; class Lepidosauria; order Squamata; family Lacertidae; genus Podarcis; species Podarcis raffonei. The sequence goes on from NC_070611.1 coordinate 28,125,533, forward strand.
AACACAGGGAAGTAGGCTGAATATCAGTAGCCTCAGCCCGTTTAGTTAAACCTTAGAAATCTAAGCCAATTTGAGTGAGGACTTATAGGTGCTGAATCTCTCTAAAGATGAATATATCTTTTATAACAATCCTGTGTTGTCAAGGATCCTATAGATCAGGGGTGTCAAACTCAAATTCATCGGGGGCCGCATCAGCAGTTTGGTCGCCCTCAAAGGGCCGGTTGTATCTGTAAGTCCTACAGGTGGAGGTTTCCTGAATGCATGTAAAGTGGAGGTTTCCTGTGTAGAACGGCCGGCGCCACTAGAGGGCAGACGTTCTCTGGCTTGTAGGCTGCCGCGCATGCGCTGAAGAGGTGGCTTTCTTGTGTCAAAAAAAAAAGCGAGAATAAAAGGTGAAGGCTGGCGGCCGGCGGCGGCTACACGGGCCACATGACGAGGTCTGGCGGGCCGGATTCGGCCCACGGGCCTTGTGTTTGACACCCGTGCTATAGATGTACTTGATTGCAGTTTGCTCTGAATAGTACCCTCATAAAGTACCCTCCAGAGCCACTGTTGTCTAATCACATCGTATTCCAACAAAAGTATATTTGGTTTATGGAGATTGACTGTAATTGCATGCACTTCTACAGCCACTGCAGCCTACTATATTCTCACTGACTTAAATGTGTGTTAAATCAGCATTTTTCTATCATGCTCTTTTTAGGTACCACAGCATTGTCACAAAAAGCACAACTGTCACAGCTTTCAATGCAGACTTCACTTTTTTCATATTTCCCTAAATATTCAATTCAGAAGCCAATGGAAAATGCATACCATGCAGAGCAAAAAAGAAATTTTCAATTAGAAGACTGTCAAGCACCATTTTAAATCTTGTCACATTTTTGCCTTGAAGCCTAAAACTTGGGTCTTCAGTGCCTAGCATGCTCACTTGAACAGATCCAACTGAAATAAATAGAGTTTACTTCTTCATAAACATGTTTAGGGTGGAGCTGTTAGACTACAATTCTGACTATGTTTACAAATGGTTAACAGAACACATCTACTGAAAACACACTGTGCTTGATGGAGTTTGTTTACTTATTTTCAACCTTTATATCCCCACCCTTCACCTGAACGTCATAGGGTGAGTTACAATGCCAAGTACGGAATGTGTGTGAAGGATTATAGACTGACAGGTCATTCCAGAGGTGGGGCATTGCAATAGCAGAGCTGTATCCAAAGCCCTGCCAGCTCATGTCAGCAAGCGTGGAAGCTGGGGTGGATTTGTCATTTTGTCATGCCAGCTCCAAGTTGGCATAACAGAGAAACCTGCGCTACTCTCTTAAAGGAGCCACTGGGCTTTATATCCAGTGGATCCAAAACAGCTGTTACCTCATTACATGGCTTTCTCACTCTGCAGAATTACCCCACCACATGGTTCTCCCCACACTGTCCAATTTATCTGCTCACAAATAGGGTGGATAATTTCAAGAAGCCACTTGTACCCAGTTCTAGCCCAAAATGGAGGTTTTATACCTTTGCATTCTCGACACACTATATATGTGTGTGTGTGCGTCGCTGTGTGTATCTTACACACACACACACACACACACACACACACACACACACACACACAGCAGTGGATATAATGGAATCATATAGAATTTAGCCATGTTTTTTAATAGCATCATGGATGTTGACTGTGTAGGGAGCTAGCTTAGACTATCAGAGGAATATCCTACCACTTTAATATAAAATACTATCAGATGGGCTCCAAAGGAGCCTGCTTAACTTCATATATCCCTTAGTGTAGTATTTAAGTTTTAGGGCCCTGATCTGGCTAAAGTTAGCTGCAACCTGCTTTCAAGTTATTGTGCACAGGATTGCAGTGTAAGTTCCATTGAAGACTGTGGGGCTTTGAATGCTTCCTGAGAAGCAAGCATGCATAGGCTCAGGGTGCAGTCCTTTGCCCCCTTCTCCAGTAGTAAGCACGACTGAAATTAATTGGACTGGCTTTATATGAATAGAAAAATATTAGGCTAGTCACAAATAACTTGCTTCGTTGGTTTCACTGTGGTGTGCAGTGCAGCTCTATGTATGTTTACCCAACAGTAAGACTCATTATGCTCAGTAGGGCTCATTCCTTGATAAATGTAAATTAAGTTTAGCTGAACTATGGTCTACATGCATTGTTTGTAAAATAGATGATTTTTTTCTTCAACTGTAAACTATTTTGCATTTCTGCATCTATTGCCCTATTATATTCTGACCAGGGAGCATTTCATGAACTACCATCTGTGCCTGTCTGTGGCTGATAAGTTAACTGCATATGTGTTCATGCTCTTTGAAAGCCCCCCATTTATCTAACTGTGACAAGCTTTTTCATCACACCCATAAGCAGAGTTCCATCTCTTCCCATGAATAAGTTTATTTAAACATATTATTATTGTCGATTTTATTTAAACTATTTCTTCACTACACAGCAATTTCAGCAGGGTTATAACTAGTGTTTCAAATGCATAATACAATTACTAAAAACAAGGCCTACACTCATTCTCAGCATGCATGCATGCACACGCGCATGCACACACACACACACACTTGATCCCTATTATTTAGCACATTACCTAGTTAGCATTTTTCTGTAACCTATTTTATTAATTAGCATCATCCTCAAAACCAGGGAAACAATGTGTATCAGCAATTTGCTTTTAAAAAAACTATTAAAATTGCTTTAGCTAAGGGTACTGTCTTAACATACACTCTTGCAAGCAATAAAGGGCATTTTGAGCAGCACTTGCTACTTAAACAGTCTTTTTTAAGCTTCCACCCTCTCCAGCTCCAATAAAGAATTGATACAAGACCCACCTCAATCATTGCTTAACGTACTATAATTATGCAAAGCAAGAAACTGTAGCAAAACCAGTGAAGGAAAACAAAATCAAGGACAAAGATTTTAAACTTGGATTATAATGCAGGATCCCTATATTATTTTCAAATCTAGTCTATCTCTTGCCTTCTAATAGAATATCTGCAAAGGCAAACATGGAAACGTGCTCCTGCATATCTGAAAGCATAGCTAAATGTTGTTGTCTCTAGCTAAGTCATACACAGAACAGACCCACTAGAATCTATGAACTTAAGTTAGTCATGCCAATTTATTTCAGTGGGCCTACACTATACAAGACTTAGTTGATACAACCCTAAGGTGTTAAGTTGGCTTCATGTTTTGTAGGCTACCATACAAGCAATAACTGCTAATTATTTAGAGCCCTTCAAGCTGAAGGCCCAGGGGATCATATTGACAACTTTGCAATATCTTAGGTTACTTCAAGCAACCAAGGTTTCCGGACCAGAGGGACATAATTCCACTTGGACAAGAACTTCAGCATTTCCCCCTCTCTCGTAAATGAAGCACTGGGTAGAATAGTTTATGTGGTTTGACTCCATTCTATTTTGGGCAGGGCTGGCTCACCCATGAGACAAGTCAAGGTGTGGATGTCTTTACCTGATGCACATTCATTACCTGTTTAGTTTCTCTGCACCTGCAATCCCCCCCCCCACTCCTATTCATAAAGCTGTCATCTGTCTCAAATGCACAAGCCTCAGCTTAGCAGTAAAGCAAATATGCTTTACAGTTTCAAATCACAAGGAACGGCCCTGTACAGCTGGAGCAGCATCTCCACCCCCATCGTTCAGCCCGGACACTGTGGTCCAGCACTGAGGGCCTTCTGGCAGTTCCCTTGAAGCCAGAAGTGAAGTTACAGAGAACCAGGCAGAGGGCCTTCTCAGTAGTGGCACCTATCCTGTAGAACACCCTCCCATCAGATGTCAAGGAGATGAATAACTATACAACTTTCAGAAGACATCTGAAGGCAGCCCTGTATAGGAAAGTTTTTAATGTTTGGTGTTTTTATTATGTTTTTATTAAATCCATATACTAGTTCTGCTTGTTTTTTGTTACTTTGTAGAAAGGCATTATGCAATGGGCATGCTATGTTTTTAACATATATCAGCTAGGAAAAGTCTCCATCTCTCAGGTCCTGAATGGACCGAGTGAGAATCTCTTAAAGAAATAGCTTATATGCTTATAGACAAAGCAGGATGCTTCCAGTCCATTCATACTTTCATCTTACACTCATGAAAAGCCAAAAGATCTCTCTCCCCCATGTCTTCAAGCCAAATTCTGAAAAAAGTCTACTTTTTCAAAGTTCCCTACACCAGCAACAGTTTGCTTCGTTTGCCTTGCACCCTGAGAAAATCAGCTATGATTGAGTCACATCAAACATTGTTTCCAAAAATGTAGACAGAAATAAAGTTAGCATGAAAACTGTAACCCCATAACAATAACAAGTTTTAAACATAGCTACATAGTATTGCTATACCACAGTACAAATTGACCTGTTTTAGTTTTGTTTTCTGACAGCAGAAAGAACCATTGAGGAGCCACTAACTGTGAAGTTCCTTCATGCATCATGCTGACAGATTAAATCTGCTCTTTGGTGTTCTGTTCCATGGTGTGCTTTATCACAACCCACCATATAATTCCACCCCATCTGTTGGTGCTTGGTGGGGTGTGTGCATGCATTTGCTTGCTGAAATAACTAAGCATACTTTATATACATACATGCCAACTGTTCTAACAAAAAAGGAACATCTTTTCTGAATGTCTCCCATCTTCTAACACTGAGCACCAGCTCTCATTCAGCTGGTCAGTATGCATTAAAGTTATCAAATACGTAATTAATTGTCCTCAATATGTCAAGCACTGTAAAATAAAGTCAGTAGACAGCTGTATTCATTAATTCTAATGGTACAGTGCTGCGTTTTGTCCATTTCCTTTTTAGTCAATATGTTTTCTATGACTCATCCCAGAAATAATTATAACAGAGAGTGGATTATTTAACAAAATATGGATTTTTGCAGTTAATGACTGGTGTTCATATAACTTGCCTTTATTTTTTTACCTATGTTGACTTGTTTTGCAAACAAACATGGTAAAATGCATCATTGGATCATAGTAATAGAATTAACCAATCATAAAAGATATTGAAGCTTATTTATGTATGTTTTCTGATTGTTTGGCTGTTTTATTCCATTCCATTCAACAAATGCCCAGGAGAACCCACTCTGCAAAATTCACAAAGTCAGAGAAGCTTCTTTGAGGTCATTTCAGTCAGGTATAATGTATATAACCCAGGAATCAATCTATATGTTTCATTTCTATATCATTGTTTTCATTTTATATCTATTATGACATGGTTTTGTTGATATTTATCTTAAACTTTCATTAACTCAATCAAAAAGAAGTCCATGAAAAGGTGCATCAGCTTATGAGGCCAAGGACATCTTGTTTTCTATACCTCACAGCAAACTAGTACTCTCTTATTAATATTCAGTGTTCCAGCAAACATCTTAATGCAAAATCTGTTTCAGAGGCAAAGGGTTCACTACCGTATGCTGTAGCTTGAGAAAAATTAGTGCTTAAGCCAACTTACTCCAGAGTAGTCTTAAAAACATCCTTGAGATGTCTCAAAGGCAAGTTTACAGCCTAAGACACATATATTTCCATAGCTGAAATAGATGTACATGTGACCAATGTGATCTCTATAGTTATTCATTCCCACTTTACATTATCCTTGTAAATATTCATTTGCAGGAACTGTGTCCTCCCTCCCCCCTTCATTCATTCATTCATTCATACTCACACACAAGCTTGTGCAACTATTGCAACAACATAGATGGAAAGTTTGGTGGAAGAGGCCCATGCAATCTGCATGCTCCCTCTCATTGGGGGCCAATGAGATGAGAAAGATCCATCCAATCAACTCTGTCCACATGGTTCATAAATACATAGTGGACTATATTGCACCATGAGCAAACAGTTTTTATGCATGCCAGTTAGGTGAAAAGCACCCAAGTTGTTAGCACTTTGGGTTCATTGTGCGAAGCCAAGAAAATAGAGACTGGGGAGATTTGTATGGGTAAATAATTGCATAAGGCCAGTGGTACTGGTTGAGATTCGCCCAATTTATATAAATTACTTTTATTTAATTTTAATATGCCACATCTTTCAAGCAGTATAACCTTGATGGCATCCCTGACTAGATAAACTTAATGTCTCCAGTGGGGCAATGGGTCAGCACATCTGGCTGTTAACCAGAAGGTTGGTGGTTTGAGCCCACCCAGGGATAGCTGCAGGCAGGATTCCTGCATTGCAGGGGGCTGGACTAGATGGCCCTTGGGAGCCCTTCCAACTCTATAAATTCTGGGGAAGCTGCCTCGCCAACTCCAAGGGGTGGGAATGGTAAGAGAAAGAGACAACAACAAGAATCAGAATGAAAGTAAAGTCTTTGAATTGCTGTACTTGCTTGGCTCTCCTCCAAGGAGAAGAAATTATAAATTATATCACTTTACAAGATGCATAGCAAATTTAGGAAAGCTAAAACGCATCTGCAATTACAGGTGTATAAAGAAAAAATGAATGCTGAGCATCCATTTTTTCTGAAAATTAAAAGAGAAATGCAGGCTAAGTCTTCAGACTCAGCAAAAATAGGAGAAATAGAAATGTCCAAACTTTAAAATTCTCTTTGCTGGAATTGCATTTGTTTTGTTTTTTAAATGCACACAGTGATACAGTGGTTTACGAACTTAATCCGTTCTGGAAGTCCGTTCTTAAACTGAGGCGCACTTTCCCTAATGAGGCCTCCAGTCACTGGTGCCCTTACACAGTTCGGCTTCCGTTCTTAGACCGAGGTAAAGTTTGCAAACCGGGACACTACTTCTAGTTTTGTGGAGTTCTTAAATTGAATAGTTCGTAAACAGGGCTGTTCTTAAACCGAGGTACCACTGTATGTGCAGTCCTGAAATGTTCATATTACTAGCCTCAAAATTGGAATTTTAGATTTTTATTCTGTCAAGAGCCCTTTCATGTAGATGTCTGCATCCTGTTGAAAGAAGGCTTTTTCTGTTTAAAAATAGCAGGTGTCAATTTCTCTTTTTAAAAGTGTATGCTCTGACTTTTCTGTGTTAATGGTCACAGTGACACACTCTGGTTGAATGTAGAATAACATCCTTCCACAGAGTCCTCCAGTGACTTAGGTAGTCAGCTTTTGATACATGATCTTATTGATTCAGAAGTTCAAGCCAACATCATTGCCTGGATTTTTCCTTAAATTACAGCTTCTTTGCAAGGCCTCCCTTTGCCTCTTGTACTAAAAGAAAATTTTAAAAAACCCTATAACTGGAACTCCTAAGAAAACAAATGATACACATAGACTATGGGCTATATAGAAGCAAATTAAAATTCTTCTTAATTCACTGTGTGAACCATGTTCTCCAACTTTACATAGCAACATTCAGCACGCACATACAACATTGTTCCATTTCCTTCCCAACGCCACTATGATATCAGCCCTCTTTTAAATGAACAGTCTGCTAAGCTTCAGAAATGTTCTGCATTGTGATTTAAAAATCTTTTTCACATATAAGGGATGGGGAAAAGCATTTATCTCAGAATATTTTACCTTTATACAACAGACTATAAACTGCATGAAATAAATGCTGCTTTTTGGAATCCTACATTAGAAGTGTCTTTGAATATATTAGTGCAAAATCGAATCAATAGACAGCGGTCTCCTTATTCTTGGAAGGAACATTTAGAATTATTAAAAATCCTTAAAATTAGTGGGTGATTAGCTAAGTCATACTCAGAATGGACTCATGAAAGTCACTGATTTGTTACTTACGTTCAATAGGTTTACTCTGAGTATGACTATACCACCCATTATGTACACAAAGAATTCCCACCCACCCCCAAAAAAGTTCAGGGTATATAACCTGTTAACAAATCTTTTTGCAAGGGCTTCTATATTTTTCCTGCATACATTTTTTATGGGGGGAAATGCAATATGTTATCCCCATTCCCCATTTCTTCACACTCTTAGTTTCATATTTTCTCCCTAGTCTTATTTTCTCCTCTAACCATCAGCGAGAACAAGAGCTTAGCCTGGCGTGTCTTCCCAAATAAACCATTCTCAGCCAGCCCAGACGAATCTGTTTATTATTCAGGGCTCCCCACGCCTGGCAAAATAAGCCATCTGCCATCAGCTTTCCTGCTGACCATTAATTAAGGGCCTATCCATCAAAAGAGGGGCCAGAAAAGTGACGGGAGAGAGACAAAAGTGGAAGGCGGGAGGGGAGGAATCAGGGAGGCTTAACAGAGCAGGCAGGCAGGAGCCTCGCTGAGCAAATGGACCAAGTCGCATCGCGAGCCCAGAGGAGCATCGCCTGCCATCGGGTTAATGCAAAAAAGTTCGATCAAACGCATTTGCCAGCAAGTTCAGGAATTATTCAGGTGGCCTGGGCTGACCCTGCCCGCAGAGCCAGCCCAGGAGCCAAAGCGAGAATAAGGAAGGATGGATGCATGCATAGGAGCCAACTCCTAGGGACAGAACTCCCTTTGGGGTCCCTCCCACCACCAATAAAATATTGGAGGGGGGCCCTGTCCCCCCCCAAAAAAAGTTGATGGGAATTGCCATTCAAATAGTGCGAGTGTGTGCCATATCCTGCGATAGATTATGTGGGGCGGCGCTTCCCGCCCCCACCCAATATTTTATTCAAGTTGGCACCCCTGGATGGATGGATGGAGGTCCCATACCTTGGAAGAAGAAAGCTTTGCTCCCGTTGTGCAGCCCTTGCACTTGCACCACTCCGGCCACCGACTCCCCCAGCTGCAACTCGCCCAGCACGTCGATCTGCAGCGAGGGGTCCACGCCAAAGCCGACCGCTGGATCCAGGCGGGGAAGAAAAAAAAGAGAAATTACTACCGAAACCCCTAACTTTTCCTCTCCACCTCCCACCCCGATCCTGCTGCCACTCCCGTTCTGGAAGGCGCAGGTATCTCCTCCTCGGCTCAGCCGCACCAGCCAGTCCTATTTACATGACCTACTTTCGCAGCATCCCTTCGCAAAGTTCTCGGCTCGTTTTCCTGCCCGGATCCTCCGTCTTCCCTCTTCCCCACCTCCCCATACTGAGCCGATTCCCCATCGGGGTGGGGAAGGGGGAGGTTGGGAGACACACCCCGAGACGCCCCCCCTTCTCCGTGCCTTAAGGAGAGGCTGGAACGCCCCGCTCGAGTCTCACCTGAGCTCAGGCAGAAGAGGAAGAAGCCCAGGGCGCTCCAGCAGCAGCCCGGGGACTCCATCGCGCGCGAGGAGGAGGAGGAGGAGGACGGCGCCCAGAATCACTCCATAGTCCGCGAGGCAGAAGCCGGGTCTGAAGGAAGCCAAGCAGCCGAACGCCCCAGTCTTCTTCCACACACACCCACACCCCTCGGCGTCCTTCTTCTTCTTCCCTCCCTCAGCGAAAAGCCAGAATCCACCGGGCGGAGGAGGAGGAGGAGGCGGCGCCGCGAGTCGAGCCCTCCCCAGCCCGCAGCACCATCTCCGAGGCGCCTCAGCCGCCGCCGCCGCCCGGAGGCGCGAAAAGGGCGCGGAATGGCGCCAAAGCGGGAAGCCGCGAGAAGCGCCTCAGCCCCAGAACCTGTTGGAGGGAACCCGGCGGAGAGAGACAATGGAGGGCGCGAGGCGACCCGGCGGAGGGGAAGCGGGCAGCCTTGTGTCGCTCGCTCGCTCGCTCGCTCCCTCACACGACGCGCGCGCCCAGACTCTTTCTTTCTCCTCAGGGCTCCTCGGTCGCCAAGCCTCCGCCGCCGGCGCTCACTGCCACCGGCTCCTCCTCGCAGGCAGCCTCAAAAGAGCGAGAGAAGGCGGCGGGTTTGAGGACGGCGACGGCGGCGTGGGGGAGGCGGCGGGCGGCGGCCAATGAGGACGCGCCGGCGGGAGGCGGGAAGGAGGCGCCTTCGAACACCTCCCCGCCTCAGGCTCCTCGACGGCACAGGAGCCAAAGGCTCGAGACCGGGCGGGACGCGACGGCGACTCCGGCTGGTGGGGTGTCTCTGCGGCTGCTCCTCCTCAGACTTCGTTTCTCCGCAGCAAGAGGTGCTGCCGGGAGCCTAAGCCTGGCAGACAGACGAGCTATTGCTCGCGGACGAAGAAGACGCCATTCGGGCGAGCGGGACCCTGCCAGCCGCAGTCTGCCCTCAGCCAGGCTCCGCCGCCGCTGGCTGCCTTCTGACTTCGAGGAGCCAGTGCAGCGGGCTGTGGAGAGCAGCAGGGAGGAGCGCGGGGGCAACCCTGGAATCAGGGGGCGCCGCCTGCCGTTGGCTCTGGCGCCCCCTGCTGGTGGTCTCCCGTCCTTCCGCCCTACCAGTCCCAATGGGCGCCTGCCGTCGCTGCGCTTAACTTGCCCCCACCCCTCCGCGCGCACCTGGATGGAAATCCGTCGGGAGTCTAAACGCGGGGGAGAAGCTGCCTGAGGTTGATTCAGAAGGGGCGGGGGAGCACTCTGCCCATGGTCAGAAGCACGGAGGTGCTTCCAAGAGTTCAGGGGCTCAGCGCTGGGGAACGAAGGCTGGCTGAAATTAAGCCCATCCAACAGCTAATGGCAAATCCACAGCCGCGGTTTAGATTCAGGAACGCTTCTCTTAACTGCGGCTGTTTTAGTTGCAGAGATCAGGGGTGGCCGTTTCCTGGCTTTTCTTCCCCAGAACGCCTGGGGGCGATCTGAAACTTGCAGACCCCCTGAAAGAGACTCTTTTCTGCATGTCTCCTCCAGATCCCACACTCCATCTTTAAAGCAATCTCAGATTATCAAAGGATGCCTTGAACAGCAGCCTCCGCTGCCCTTGCGGGGTCTTTTTTTTTCCCATCCAGCCTGGTGAAGATTTCCGGGGAACTCGAATCTTGGGTTGGGGTATTGTTCAGGCAGGTTGTTGCTGCGGTGGGTGCTGTTGTTTTTTTGTATCTTTATTTTGGATCTTATGATTTATGTGGAAACTGTTAGATTCAGTTGTGTACTTTTTGATGTTTTATTCTTTATGACTACTTTTCTTACATTTGTAGTTATGTAATTTTTTACATGCTGAAAGCCGCCTTGAGCATGGTGTTAACTTCGGAAAGGCGGTATACAGAGAAAATGATTGACTGATTAATTGACTGTTCTGTGACATTTTGGTTGGTCTAATAAAGGTATTGCTAATATGGATTTTTTTTTTGAATTTATGTTTTCTTATGGGCCAACATGGCTGCCTTTAACTTTTCGTATACTTTCGTGACTTGGGAGCTTTGAAGTAATCATAAAAGTAAAAAGATTCTCATGGGAAGCGGCTTCATACTGCGTCACAGCGTTGGTCCCTCTAGTATTAGGGGCAGCAGTTCGCCAAAATTTCAGACAGAAGAAGTTGTCAGTCCGACCTGGAGATACCAAGATATTGTACCTGAGACCTTCTGTACTTTCCTTCCTTGTGAAACCTCCAAGCATGCGCAGTAACAGGTTTACACGTGCATGCTGTATTGTATTGCTGTGCAAATGCCATCTTGGTATCCTAGAATCATAGAATCATAGAGTTGGAAGAGACCACAAGGGCCATCGAGTCCAACCCCCTGCCAAGCAGGAAACACCATCAGAGCACTCCTGACATATGGTTGTCAAGCCTCTGCTTAAAGACCTCCAAAGAAGGAGACTCCAGCACACTCCTTGGCAGCAAATTCCACTGTCGAACAGCTCTTACTGTCAGGAAGTTATTCCTAATTCTTTCTGGATAGAAATCGCGCTCCCACGCCCACGTAAAGAATAAAGCCTGGAAACAGCTCGTGCGGGATCCCCAAAGAAGATGAACACGTGTATAAGAAGCGGACGAGTTTGGGATTCGGAAAAGAAGGAGTAATCTGCAGGCAAGGGTCTGCTACCGCGCGATGATGATACAATTCCCCCTGCACAACTTGAGCGAAAGCGGAATCGACTCTTTGCACTTGTGAAAGAGACCTCCGTGTAATCCAGCCTTGACCCAATGGATCTTGCATGTAACCGAAGAATTCCCCAAATGGGAGGGGGCGATCCTTTGGGTATGCTTGTTCCGACGCGCCCGAGTTCCAGCTTTGCGCGTCCACTGACATCTCACCATTCCTAGGAAATATTGAACGGTGAACAGGAGGTGGTAGCAGGAGAAGGGAGAAACCAGCGAAGAGCGAGCCCCGGTTTCTCACGCGCTGCGATGTCGAAGGACCCCGCTAGCCCCCTCTCCAGGAGACTGCGTAAAACAGCCGGACTCTTCGCCCTCCTCCCTGGCCCCTGCATGCGGGATGCGGGGTAATTCCCAAGCCGCGAGATCGAGGCACCAGCTTGCGCTTTTGGGCGTCGTCTCTGATCAGGGGATCAGCATTTGGACAGCTCCTGAAAGCAGCTCTGCAAAAGAAAAGGCGAGACCTTCGGAGGCTACGGTTGTCCGATGGAGAAGGAGCTGCGCTCGCTCAAAGGGACACCCTGGCCATTGTTTTCTTTCAAACCTCAGCTCCAGTATGTGTAAGCAGAGCACGCGTGGTGTAGTGGTTAGAGTGCCCCTGGGAGAGCAGAGTTCAAATCCCCCACTTGGCTGGGCAACCTTGGGGCAGTCACCGCCTCTCTCAGCCTAACCTGCCTCACAGGGTTGTTGTGGGGATTGAATGAGGAAGGGGAGAACCATGTATGCCACCTTCGGCTCCTTGGAGAAAAAAGGTGGGATAGAAATACGATAAAATAGCTCAGCCGGTTAGAGCATGGTCTGATAGTGCCAAGGTTGCAGGTTTGATATGGGACAGCTGCATATTCCTTCATTACAGGGGGTTGGACTAGATGAATCCTGAAGGTCCCTTCCAACTCTACAGTTCTGTGGTTCTATGTCTGAAAGTGAGCCTGATGAACCTCAACTCAAGTTATGACCTGGACAAGGAGTTTTGTCCAAGAGCACAAACTTTCAGCTCACAAGGCATAATTTGTGGAAGGGTTAACCTAAGCTGGACATGGGTGGTGCTGTGGGTTAAACCACAGAACCTAGGACTTGCCAATCAGAAGGTCGGCAGTTTGAATCCCCAAGACGGGGTGAGCTCCCGTTTCTCGGTCCCTGCTCCTGCCAACCTATCAGTTCAAAAGCATGTCAAAGTGCAAGTAGATAAATAGGTACCGCTCCAGTGGGAAGGTAAACGGTGTTTCCGTGCGCTGCTCTGGTTCACCAGAAGCAGCTTAGCCATGCTGGCCACATAGCCCGGAAGCTGTACGCCGGCTCCCTTGGCCAATAAAGCGAGATGAGCGCCGCAACCCCAGAGTCGGTCAAGACTGGACCTAATGGTCAGGGGTCCTTAACCTAAGCTCAGTCCTGGTCAGAGTTTTCATTTTAAGAGAGAGAGGGGGGGAATGCTAAGGTTCAATTATAGAATATGGAAAGGGAACAATAGTATTTCTGAACATGTGCAGCGAATGCCATTACTATGAGCCTGGCTTCTATTGAGAAACAAAGGATTAGATCCCCACTCCTATCAGTGCTTTTTAGTGACTCAAAACCAAGCATACCAGTCTAGTTTGACCCAGAGACAACTCTGAGCCCAGGAACCACTGTTTATCAAATTAGCTACTGGTAGAAACTCCTCATACAACACAGATGATTTCCTAGTTTCAAAAAATCAGCTGGAGAGCCCTTTGCTGAGTGTTGATTATCAGAGTCCTGCCATCGCTTCCCATCACTCAGAATCATCCCTTGCTAAGATAAATACTCATTCAGCCTTCTGTTGGATAGCACTCCATGCTCTGCCACTTAATTCGTTTCACCTGTTGTGAATTGGTGTCATAATATTTAAGTATGAGATGACTGCCACTGGAACATATAATTTGCTGGAGGTTCTGGTAGAACCTGAAGCTGAGCAAATTAAACATGCACACAGACAACATGGAGTCTAAAAGACACTTTAGCTGCAAATGCACCAAACATTTTGTGGTCATGTAAACTCTCCTCCAGATTGCTGCAAGATTAGATTCTTTCCAGATTTATCAGGAAGCAACTCCTAAGTGATAACTTTCAGCCGTGGAGAAAGGGGCCATTTACAGAGCTGGTATATACATTTGCAAGCACTTTTATTACTCTTGTCACTTGGATCGGTGTAGGTGTTACAGTATCAGGCTGGGACCTGGGAAACCAGGGTTAAAATCCTCACTTGACCATGGAGCTCATTGGCTGTGGACCTTGAACCAGTCACTGCTTCTCGGCCTAACCTACCTGAAAGGGTTGTTGTGGGGATTAAATGAGATGGGTGAAAACCACGTTCACCATCTTGAGGTCCTAGGAGGAAAAAATAGGGTATAAATACAACAAATAAATAAAACGTTTGATGCCGCACATTGTGGATCAAAGCACACATCAGGACTCAAAGTTTCCAATGTTCTGTTACTTAAAAAGGGGGGAAATAGCAGTATTTTGTTGATGGGGTAGATCCACATAACCACCTGGTTGAAGGGTTACTATTCACCGCCCAAACTGGCTCCCTGCACACATGGAGTGCACAAGTCTCTGGCAATGCTGCCAGCTGCACACAAGTGGCATATAGTGAATGGGGATTAACATACAAAGCAGTTTCAGCCCTGCCTCCCAATCCATTAATTCATTTGATTTCTGCCCTGCCTTTAAAAGAATCCTCAAAGTAGCTTACATAAAATAATACACTTTGGCAAAAATTGGACTCCTACCCTCTCCAGCACATGCTCTCATTGCATATATTTTCTCCTCTTTAGGAGTCTAGGTCTTTACACTGTCAGAAATCAATGAGGGAGGAGTGAGGTGGTGCAGCTGGGCTTCAGGTGAGCTGCCTGGTTTCTAGTCTTTTCGCTACCCCAAAACAGAAGAAGGAGCCAGGTGTAGTAGCTGGGACTCAGGTGAGCAGCTGAGTGATAGCCATTGGTTCTTCTGTGGCCTGGATGTTCCCCAAGTTCAAGTGCATTTCCATCAAACACCATGAATCAACTCTCAGCAGTTCCAAACTCATGAGATGCTTTTGAAATGTATATATCAATCTGTCAATAGATCTATGTGTGAATTGGTAGATGATAAATAGATGCATAGATACATAGAGATACATAAAGATATAGACAGATACAAATAGATACAGATGAGATTAGATTACCATGCAAGTCAACTGCCTATCAGGCAATTTAAAAGTACCTTCAGGCAATCCTTCAGCCTAACTTTGGGGCAAAAAAAAAAAAAAACCACTTTAGAACATATACATGTCAGTGTCAGGGCTCTCTCAGAGGTCTCAAGAATGATACTGAAATGCAGTGCCTGCACAATGATAATGGTGGTGGTAATAAGAATAATAGGGTGGCGCTGTGGTCTAAGCCACAGAGCCTAGGGCTTGCTGATCGGAAGGTCGGCAGTTCGAATCCCCGTGACAGGGTGAGTTCCTGTTGTTTGATCCCAGCTCCTGCCCACCTAGCAATTCGAAAAAATGTCAAGTGCAAGTAGATAAATAGGTACCACTCCGGCAGGAAGGTAAACAGCATTTCTGTGCACTGCTCTGGTTCACCATAAGCGGCCTAGTCATGCTGGCCACATGACCCAGAAGCTGTCTGTGGACAAACGGCAGCTCCCTCGGCCTATAGAGCAAGATAAGCGCACAAACCCAGAGTTGTCCGCAACTGGACCTAACGGTCAGGGGTACATTTACCGTTTACCTTTACCTAATAATAATAATAATAATAATAATTTAATGCTGTCCTTCAGTTTAACAGAGCATCTCGTAAGCATTCATGATAAAACCAGAATCAAATAACATCAAACATAAACATAACACAGCAGAGCAGAGCAATCAAAACTTGAGTTGAGCAGCACAAATCAGTAGCACTAATACAGATCGTTGCATCAGTTTTGATGGAGTGCAGGAACATTTGTACTAACAGAAAGCCTGGCACCAAACACACATCAGCTTAAGCATCAGGAAATCCTTCCAAGGGAGGTAACTCCACATATGGGGTGCCACAACTGAGAAGGTACACTCCCCGGTTATCTTTCCCATTTTGAAAGGCAGAGGGACTCAGAGAAGGACCTCTAATGATAACTTATGGGAGGCTGTAGCTCTCTAATTTGTGGGAATGTTCAGGGATGCAGGAGAGGATATACTGACTGATTATATCCTTATCCAGCTTGTGCTAACAAGTTCCCAAAATATCAGCAGAGTAAGACATTCCCCTTTTTAAGTTCGCAACGGTAACGTGTGCTCAGGTTCGCTAGAACCTCTATAATAATTACTCTGGTAATTTCCCCTTTGTTCCCTCTTAAAATACAAGACACGACACAGTCTTTCATAAAAGTATAAAAAGAGTTTACTCACATTCTGTTCACAATCGGATCCCAGAAGGCAGACAGGCTTAATAAGGTAATATACATTTAGAATCTATCTTATAAGAAGATAGTCCCTTTGTCCTCTCTTGGCTGGGAGCCAAGAGGGCATCTTAGCAGATGTTGCTTCTTCGAAGGAAGAGAGGCAAGAGCAAGAGGCAAGAGAGAGATGGCTGCCCTGCCCTGCCCTGTGCTTTTATCATTACCTGCATAGGTGAGGCCACACCCACCTCTGGTCACATGTGGAGGAAGTCTGTCCCAGGAAAAGTATCCTCAAAGGAGCTTACATAAAATCCCTCTGGCTGGACAAACATCCCTCCCCATGTCTACACATGTACATTCTAGGAATGTTGTAATTGACTGCTCCTGTGTTTTACATCCCATATAATTATTGTTGAACATCAGCTTCCGTCACCCCTGAACATTTGCCATGCTAACTGGGGATAATGGGAGTTTGAGTCCATCAACCTTTGGAGGCCCACAGAGTACCTAAGCCTAAATTAGTATTTGGTTAGTCAGGCTCATGTTGGAGAAGCTAGTCCTTTGCATTGTTGCTCTAACGGTTAGCTCTCGTTGTATTTGTAGGCAGCTCCATGAACTCTTGTATCGATCTGGGTGGAAATAAGTGAGAATGACAAGACTCATCAAAGCAGGCGGATACATCCTCTTGCAAGATACAGCAGCTCCTCTGATCTGCCGAGGCAAATATGTTAAATTGACATGAGCGGTAGAACAGATGCTTCTTCCATCAATAGATGAATTCAGGGTGTACCTGGTGTTTGAGAAGCATGTAGATTTTATTTCTACCTTTGAAATCAAAAGCAAGAGTAAGGGTTTCTTACCAGCCTATCTCCATTTCTATTCAATACATATACTAATACTATACTAGAGCAATTGATAAAATGGGACATAGTAAGTGGGACAGATCTTATGGGGGAATCTGAAAATCCATAATATTTAATATATTTATTTTTACATACCCCACACTTATTTGACTTGGAGTCAGGTTCTCAAGGCAGTTGACACTTTAAGAAAACAAAGTATTGTTATGGCACCCCAACCTCCAAGTGGCCATTAGAGTGTGTTTGTATATCGCATGTGAGAATTTCATGCATACATCAAAAGTGGTACTTAGACACTCAAGTCTAGTCTAATAAAAGTCCCTGGTGTAAGCTACACACCATGCATAACTTACCTGAAACTATAGCACAATCCAAGCATGTTTACTCAAAGGCAAGTCCCACTATTTTCAGTGGAATTTACTCTCAGGGTTGTATGCATAGGATTGCTGCCTAGATCTCAATCAGAGCCAATGTAAATAGGCTTGCACTCTTAAGCATACTTAACTGTTTGAGATTTACCCAATATTTGAAAGTGCTTTTCATTAAAAATCAGTAGGAGGGATCAGCAGGAAGACTGTGTGTTGTTAAAATATAAGAGATGGCCAGTGTACTAACTAGAGGGTCAAAGCCCTATTTAGACACTGGTGATTGTAGCAATAAAATGAAGGTAAGAAAAATGCTCGCTGCTTGGAGGAAAGTTCATTGGAGCAAAGTTGGGAAGAAAGGAAATTGATTAAATAAATAAACAAGTTTTCTTGATAGAAAAACAAATGTCTGTATAAATCTTGATGCAAAACAAGTTGCTTCCAAATGTTGAAATTTGATCTGGTATTTAGTTGCACAATTCCCCCTTGGCTGCTAAAGACAAACATGAAAGATTGACAATATTTCAAGGTCATCAGATTCCAGAATAAGAATATGAAAAGCACTCTTAAAACAAACCAATGATGACATCCATTGCATTAGGCAAAGACTGCATCTCTTTCTTCATCTTAACTCAGTCTATTTATTTTTAAAGAAAACCATGAATATTTCATTTGCTGTAGTTTTAGATATGCATTTCTTACCCAGAACCTGGATATTCCAAGTAACTTTAAGTAGTACAAACCACTGACCTACTTATAAAACAAAAAAACTGATGATGCTCTTTAGCTGTGTTGAAAATTTTGTGTACATCTTGCAAAGCTGATCCCCTTGTTTTGATAGCACTGTCCTAAATGATATGTAAAACATAGACGGACGTGGTTTTCAAACAGAGTACAAGCCATGTTCCATTGTCACAAAGAAGCATGTTCTCCAGTTTTGTGCTGATCTAATGCTTTATGATGGTTAAGGGCATTTATTAGATCAAAGATTAGTCCAGGTACAATGACTCATGGGCACTTGTGGTTCTGGGCTTTGACAACCTTTCCTGTCTTCAGTTAGATCCCCCCATGGCAGAATAATACCACGTATGAAAAAAAAGTGTAAGTCTTTTGCAGTGCACACAAGTCCCAAACGACAATAAGGCGAGGCCACCAAGCCTATTTTCACCTGTTCCTAATGTCACACCTTCGAAGCAGCAAATCCCAGGGGCAGTTGTGCTTGTCTTCATAAACCTCAAAACATTTACCACCTGATCCTAAACAAAAGTGCTTGGAACTAAGTCGTGCTGAGTTTAAATGCCTCTTCAGTCTTTAATGAGGACCTCTATTTCTTCAGTCTCTCGCATTGTCTAATGTATCTGAACCCCCCATCAGCTCTCCTCCTCTGATACCTCACCCAGTGTTCCCTTTGCTGGACCTCTAATTTGCCAGCATTCCTCAACTCTTTAAACATTTTCCCTTGCTGTTTTCCGATTTGAACCATTTAATATTTAAAAGACTGCTTTTGTTTCCTTTTGGCAATGCACCGGGGCTTTCATATTGTGATACTAAGAATCAGTCCTGCTGAACACAGTGGGACGTATTTCTGAGTACACATGATATCATCATCATCCACAGTAATTTATTACATTCCCCATCCCATATGGTTTTCTGCTTCTCCACGCCAGCGGTCAGTCAGCATTCCATGCATTCCAGCATGGCACTCACACCTGAACACTGGAAACAGAGGGACTGATCATAAAGCCCATTATCCTAGGTGGAAGGACCCAGCTGTCTGAGATGTTGGGAGCAGGAAATGGCATTGATGTGTCTGAGGATAGAGCTTGGGATGGCATGTGGTCTGCTGTGTCCTCCTTAAACTAACCCACTGCTCTCAGATGTGCTGGAAGATGCTGTCCCATCACCAGTGTTAAAGGGAGATTCAGTGGGTGGTGGTGTGGTCTAAACCACTGAGCCTCTTGGGCTTGCCAATCAGAAGGTCGGCGGTTCGAATCCCCACGACGGGGTGAGCTCCCGTTGCTCTGCGCAAGCTCCTGCCCACCTAGCAGTTCAAAAACACACCAGTGCAAGTAGATAAATAGGTACCCCTGTGGCAGGAAAGTAAATGGCCTTAAGGTGCTCTGGTTTCCATCACGGTGTTCCGTTGCGCCAGAAGTGGTTTACTCATACTGGCCACATGACCCGGAAAACTGTCTGTGGAAAAACACCAGCTCTCTCAGCCTGAAAGTGAGATGAATGCCACAACCCCATAGTCACCTTTGATTGGACTTAACTGTCCAGGGGTCTTTACCTTTTTACCTCAGCTTCCAAATGACTACTCTATATGTAATCAAGGTGTCCACCTCTGGTAGCAAAATGTCCTGGGTTGTCCCATCAATGAATAGGCCAAGTATATAAATATAAATGCTTATAATTAAATAAGTAAATAAAAATAATGTGGAATGAGTTATTTCTATGGTTCAGCAACATTAAAGATAGTACAGAGAATCTGGGAGGGGAGCTGAAGCTGTTGATAAAGCTGAATAAAACCTATTAGTGATGAAGCCATTTGAGATGTCAAAATTGTAGTATCTCACAAAGCCAGAGCGTATTAATTGGAAGTTCTTGTGCATCTAAAGAATGGAGCACAATGCATTGTCTGCCATTAGAACTGAAGATGTGCAATTTATCATTTAAATAGCTGTTCTGCTGGGTAAGTGGAAGGTGACCAGCTTTCTCTCAATCTTTTAAAGCATCTCTTAAGGTTAACTGAGGGAGCTAAAAGACCAAGGAGCCTTCATTTAGTAGCTAGAAAAATAGTGGGGGGAACCGGGCTGGGGGTGGGGGAGCCGTATAACTCCCAAAGTACACAAATAGAATAGACAGGGGAAAACTGGTATGAATAAATTGCAAGTCAGCACAGAGGAGCTGATACTGTTATCTGTGAAGATAAATTGTGCCTCTCCAGCTTCTTAGAATGGTATGGTGGGTTAGGAAATTCTTACATAAAAGACAAAACCCAGGCATGCGTGTTTACTGAAAGACTAAAGGGCTTTCATTATATCATTCACATGACGCCAGATGGAAACTTTGCAAGAGACTTGCAGTGTCAAAAGAAGAAGACCACAGAAAAGTGTAAGGGATATCCGCAGCTCTAACAGAGGACCGCTGTTGTTAGGACCTGTTTTCCCACCCTTGCCATGTATATTAATTAATGGCCAACAAGAGGCAGTGTATAATGAGAAGGCAAAACTGCTGACGACCAAAGATGTTTAAATTAGACAGACCCTCGGAGGATTGTAAATACTCATGGCGGAGCTGGAGGGAAACTGGCAAGAGAGTGGCAAATTAAATTTAGTGTGGGCAAATTTTGTACAATAGGCTAAACTGATTTTTAAAACCCAGTAAGCAACACTAATGAGCGGTGAGTTAATTACCGTAGAATCTTATTAATTCACATTGATGGATTCAGACACTGGCAGCTCACAAAAAGGAAAGGCAACAATACACAAAACAAGGGGGGTTGTTTTTCAAGAAACAAGCAGCAGCATTAAGTCAACCTATTTTAGCACATTTTTTTAAATGTCTGGGATTTCTCTAATTGTGCGCTGGGGATAATCAGCCGCTCCGTTCTTCTACAAGGGCTTGTGCTATCCCATCACAGCTCAGTGCTTACAGGAGAAGCTGGCTGAAGCAGGAGCACTTACTGGTAGAGAAGTTAGGTCTGATAAGGCAGGATCGCACCAGAGACAAAACTGGTAAGGCAAGGCCATGACTGGCAAAGCAGAGGCTGCCAGGACCCTGGACAGAGCACTATGGAAGATGCTGGCTAGGCCTAGAGACCCACAGGAGAGTCACCAGATAGGTTGCAGCATAGCTGCTGTCACCATGTTGGGTTCTATTTTGGGCTGACCAGACCGAAGGAATGACTGCACAAGGAGACACTCTTCTGATAAGATGTTCATTTTATCAGTTTGCATTTGTGCTGCAATGTGGCAGGAGAAAGGCACAAGCCCTTTAAAAAAAACAAAACAAAACAAAACAAAACGTATTTTTCGCTCCGTGAGACGCACTTTCCCCATCCTAAAAAGTAAGGGGAAATGTTTGTGCATCTTATGGAGCGAATGCCAGGAAAAGCCCCCAAGAGCCTCTCACACACTTCGTGCGGCTCTTTAAAAGGAGCATGGCTCTTGGGGGCTTTTCCCAGAAGCCAGAACAGCAAGAGGGATCGCTGTGCAATTAGTTTCCAGATGGTATCACCACCACCACCTATAAAGACCTAAATGGCTTAGGGTTCCTGAAGGGGCCACTTGTTCTCATATGAACCTGGTCACACTATCATCTGGGGGCCCTGATGGACATTCCATCCTCACTTGAATCTAGGTTAGCTATCAGCAGATGCTGCCACCTTTCTTTTGGTGCCCCTCCCCTGGTTACAGAATTATCTTCCAAACCGGGTACTTGGCTGGCCCCTTCCCCCATCTCCTTTTAAAGAACTCTTTCCCCAGAGATGCGGGGGCTAAACTCTCTCTATGCTTCTTTCTATTTTTATTTTTATTTATTTTATTTTACTCGCTTTGTGGTAGCCTTTATTATTATTATGTGAATACTTCCTGGGGTGCCTTTTGGGGTATAAAGGCTGAGAAACAGGATGAAAATTGGCCAGCAATCAGCCTGATAAAAGACCCGCTGTTGGCATGAATATCACCCTGCGGTATGCAACTATTAAACATTTGTTACAAAATGACTGCCTAACATTTTGCTGATTCATACATAAATAGAATAAGGCCCCTCACTGATTAAGGAAAGCGGCCATATTTTTCTTTATCCTAAACTTCATATTGTAAATAACATTTTCCTTCCGTGCTTGCTATTGAGGTACTAAGCTTTAGGTTTCCTTTTAAATTAAACTCAGCAAAGGCTGGGCTGTTTTACATATGCATAGGAGTAGCAGATTCTGTATGGTACAGGAATCCTCTTCATTTTATAGGTGTGTAGAATAAGTATACATCCAGTAGTGATGTATGGAAGTGAGAGCTGGACCATAAAGAAGGCTGATCGCCGAAGAATTGATGCTTTTGAATTATGGTGCTGGAGGAGACTCTTGAGAGTCCCATGGACTGCAAGAAGATCAAACCTATCCATTCTGAAGGAAATCAGCCCTGAGTGCTCACTGGAAGGACAGATCGTGAAGCTGAGGCTCCAATACTTTGGCCACCTCATGAGAAGAAAAGACTCCCTGGAAAAGACCCTGATGTTGGGAAAGAATTCAACAGAGGGCACAAGGAGAAGGGGACGACAGAGGACAAGATGGTTAGACAGTGTTCTCGAAGCTACCAGCATGAGTTTGACCAAACTGCAGGAGGCAGTGGAAGACAGGAGTACCTGGCGTGCTCTGGTCCATGGGGTCACAAAGAGTCGGACACAACTAAATGACTAAACAACAACAGAATAAGTATTTCTGTGGTTGTAGCTTCTATCACTTGGGTGCTAATTTTCAATGCAGTAAGAGGAGAACCAGGGCTTACTTAACTATAGGGAAAGGGAAAGGAATCTGCCCTTGGATGAGATTTTCTTGTAAAGCTGCACTTCCCTTTGGATTTGCCTCTGAAATATGAGCAGTGCTGGAAATACACACACACACACACACACACACACACACACACACACATATCTCGCAAGTGAGCATAAAAACCACAAATATACTACTTTCTCTCAATGTTTACGACGATAGCATGCTGTTGTTTTTTACAAAGCAGTAAGAATCATTTATATGGATCAATACCGCAAGTGACACCATTTTGAAGAATTTATGCCACAGTTATTTATCTTGTGCAATCATGTAGCAGCAGAGGTGCCTTGGAGAACAGGTGGCTATTGAAAGCAATGCCCTGAGAAGAAAATGTAGTGTGCAACTATTGTTCCAATAATGTGAGACTGCTTCTTCAGAAATAAATGTGGACTCCAAGGTCAGAAAACACATTACTTAGAATAAACCACCAGAACGTCAAATAACACCACAGGTTTTGCTCTGTGCGGAGAGCCTGCATTTGTCTTCATCAGCAGTGGAGTCTTCTAGACTAGTCGGTGTCATAAATTAAAGTGCTAAGACAATATGGAAGTCACTTTTGATTGAATCAAGAGTTTGTGCAGAAAGATTGAACTCCCGGCATATTATGTAACAGTGCAAAAAGCAGACAATGTGCAAAAGAGTTTTCAGGACTGAACTTTAACATATTAAGTTGATTTGTGCTGAGCCAAGCCATTGAGTTACCTAATCCAGGAATGTCTATTTTTAACTAGCAATTGTTTTAATTACAGTGGTACCTTGGTTTCCAACCGCTTTGGGTTACAACCATTTTGGATTACAACCACATCAAACCCGGAAGTGCGTGTCCCTTTTTTTGGATTACAACCCAATTTTTTTTGGATTACAACCAATTTGGGGGGGGGAGGCCCCATTGGTGACAGCGTGCCTTCGGTTACAACCTGTTTTAGTTTACAACTGGACCTCCAGAATGGATTATGGTTGTAAACCAAAGTACCACTGTACAGTGAAACTAACAGAGTTAGGGAGGGGAGCTTTTTCCAGCTCTACTACCTGCAATCCTTTGAACTAATACAGCCAATATGTGGGATTTTCTTCAGGCAGAGCAATGGCTGCATCACGAAGACCTCCTTCCAAACTTTATTCCTTAGATACTGCTGGATGATAACTCCCATCATTCCTGTCTACCAGCCATGCTGGCAAGGGCTGATGGGAGCTGTTGTCCAAAAACATCTGAAGGTCAACAACATCTCTACCCCGTCTTAGAGAAGAGGAGCTCAAAATGTGAACAGGACAAGCAAATCTTTGAATCATCCTATATATGCGCTCTCTCTCTCTCTCTCTCTCTCTCTCTCTCTCTCTCTCTGTGTGTGTGTGTGTGTGTGATCAAAAGATGGAAGCACATGGTCTTCTGTCATCCCCACCTTAAATAATTGAAAACCGTATAAAATTCAGGTTAATCTGCCTAGTCCTACATGTAATACATTTGCTTGCCAAAATATTTTTCTATGAAGCGCTTGAAAGCCTTTTACATGACTGCAAGAGTGATAGAGGTGTGTTTGTGTGGCAGAGACACCAACTCCAGAGGGCCCTGGGGGCTTGTGTACCCCACTTTTTGGGGGGTGCCCAGCCTCTTTCCTCCTGCTGCTCCAGTCTTCACTGCCCCAGTCTTCCCAGTTTCTCGCTCTTCATCCCATGCACCAGTTACCCACTGCCATCCGCCGCTGCCTTGCCTCTGGTGCTCCAGTGCCCCGATGGTGATGTCATGTTGCATCGCAATGTCATGACACTGGGCACCCACAGAATGGGGCCCAAGTTGGTGCCACTGTTGTGTGGGGTATAATCATGGATCAGAATGTCTGCAGATGACCCAGTTGGGTCAACTGTCGACTCTGCCTCCTAAATTATGGTCACATTACTTGGCCTACTGTTACAGAAATTTGTTACAAAGTCAAATGTGGTTTTTAACTTTAGACAGAAGTATTAATGCTCTAGTTTGGTTTGAAACTGTGAAGCATTTTCATTAAGCAAACCTGAATAGCTGAAGCATGAGGTTGGCGGCTGGAATTTGCTAGCACTTGGCTGAAGATTTGCTGCCTACACAGTAATTTGAACTATCAAGAATTTATAACACCGGTTTATTTATTCTCAGTGATTCATACTTCAACTTCTAAGTCAGTTCAAAGGATTGATCTTCAATATCAATGTACCAAGGAAGCAACTTCAGCTCTTCAGGCATGTGCTAAAGAGACATGAAAAACACTATATGAGAGGCAATGATAAACTCTTCCAAATGATATAAATTGTAGCATAAACTACAGAAGGTCACATGGAGCCAAAATCTACCGTATTTTTCGCTCTATAACACGCACCAGACCATAACACGCACGTAATTTTTAGAGGAGGAAAACAAGAAAAAAAAATATTCTAAACGAAATAGTGGATATATGATTTTTGTGGTTCATGCTGTGGCCACAGACATGTGATCTGACAGTGAGTTTGGAGTAGCCCAATGCAAAAATCCTGAGGATCCATGTGGATCCATGCTTTGTAACCATGGAGGAGGGAAGGAAGGGGAACCATGGATCCTCTGCTCACGACTGCAGCAGATCCCCCTCCCCCCCCCCGCCACCCGCAGGCATTCGCTCCATAACACGCACAGACTTTTCCCCTTACTTTCTAGGAGGAAAAAAGTGAGTGTTATGGTGCAAAAATTACGGTAAATGAATTAGAGTTGGAGCACAGAAGAAAATCACATGGTATAATTTCAGAATAGGGTGGGAGAAATTATGTGTGGCTTCTCTCCACATAGAAAACAAGCATGTTAGAAAGAAGGATAGACTTAAAATAATCTCCTGACATACTAGATTTCCACATTAGAGAGTTTGTGACATTCAGTCACACAGATTTCCCATCTACATTCTGATGTGCAGACCCAAGAGGACTGTGCCACGTGCCTTTTATGGAATTCCCCAGAGTCTCTTTAAATGGTAGTGGGGAGGAGCTGTTATTTATTGGCAAAATCAATGGTTTGGATTTTCTACTGGTATCCATTCTGGCCCTCCAAGGGCAGGTGTGAAGGAGTGAAGTGAAGTCACAGGGAAATAGGTCTCCTCCACACCAAACCAAATTTGCAGAACCTTGAGAGAAAGAACCACAAAGCAATGAATCCAATATAAAGAGCCATTTTTATTCCAACAGTGTTCATCAATATAAGAACGGAGGAAATGGCAGCCCATAGCATACAAAACTGCTTATGGTGCATAAATGGTACTTCTTCCCCCTCCTAATCCATCAGTACAAAAGCCTGAGTACAGATGAGAGATTTTCCAACAATGAAAATACAAACTTTAGGAGAGGGATTTTCCTCTTGACCATAGAACTGGAAAGGAACTCAGAGGACTTATAAGTAAAGCCACTCCCAATGCTACATCTTCCCTGACAGGTGTCCATCAAGCCTCTGCTGACCAACCTCATCCATCATCTTCTGAGACAATCTGTTCTACTGTCAAGAAGTTCAAGCAAAAACCATCAGGAAGTTCTTCTTCTGGTTTAGTCTAAACCCCTTTTCTTGTAATTTGAACCCTTTAGTTTTCTGTTGCTCTGGAAGTTATGTCCCAAACCAAGGAGTGAAAGCTACAAAAAAGGGGGGAAAGGGTTTAAACTAAATGTCAGGAAGAATTTTCTGATGGTATGTGCAATGTATGGCAATTGAACAGGCTGTCTTCGAAGGTGGTGGATTCTGAAACATGGGACAATTGTTCTCTGCCATCTATTTGAAAACCCTTCAATGTTTTGAAGATTGATACCACCAAGATAGGAGTTTATATGGATGTAACAAAAAATAAAAATTAGACTTTTATAGAGCCCCTGTATACTAGTTGCTTTTCCTGCTGTATCAGGCTTATTCAGAATGGGCTCTAAAGTCAGACTGATTTGTCCCTGTAAACACATATATCTGTAAGAAATAATACATTACTATTTCTTCCTTTTTGTTACTTATTCATGTACATTTTATTACAATGTTGATTTAATAATGTCAAGGTGTTTGCTTTGAAACAGCTGCTAAAATGCAGAGGCTGAATCATTTTAACAGTGCCTTGCTATCTGTGAGGTGCTTTGAAATCCCAGCTTTGAGACTTCAAAGCACCAAAGCACCTGACATCATTGGTGATGGCTCATCCTACCTGTCACATTTGTCCTGTGATGCAGATCCTAATAAGTTTCTGACCTATGGAGCAAAAAAATGCATTTGATCATTCAATTTTAACCTAGATAAAGTTATTGTCATGTTGCCCTTTAATTGTCTCTTCTAAAGGCTAAATTTACCCAACTTCTTCAACTGATCCTCAGAGGTCTGTGCCTCTAGGTCTCTCAACATCTTTGTCACCATCTTCTGGATATGTTCCCTAGGGAGAAAGGGACCAACTTCCCTATCAGTGCCTTCTCTGATCCCAATAATTACATCCCAGCTGCATTGGGGGCAGGGGAGAACCAGTATGCTAAATGCAAAGAAGCATTTAATTATCACCAGTACTTTGGTCCAGGTAGCCAGATCCTGAGAGGTCATGACCGATATCTGAAGATAAATTTCTGAATGTGTTTTTAATCCCAAAACTTTAAAATATGGCTGTTGCATATTTGATAACAGCACAGTGAGATGAATTGTCAGTAAAGGAAGAAGATATGCAGGAAAGCATCCTGAATTGAATTTAAATACATTGTGGGGTTTTTATTCAAGCCTTTATGGAACACGGGATATTTGAGGGAAAGCACTCTCATCTAAAATTAATCGTCTATCTCCCATGCAGCACACATCTGATTTACTAAAAATAGTGTGGCTCTTTCTGCAACTTGAAAACAAGTATTCAGAACTATGGGAGACCCAGGGAGGTAGTTTTGCATACACATATATAATTTATTCTCAATCAGCTCTTGCATTTCTCCTATAGTACAGGGGCAGGTATGCATAAGAGCCACTGAAAAGGATAAGACATGCTGCAACAATTTAAGAAATTGCTCTTTGATAACATGTAAAGGTAAAGGTAAAGGTACCACTGACTGTTAGGTCCAGTCACAGACAACTCTGGGGTTGCGGCGCACATATCGCTCTATAGGCTGGCATACAGCTTCCGGGTCATGTGGCCAGCATGACTAAGCCACTTCTGGCGAACCAGAGCAGCACACGGAAATGCCTTCCTGCTGGACTGGTACCTATTTATCTACTTGCACTTTAACGTGCTTTCAAACTGCTAGGTTGGCAGGAGCAGGGACCAAGCAACGGGGGCTCACCCCGTCGCGGGGATTCGAACCGCCGACCTTCTGATCGGCAAGTCCTAGGCTCTGTGGTTTAACCCACAGTGCCACCCACGTCCCTTCCAGTAATTTAAAAAGTTGTGACCGATGATCTGTAGCAGGTTAATGAACAAAACACTTGGGGGCCCTTGCTGGGGCCAAAAAAACTTTATAAAATGCATTTATGGAAAAGCATCACTGCAGCATCATAAGTCTATGATATTTTCTACTGTTTTCTAACTGCTCTTTAATGGTGTGTTGTTGTGCTGTGCTTTTCCTTTTCTATGAGTTTTCCAGAGAGAACTCCTGTTATTGGTCAGCCATATAAATATAGTGAAATGAAATACATGTCAAGTACACTTTGACACTCCTCAAACCAGCATCTGCTGGACAATTTGCTGACAGGAGTGTTGAAGATAAGATTGTCTTGGCTTTCCTCTGCTCTTGCATTTTGATCTGATTTTTAAACAATAGCATGGAAGAAGAGAAGGTGAGGAGGAGAGGACAAACGTTCTTGCTAATGGCACTGCAGCACTGGAGCTTGTATGTCAATAGTCACCTCTGCACTATGCATTTAAAGTTGCACTATACCTCTAGCCATAACGGCTCTGCTCTTCCTCCTTGATCGGAGGCAGTCATGCTTCTGAATACCAATTGGTGGAAACCACAGAAGGGGAGAGTGCTCTTTTGCATGGTTTTCCCATGTGCATCTGGTTGGTCACCTAAGAATAGGATGGTGGACTAGATGAGCAATTGGTCTGATCCAGCAGTCCCTTCTTATGTTATGTAAAACAGTTGTGACATCCCCCCAAAAAATCATGGGGATGGTCATTTGTTAAGGGTTCCCTGGGAAGAGGAATTGTCCGTTACACCACTCTGAGAACTCTTGCTCCGTGAAGCGAACAGGAGTCTCCTAACAACTCACAGCACCCTTAGCAAACCACAGTTCCTGGGATTCTTTGGTGGAAGCCATGACTGTTTGGAGTGGTATTGTTGGCCACTGTTATGTACTGAGTTGAATAGGATCCAAAAGGCAGCAGTCTGATTGGTCCTAGAACAATAGGATCCAAAAGGCAGCAGTCTGATTGGTCCTAGAACAATAGGATTCAGAATGCAGCAGTCTGATTGGTCCTAGAACAATGCAGCAGTATGATTGGTTGGCAGGAACTACCCAATCATGCTCCAGATAGAAGTGAATCCACAACCTGATTGGCTTACAGTAGAATTCCGGAATTAGCCAATCATGTGCAGCCCATTGTGTAAATAATGTATATAAAGCAGATACTTTGAGGGGACATTCATTCATTCCTCCTCACCACTATGAGCTGAATAAAGAGCATGAAATCACTTTGCGACTCTGAGTATATTTCAGCCACCATCAGCCTTCGAGATAGAATGGAGTGCACCTCCAGGGGTGAAGTAAAATGACAGCATTAGCAACACCAAAGTGACCTCCCTGGAACACAAGCCTGGGTGGTGTGTATGGAGGTCCTGAGCTGCCCAGACAACAAGCTCCCCTTCTCAGCCTCGTCGGTGTGGTCCAAAGAAGAAGAAGAGTTTGGATTTGATATCCCGCTTCATCACTACCCAAAGGAGTCTCAAAGCGGCTAACATTCTCCTTTCCCTTCCTCCCCCACAACAAACACTCTGTGAGGTGAGTGGGGCTGAGAGACTTCAGAGAAGTGTGACTAGCCCAAGGTCACCCAGCAGCTGCATGTGGAGGAGCGGGGAAGTGAACCCGGTTCACCAGGTTACGAGTCCACCGCTCTTAACCACTACACCACACTGGCAGAGCAATACCTTTGGCACCAGCTTGGCTGCAGGAGTTGCCAGAAGGGTTTTACCTACTGGCAAATGGCAGACAGAACAAATGGGATGCAATTTAGCAACAGGAATAGTAATAGTAATAATAATAATAATAATAATAATAATAATAATAATAATAATAATAATATTATACCCCGCCCATTTGTGTGGCTTACAGCATATATAAAAACATAGTAAAACACCAAACATAAAAAAACTTCCTGATACAGGACTGCCTTCAGATGTCTTCTGAAAGTGGGGTACTTCTTTATCTTCTTGACTTCTAAAGAGACGGTGTTACACAGCGAGGGTGCTACTACCAAGAAGGCCCTCTGCTTGGCTCCCTGTAACTTCGCTTCTCACAGTGAGGGAACCAGCAGAAGACTCTTGGAGGAGGACCTCAGTGTCTGGACTGAGCGATGGAAGCTCCTTCACACAGGCTGTGAAATTTGGGTCACACCAGGCTAGGTAAAGCCAGGCTGACTAAAAATTGCCCCCCTGCGCACCCACACCGCGTTGAAGGAACATGTTGTCACAAGCCACCCCAGTCTCCAAGCCCTGCAAGATTCCAGGGATTCCAGGCGCTTACATAGGCTCACGTTTCCTTCCCCCATAGCTGCAGCCTTGGATTCAAACAGAAATCAAGCATTATTCTCTCTCCCTCTCTCCAGCTTGCTGCTTTGCTTCTAGCCTCTAGCTCACATCACTCAACTCTCAGCTCTCAACTCTTGTCTTTGTCCTTCTAACCACCTCGAATTGAGGGAGGCAGCCCTTCCCATTTGGTATCTAGCACAGAGCCCCTTCCTTTGTTCTCTTAAGGACCCATTACCTCACCAGGAAGCTAGCCTGGCTATTCCAAGAATTAGAAGGGGGCTTCGGCATTCAGCTTAACCCCACTTTTCCTCTCCCCCCCCTCACAAAAAAAACCCCTCATAACAATATAATGACGGGTTCTCTGGCAGGTTTTTAAAAATTATTATTAGCTATGAGCACAAAAGCAAATAGCTGAGGACAGTCATATTGGTGTTCACATACCCACCCCCACCCAAACTCTTATTTGGATCTACAAACCAAAGAAAGGACAAAAAACCCCACACCTGTTTTCAAAAGACAAAGGGTTTGGTTTCCAGCACTGCTAAACCACCTTGTATGCTGACAGATCCATTTTAAGTGTGCATAGTATGATACATTTCCCTTTGTTATCTGTTCCCTATAGTCATGGCAGGAACAGCTTGTACCAAAACTGTCAGTTTTCGAACAAAAAACTGTCAACGTGCAACACATTTCCTGTGCAAATATGTCACCGTGCATTTTCCTGATACGCACGTCATGCATTTTTTTTTTCATCAATCATTTATGGTTAGAAGAAAGTGGGGAAATAAAGTTATTATTTTCAGGTAGGGGGGAAAAAAGGAAGCAAGGATTTAGTTGGCATTCCACATTCCTCCAGGAATACAGGCTGTTGTTTTAAGACTGTCTTCGTCGTTTAATATACATTATGCATTTCATGCGGCTGTCTAAAATTTGGTTAAGGTATTACATTATCAAACGTCAAGTGACATATTTCTGGAACTGTCTACCCCACAAAGCACCGCATCCGAAAATGAAATAACTCCATTCAAAAAGGGCCTTAAGGCTATAATCTTAAAACACTTATCACTTGGTGGGCGGTGGTGGCACTGACCGTTCATTTAATAGGAATTGCTCTGTGGGAGTGGGACTCACAAAAATGGGGAGCTGAGGAGGGTGAGTTGGGGGGAGAGTGAGAAATGTCCCTCTTTTCATCTGATGAATGTTGGAGGAGATGATATTCTAGGGCAGTGGTTTTCAACCAGAGTGCTGTGGCACCCTGTGGTGCCTTGAATGATGGCCAGGGGTGCTGTGGACAACACTGGCCTCTGTCCCTGGTTCCTTCCCTCCCTCTTCTGATGGCCTCTTGTGTCTCCCCCTCCCAAAGTCCTGCTCAGCTTTTTGTTGCAGCAGTCCTGGCTACATTCCCTAGGTGAATGACACCTCTCTTGGGGCAGCAAAGGTTGCAGCTCAGAGACCAGGGATGGTAGCAGCAGCCGCTGGGAGGACTCCCAAGGAGAGGGAAGAGGAGGCTGAGGGAACACTTCACAAGGAGGGGTGTTCAAAAAAGTGTGAGGGGCTATGTGGCAATCACACAGGGTCCCCGGACTTTTGATGATCTATTGATCCCTGTGCCACCACTGTGTTCGCTTCCCCGCTGCCACCAACATGTTACTCTCGGGTAAAACACTGAGTCCAGACAGTTATTAAAATTGAACCAAATAAACAAGTTTATTTTATAAGCGTTAACAAGTTTATGGTTTCTCAGATAATATTCTTGTCAGTTTCTTAACTTTAGTTTCTTTACCAGCCTATACCTTCCTAATACCTTCTGACTGATTATATCAACTGTTTGACTGACTCCTATTAACAGATTCTCTCACTCTCTCACATCAGACTAGCCCAACCCACAGACTTATCCTCTCTGTCTCTTCTCTAACTCTAGACTGACTTCTTAACAACTCTAACTCTAAGTCCTTCCCTTGGGTTCCTATTGGTTAGTCATTTTACACCAGAAAGTCGGCGGTTCGAATCCCCGCGACGGGGTGAGCTCCATCCCAGCTCCTGCCAACCTAGCAGTTCGAAAGCACATCAAAGTGCAAGTAGATAAATAGGTACCGCTCCGGCGGGAAGGTAAACGGCGTTTCCGTGTGCTGCTCTGGTTCGCCAGAAGCGGCTTAGTCATGCTGGCCACATGACCCGGAAGCTGTACGCCAGCTCCCTCGGCCAATAAAGCGAGATGAGCACCGCAACCCCAGAGTCGGTCACGACTGAACCTAATGGTCAGGGGTCCCTTTACCTTTAACCCTTTCTTTATGACCCAGTATGATGTCACACACCTAGGAGGGCAAACGCCACAGGCTGTCAGCTCTACAAGCAAGGAGTGACATAACTGGGCTCCTGAGCCCCACAGGGGTGCCACAGAAAGAATGTAGCTGGTCAAAGAAGCTGTGGACTCAAAAAGGTTGAAAACCTCTTTTCTAGGGCACATGTGGGTTGACTGAACAGGTGTTTGGGGCTTCCTTGTTGTCTTGTTTGAATGGAAGGTATATCTAGAATTTCCATCACACTCCTGCCCTTGCGCTTTTGCAGAGGAACATTGAGAGTGGCACAGGCAAGCTATCTTTCCACCAAGCGCATTCATCACGTACCGCTTAACCAGGAACTTCTGACAAAACCGTCTAACAGCTTGAAAGCCACCATCTGAAATGTGTGAGGTGCAAGAGGAAGATTCTGTGTTTCATTTGTTTACAATTTGCAAGCACTTGGGGGGATTGGCTGGCACATTTTTTAGACATATAGGTTTCAAAGCTTTTTTTAATGCCAGCAGTATATATTTTTTAATGTATTCAGTCTGGGCAGGATAAGCACCGGAATATATGATCCCTGTTAATCTCTGCATCCTGACCACCAGCATCTTTGCAAACACCTTTCCTTCTGCATCTGAAAGGTGTCGCCTTTCCAGGTGTTAAGCACAAATCACCATCTCTGCCTGCTCTCCACGTCCTCTTCTTTTTCATCACGAAGAAAGCCCATGTTGGCGATATAATAAAGTACCAATCCTAATTTTGTACAGTACATTGAATCGATTGCCTTTTGGGGAGTAATAAAGTAATGGAAAGGAAATCTTGGCTTGCAGAAATCCTCCCAGGGAAGGGGAACAAAGCCTTAAGCTGTCACCTATAAGCCAGTGACTGTGAATGGGACTATCTTACTTCCATTCACTTAAGTGGGAATAAGCCACATTAATGGAAAATAACTCTGGAAATGTGGTGCAGGGGTGACCTCAGGACTCAATTATTGCAAAGCTCAGTCAGTAGAGCATGAGTTTCTTAATCTCAGGGCTGTGGATTTTGTCCCCACGTGCAAAATATTGCAGGGGTTGGACTAGATGACCCTCGGGGTCCCTTCCAGCTCTGCAGTTCAATGATTCTGTAAAATGCTCACTGTGTGGAGCTACCCTCAGGTCTTCTTTGGTGCAAAATATTGTGGCTAGATTGTGAGTGGGGACAGATCATGTCCAACACATAACTCCAGCCCTTAAAAGCTGGCACTAGCTGCCCATCTAGTCAGAAGGCAAAGCTCTCTTAAAAAGTGAGAGATTTAAGAACAAAAAGGCTTCTGAGGAAAAATGGGATAGTTATAGACGATATGTTCAAAAATACAATAATAGTTTTCACTCTGTGCTAGCATTCGAGTGATAAAGGAACTAAAAGGAGGTGGCCAACAATTAAGGATTTATTATGTTTTCAGAATGTATTGGAAAATGTATATAGAAAGGTTTGTTGTTTTGTGTACATTCGATTGTAAGATAAAATATATGCAAAGGGACTTGACAGGAAGTCAAAGTTGAAGAAAAGATTTTGTAAAATAAAAGGGGAAAATTTACTTTCATTATTATCATTGTGTGTGTGTGTGTACATATGTGTGTTTTTGTATGGAATGTTTGGGAGGAAATAAGACAGTAAATAACAAATAAACTAAATATTGATGTATGTAATTTTTATTTCTCAATTATATTTAGTGATAGTATGGTTGTAGTGTTTTTTGTAACATAAAATCATTCAATAAAATTTTTTTAAAAAAAGAAAAGAATGAAAAGCCTTCTTCTGGAGTTGCTAATCCGTAGCTTTGTGATTGTTATGGGACTCCAACTCCCAGTGGCCCAAGTCAGCAGTTGCCGTATTTTGAAGAGCAAAAAAGAGGACACATTTGCCAACTTCTACTTTTAACTATGGGTCGCTATGACGACTCTCATTTTACATACCCATGAAAAAGAGGACATGTCCTGGAAAAAGAGGACATATGGCAACCTTTAAATAGTCTGGAATTATGGGAGTTGAAGTCAACATCTGGAGGGCCACAGATTAGGCATCCCGGCTTTAAAGCATGAATGAACACAAAAGGGGGGCAGTGGGGACGAGCAGGCTAGCTCCGCCCTCTTCTGCCGCCATGTTGTTTACCTACCAACTGGTGGAAGATGAGTTATTGTGGCAAACTCTCCCCAAGCGGGTTTTGTTAGTGGCACATCCAGTTGCAATTCGGGGCAGCAGTAGAGTCTTCACATGATCTGCTCACACTGTAAGCAAATTGGTGGGGAAAGGACAAGAAAATCTGACCGTGTTGAGGCTGTTATTTGCTGGATTTTTGTGTGTGCGTGTCCCACAGCCCTTCTCTTTTTGTACCATCTGTGACTTGAAAAGTGATCAATGATGCATGCTGCTCTAACGGGGAAGGCATCTGATTATTTGTTTTATGGTGTTTGCTTACTGGGACTCACTGTGAAAATGCAATTGGCGAGAGCTCGAAAAGGTTACGTGAGCACATTTGGCAGCAGCTTTTACTAAGGTGATAAACATGGACCTTCTTAAAGTTTATCAGCTATAAACTCAAACGGAAATTCCTTATTCAGCTGATCCATGGATGTTCCAAGTACTGAGGTGGGTAAGAGATTTTAAAAAATGAGATTACCAACTGATTAAAGTACCTTGCGGTCAAGGAACTCTACTGCTTCAACAGTTTTGATTTTGCTGATAAAACTGCTTCTGCAGAAGTGTCAATAAAACTATAGGAGTGATTTGACCATCCTCACTAAACTTCCACAGCTCTGTGCGTGAACATCTCAGGGGCTAGGTGGGAAGAAGACAGGGTAGGAGAATGTCTCTACTCATAGCACAGGGGTGGAATGACTTCTTATTGTAGTGGATGCTAATCTTCTATGCTGTTGGCATTTGTCTGTCTGGAAAGACAGTGGAGTGTACTTCTGGGGGTTGAAGTCAAACTACTGGAGAATCACAGCCGATTTATTAACCTGTGGCCCTAAAATTCAGGATCCCCACCCTCTCAACTGATGCCAAAGTTTTGTGCTAGTTTTGTGGCTTCCAAATGTTGGCATCAGATGGGGGGGGGTCCTGAATTTCAGGGTCACAGGTTAATGAACCTAATTACAGCACCCACTGCAATTGCAGAGACGGCATTGTAACTGCTGCCTCCCATGTTGTTTTTGCTGCATTAGCAGCATCAAAGTAACATCTCCAAGGTGCAAACCTGGGCAGGGTGTATGGAGGTCCTGGGCTGCCCAGATGACAAGATAGACACCCAGCCTCGCTGACTGTGGTCCATAGGAAAGCAGAGCAATAGGTTTGGCAACAGCTTGGCTGTAGGAGTCACCAGAAGAAGATGGTACACTTTGGATTTGTGTAGGATTTACATCGTAGCCTTTTCTTGTCTTGAAGATATGCCGCAAGACAGTGGGTATGCATTTTCCCTTGGAGTTTAGTCCCAAAGCCATTCTCACTGATGTGTTTTCCTTCTCCTAGAACTGCCGAAGTCTATCTTCGCATGCAGGGCAAGCCCCTAACTCGCTGAAGGTTTGAGACCCATCGGCTACCCTCACCTGGTTTAGCCAGCCAGTCTAAGTCATTTCCCAGGGTGTGACCACTGTCACATGCTGACAGCATCTAGGAGCCACAAGTGATTGCTTAGTGCAGGGTAGGGACCAAAGTGTGGGAATGTTCAGGGATGCAGGAGAGGATATATTGTCTGATTATATCCTTTTCCAACTTGTGTTAACAAGTTCCACAATTTAGCAGAGTAACATTCCCCTTTTTAAACTTGCAGCGGATGCATTTGCTCAGGCTCGCTAAAGCCTCTATAATAACTGTTCTGGTATTTTCCCCTTATTCCCTCATAAAAGATAAGACACGACACAGTCTTCTACAAAGGTATAAAAAGAGTTTACTCACATTCTGTTCACAATCAGATCCCAGAAGGTAGACTTAGCTTAGAAAAGTAACATACACTTGGGAACTATTCCATAAGAAGACAGTCCCTTTGTCCTCTCTTGGCTGGACACCAAGAGGGCATCTTTGGCTAAGCAGATGTTGCTTCTTCGATGCATGTGGAGAAAGAGAGAGATGCCTGCCCTGCCCTATGCTTTTGTCGTCACCTGCACAAGTGAGGCCACGCCCACCTCTAGTCACATGCAGAGGAAGTCTGTTCCAGCCCAGAAGGAAAGAGGAAGTTTACTTGCTGGCTGGACAAACATTCCTCCCCATGTGTAAACATGTTCACTCTAGGAATGTTGTACTTGACTGTTCTTGTGTTTCACATCCCACACAAAGGTGGACAAACTACCCCAGGAGCATGTGTTCCCCACCAAAGGTACTACCCTGCCCCTAACACTCCATACACACTCCCCACAAAAGCCTATGACACCCAAGATTCCCAAGTGGTCTCCCATCCAAGTTCTAACCATCCAAGTTCTGACCCTGCTTAGCTTCCAGAGTGTTCAGGGTAGTATGGCCATAGACTACCTCGAATATACCACTTGCCTATTGTGACCTTGTATCCTGCTGTTGTTTCCATACTTAAGCATATGAAGACAATGCCTGAGATGAGTCAGGAACAAAAAGCTTATTTCAAGTCTCTTATCCTTTGAGGTGCCGCAACAAGCACCTTGGACGTTTGGGTTGAATTATTGTTTACTGGCAATTTTCCATGTTTTGCAAGGTGGACCTACCTATCATTTGGATCATCATTAGTATAGTAGGGGAAATTTATTGGTCGCTTGCCACATAAATAGCCTCCAAGTGACATGCAATGTTCTAAGAGCATAATACTTAAACATAAAATCAGAAAAAGAACAATACATTACAATAAAAGTCCTACAGTAACCTATAAAATAGACCAAATAAAACAGCAGCAAACAATTCGACAACAAAAGCATGCCATCAACATGACAGCAAAATCATTTACATCCATTTTCTTCAAGCATCTGGAAGCGTAAAATACTGAAATATCGAAATTTCCTTATTGCAAATCATGACATATTCGCCTAACAGCTTATTGACAGTCCAGCTTAAATCTTGCTGCAAGTAAATAAGTGTACACAGTTTCCATAGAACTCAGTGGCACCTACTGTGTACACAGAGGGGCAGAGAGGTGTGTGCATGATTGCAGCAGTATATATTCTTCCATCTTTGGCACTCGCTGATACATTCATATGGGAATTCTAGATTGTCAAGGCTTTTCCTTTCTAACACTACTACTGTGAGCAATATTGCACCACAGGAATGTTCCTTCCAATTTTTTCATAGGATCATAGAATTGTAATGTTGGAAGAGACCCTGAGGATCATCCAGTCCAATTCCCTGCCATGCAAAAATTTGCAGCTGTCCCATACAGGGATCAAACCTGCAACCTTGTCATTATCAGCACCACACTCTCATCTATTATTTTGAAGATGACTTTGATGCATATATCCAGTGATTGAGGAGACCAATCTGTACGTCAAGTACACACACACACACACACAGAGAGAGAGAGAGAGAGAGAGAGAGAGAGAGAGAGAGAGAAGACTTTGATTATCCAGGATTTGCCATAGTTTTGTGTACATTTCTAAAACAGGTGCTCATCTCCTCCAGTATTTAAAGGGGTTCTGAAAAGCTCATTTCAAATCAAGGGATGGGATTCCATTTCATAATTATTATCTAAAGGTTTACAGTGCCATCTTGTGGGAGAAATCCGATGTTAAAATTGTAGGTAACGTCATCTATGAAGGCTTTATGAGCAATGATATGAATGGTAGGGAACAAAGTGAAGTAACAAGTAGAACAGTTTGAAACTAAATATCACAAACCTGTATAATGCCCTATAAAATTATAATCCTTTGAAAGTATATTCTATGCAACATTTTGGCAAGCATTGGGACTAATATTATTACTTATTACATTACACCTTTCCTCTGAGGAGCTTAGGGTGGTATACATACTTTTGCTCCCCAATTTACTCTCACAACAACCTGTGAGGTAGGTTAGGCTGACTGGCCCAAGATCACCCAGCACACATCTCAGCTGAGTGGGAACTTGACCACCAGTCTACACTATATCACGTTCCTATTTAAATAAGAGACCTGATTTTCCTCTCTTTCTTCACCTCAACAATCACTCACACAACAGGCTTTGTTTCTGGCCTGAAATCTTATCTTGGGTCCAGTCCTCATTGAGTTAGTGGATTTTCAGCTGCATTGAGAACTACTTCTTGAAGACAGGCTTTCACCTTTTAAGATTCATCCCGCAACACCTCTATTTTTACTGCTCTGGACACCAGTATCTTCTGGAGGACCTCTCCTGATATGAACCTACCTAGACCCTTAGATTTTCTTTTGAAGCCCTTTTCCAGGTCTCCAATCTGAGGGAGATTTGGAGAGCGGTGGCAAGAAAGGGTCTTTTCAGCTGTGGCTCCCCATCTGTGGAATGCTCTCCCCAGCCAGCGTCCTGGCAAGGCCTGCATCCTGGCCAGGCCTTAGCTCTCCTGGCAGATGATTTAGTCTGGAACCACAGTGTGGAAATAAAGGATGAGATTGCCCACCAGATACCAAGCACTCTACTATTCAAATTAGGCCCCAGTGTTTTTCTTACAATCCCCTTCTCGATGTGCCTGATTTGAATTAATCCATTTTAATCTAGCATGTAAATTCTCGAAACTTTCTTATTTTAACATTCAACCATTTTTGTAACATCTTGTTTGTTCTCAGTAACCAAAATTGCATTAGCAACATATACAAGCAGAAAAGTTATTCTCCCATTTTGTTGCTTTTTCCATGAGACATCAGTTGAATTGGACCACATATGTCAGTAAGAATAAGTTGCCAAGGCTCTGCTGAACTTTTCTCGCTTTCCTTCCCCAACAAACAACTTTCACATATTTCACTATTCAGGCCAGCTTTACAAGGCTTCATTTCCATTCCTCTCACCAAACTTTCTTTGGCCTGCTAATAAATCCTGAAGCCTCTATGTCTAAACCTTCTGTGCCACAGATGAACACAGGTTGCACTTGAATTTTTCTTGACCATATTCGCTCGTTCTTGACCTGTATCTAGCACAAAGACTCCATTATTTTCAAAACCTTGTGCATACAAAACTCCATCTTTGGTAACTACACATTTGCTGCGATTAAAATTTACATTAAAACCACGCTTGGTCAGGGTTGGCATGCTCAGCAAACTGTCTGTTAATTCAGGCAAGTAAACTACATCTCTCACTTCATTACAAACAGTATTTCTACCTGCAACACACTTGAGCAAACCTGCTCCTTTTCCTTGCACAGATATTTTGTTGCTGTTTGCAGCTGTACCTGGTTCTGATGAGTTTTCATTTAACACTCTGAAAAAAATTAGCATCACATGTCACGTGCATGGAAGCTGCAGAATCAATTAACCAACTAGAAGGGTTACTGTAAATAGCACCAGTTTTCCTATAACTTGATATTGCTAGATAGTTAAGATGAACTACAAAAGCATTTTTCATTTGCTTTCTGTCGCCACCCTGGAACTTTTCTTTATTAGTGCCAATTTGTTTTGTACAATTCCTTGCAAAATGTCTTATTTTCCCACATGAGAAGCATCTAGTTTTGTCATTTTTGTCTGTACCTTGAAAAGCAGTTTTATTTCTAAAGTGCAACCACCACCCACCAGATAATAATGATAATAATAATAATAAATTTTATTTATACCCCCGCCCTCCCCAGCCAAGACCGGGCTCAGGGTGGCTAACACCAGATATAAAAACCATTGATTGAAATACAACTTAAAAAACAAGATTAAAATACAACATTAAAATGTAGCCTCCTTTCAGTAGAAACTCAAATCAAAAACTTTTTGGGGGATGAAAACGCCAAGTCTTCACCAAGGCTAACTATCCAGACTGGTCCTACATGGGCCAGAAAAAAGCCAGAGAAGTCCCCAAATAGGAGTTCCATTGCAAAAGGAGAAAGGAAAAAAGAAAGAGGGGAAGGGATCAAGTTAATTCCAACCCAAAGGCCCTGCGGAAAGAAATCAGATCCTGCAGGGCCCTGGTCTCATGAGACAGAGCGTTCCACCAGGCCGGAGCCAGTGTTGAAAAGGCCCTGGCTGTGGTTGAGGCTAATCTGACTTCCTTAGGGCCCAGGACCTCTAGGGTGTTGCTATTTATGGACCTTAAGGTCCTCCATGGACAGGCTAAAGCATCCATGACAGATGGCCATGATA
This sequence comes from Podarcis raffonei, assembly GCF_027172205.1. NCBI lineage: Eukaryota > Metazoa > Chordata > Lepidosauria > Squamata > Lacertidae > Podarcis > Podarcis raffonei. The sequence goes on from NC_070611.1 coordinate 28,166,706, forward strand.
GATGATTCATATGGGAAGAGGTATTATTTCCAATATAGACAAAAGCAGCAACTCGGACAGAATTGGGCCCTCTTCCATCACAGTCACCAACAAAATGCCACATTCATAGCATTTCATTATTGTATCCGGGACCTTGGAAGTCCTTGAAAATAATAATCTCCCCCCAGTCTACAGCAATCTACCATCATGAGAAGAGATGGTTGGATGCCTAGTCTCTCTATTTATATCAGGACCTTTAATAATAGCCCCATCATCTTTTTCTTCCACATCTGCAACCTTCCATCTGATTCTTTTGCTATTCGATACATATTAATATTATCATTCTCACCAGTAATTTCCTTAACCAGTGCCAGCATCAACACTTTTATTAAAATGTTCCACAGTCTGTCTCCCAAATTACATTTTAGCATCTCTTCCAACTCGTAACCAATCATCTGACCTCTGCTTTCTTAATCCTCCCAAAAGCTTCCAGTTTCAATGTTAAATGTAACCTTTTTATCTTTCTAGTATCGGCAGGAATACATGATTGGACTCGTCGGATTTGTTATGGCTGTGGCACCAGATTCTCAAAAATGATATCTTAATCTAAGATTTTTGAGGGAACAGGCACAGGGGCTAAGAGTGTTGATCCTTTCCATTTTTTAAAAATGCGAGTGTCATGAATCATTTATTGCAGATGGAAAGGACTCTGACCTACATGATGAAAATGCATTTTCCACTTCAAGATGAAATTTTGACTCGTGCCAAGAGATCCATCACCCAGAGAAAAATATATATGATGCTGTTTGTCTGCAGTGTAAGCCTGAAGGAATTTTATTTTGCACAGCCAAGTAGTAGAACAGTTTTCATTTAGAGGCAGAAACAACGTGAGTGGAACTTCTATCAGAGCAGGAAAACAAAAGACAACAATTAGTTGGTTGTAGTTCTGGTTCAGTAGTGATTGAAAATATCCTGGTTTAGCAGACCACAATCAGTTCTGCAAATGAGCAATCAATCAATCAAATCAGTGAAATGGGTCTGGCATTCCTGAACTGATTCAGTTCAGGTTCATATGGGAACTGATGAGCATTTGTTGTTCTTTTCCATTTTACTTTCAAATAATTATTCAATCTCTGTTCTGTTCCAGTTGACGTATGTATGGATTCATCACTGTAAGCCTTTATGAGGGTTCTAGTAACCCACTTGTAAAAACCTGTATCCTATATAAAACAGGATTCTGTTGTGTTGCCACATGATAGGGTGTGTCTTAAATTGTAATTATGTACATGATTTCATTGATCTCACTGACTAAGGGCTTATCCACACCTCCGTTTGCCCCACTGCCTTTCCCTAGGGAAACCCAATCTTTAGTGCTGCACTGGAACAAACAGCAATCAGGTTTTCTGCAGATTGCCATTTGTTCCAATATATCATTAAAGAGTGGGTTTTCCAGGGGAAAGCTGTGGGACAAAGGCACAGGACAAGTGGAAGTGTGTACCACCTCTCAATATTGCTTGTGATCAGCATTATTCTGAGTTCTTTTATTATTATTATTAATGCTATTGTTCATGGCATCTTAGGGCTTTAAATTGATTATTGATTCTATATTGTGAATGTCTATGTTGGATCCCACTTTCAGAGGATTAGACCCTAAAAGCTAGTCTTTAAATAATAAAATAACAGTAACTATTTATCCTTGGGTATCAGGTGAGAAAAGATCACTATCCTTTTCTTTGCCTGTTAGCAGGTGCCTCTCTTGCTGTTTATTTCTGATTACTCTGCCCAAACAGATATGGACCCAGCTCTCTTCCAACAGTCCCATAACCATCAATTTCAAGCCACAGTGGATGCAAAAACCACCCACAAAGTATTGATTGGCCACTTGCCATGCTATGGCAAGGCTAAAGCTTTAGCCTTGCAGGGCTGCAAGGCTAAAGCTGTTTGCTCAAGGCACTCTTGTCTTCCGTGTAAGATCAATAGCCTCTTTGGGGTGTAATGTATTCAGCTGCTGAGATCTCTTCAATAAAGTGAGCCTCTGCATGCAAAACATAACATAGGAAGAAGCTCTGTAGTCCACACCCATTTTTCATTTGCCCCTGTTCTGCTTATAGCCCTGCTCTGATTGCTTTTTTCATTCTCACGCCATGTTCCAGTTCTTTCCTTATTCCCTTTGACTGAAATTCCAGCTTCTTAACTGTTAGGAGCTGCTGGACTTTGAACTGGAAGCCTTTGAGGTTTGATGAGCCACTGAACTTTGTGTGGCAGCCTTTACACAGGTGGTTTAATATCCTCATGCCCTGAACTGTTGCTGCTCCACCAGTGATGGTCGTCGGATCTTTGTTGACAAGAAGGGATATAAGAGGGCTTCCTGCCCAAGTTAAGTTTTGCTTAAGCAGCAGGATCTTCCTGAGTGCCGACATATTCCTGTATCCTTTCTCCTGATGGGGCAGAAGTGCAAGACTAGCCACCTGGCAGTAGTGTGTGTCACTGCCATTTACCAGGAAGGGGTGAGACAACAGAGAGGTCAAGGAGTTAAAGGTTTTGACTTGATATTCAGTCCCGCCTATTGCAAATATTAATACTGCGTCACTTGAAGCAACTGGGTACATAAAATACTGACTCCTTTTGGAATAAAACATTGTCCAGACCCATCAGTGCCATTCAAAACTTTACTTGCAGAACTTTCTTCAAAACAGAACCAAAACATCAAAGATGCATCCAAATAATTATATTTAAAAAGGTAAAGGTAAAGGACCCCTGACAGTTAAGTCCAGTCGGGAACAACTCTGGGGTTGTGGCACTCATCTCGCTTTACTGGGCAAGGGAGCCAGCGTTTGTCCACAGACCATTTTTCCGGGCCATGTGGCCAGCATGTCTAAGCCGTTTACCTTCCCGCTGGAGCGGTACCTATTTATCTACTTGCACTTTGACGTGCTTTTGAACTGCTAGGTTGGCAGGAGCAGGGACCAAGCAACAGGAGCTCACCCCATGCGGGGATTTGAACCGCCGAACTTCCAATTGGCAAGCCCAAGGCTCAGTGGTTTACACCACAGCGCCACCATGCCATATATGTATTGTGCATGTCCATCACAGGTGCATGACAGAGCAGAGAACAACAAACACTAATTATCAAGCCACCAGATACTTAAGAGAGCTCTTCTTTAGCTTCAATGGATTCTTCCAGTTAAACCCTTTCCGCAGTAAACACAGGCATTCCTCGACCTCAGTGTGTATTAAACAATTATACATAACACGGTTGTCAGGAGTGCGTGCAGGAGTCAGGCCCTGTGACCAGTAGGACTTTGCAGGACTGGGGCCTTCCTAAGTTTGTTCTGAAGAGGCAAGGTGTGGCCGCACAGGTGAGGCCAATTGGTAACTCACAGCACCTGGTGGCAAGAGCTGGGAAGGGATATAAGGTCAGCATTTCCCTTCGGCTCTTTGCCACAGCAACACGTTCCCTGCCTTATCGCATGTGGCTCCTTGACTCCTTGCTTCTTGATCCTCGGACCCTTGACTTCGTGACTCCTTCCTTCCTGACCCTCGGACTCTTGGCTTCCTGACTCCTGGCTTCTGGACTCCTGTTCCTGCTCCCACCCCGCCATCTTGCCCCCGGTCCCAACGTCCCCAGCCAGGACTTCAATTGCCCATGAACCGGACCATGACAACTGCCAGTTAGCTTCTTCCACTGCTCATGGCTCAGTTTAGATTGCTGACCATAGTGCAGGCCAGCCCTGATATTACCCTTTAATTGGTTTTCTGTCTCAGTAGGAGTTCTCAAATCACCAGCGTCTTCACTTTGTCCAACCTGGACTTGAGTTTAGGCAGAGCCATAGATAGTTGTTGTTTTTTGCCCTGGGTGAAGCCTATATGTATGCAAATGAACAAAGTTTTATTTCCCCCTAACTGGGTCTTTGACCTGGGTGAAATAAAAGCTACTTTCACCCTGGTTCAGGTATCACCTTCTCTGATCCCATCTCAGCCCTAGTCTCTCACATCTGCCAGCCCAGGTTTGATTCCATTACAATGAAATCTCTGCCATAAAATTTACATCTCTCTGTGTGTGTGTAGATGGATAGATGGTAGATAGATAGGGCAATTCTTATTAAATATATACTCTATCTAAGGGTAGGGTTTTAAACAGCACATTTAATTATTCTTCCTGAATAGCCATCTAAACTTGTTATACTTGGTAGCTGCAAATATTGGATGAGCCGCATGGCCAGCAAAGGGGTCCCAGAGTTTAATGAATAGGAGCTAAAATATCTACAGATCCATCTGGTCAAGGTTAAGATCAATTTATTGAATAGGAGATAGTCATGTCTCTTCTGTGACCCCCCTCTCCCCCCCACTTGCTAAAGCTGATTACAATGACCTTTAATCGTCTTTAATTTTACACTGCATTGTGACATCCGCTAACCTCTGCCTCCTGGACATCGAAAGCCAATCACATGGTGGGGCTAGTAGTCAAAAATTAGCTGCACATATGCCTCCATCCAGCTCGGAGCAGAATTTTAATGACTTGTTCCATGAGTCACACATTTGCGAATGGGTGAAAATGACAATATTAACTTGTTGAACAGCAAACTCAGATTTCAGACCATATTTGTAGAGTGAACACCAAGCACAGAGGGTGATCAAGGGATATGAAAGCTGAAAGTTCAAAATGAGCAGAACGCTGACATTTGGACTTAATCAGTGTGCATATTTAGGATCAGGGTGCTAGTTTATTGATGTGCCGCTTATGTCTACTTACTCTCACATTCATTTCCACCTTTAATTACAAGGTAATTAAGCAGCAGGAGGAGGCTATGCATATTGGTATACTCACTCCTGGCCTACAACTTGAACAAAATTCTTCACTTTTGAATGATGGTTGTTGGAGTTGCAACCTTTGGGTCAAACTCAAATGTCACACTTAGCAGGACTAACATATTGCTGAAAGGAAGAAAAAATTGAGGCACTAAGAAGCAATTTCCCCGTTTGATTCTGAAGAAGCATAAAACGAGATGTAATACTGTAAATCACTTCATTATGTGTATTATTTGGAGAAGTTCATTGTATCATATATAGTGGCTATAGCCTAGAGAATTCATGTTTCTTAATATTGTATTATACATACATATAATTCCATATGTTTACAGGTATCGTTGTTTGTGTTTAAATAATTAATCTTTTGGTATCATTTCATTGTCGCTTGGGTTCCTGTGACTTTGTATTTTTCTTACTCAAATCCCCGCTTAGCCGTGAAGCTTACTGGGTCACCTTGGACATGTCATAGTCTAATTACCTCACAGGGTTAGTGTGAGGATAAAATGTGGAGAAGAGACATTCACACTTCCTTGAGCAGCTTAGAGGAAAAGTAGGAACCAAATGTAATGATAAAATAAACAGCAAGCACAGTGAAATTAAAACATGACCAAGCAAAAAGCACACTGAAATTAAGGAGGAGCAAGAAATTGAGTTGGAAAAATGCCTTCTTAAAATCTGGCTTATCGTTTCTATAATTGTCAGAAGGTGGAGGGATTGCATAGAATAGCTAACGCAAAATAAGTACGGGGGCGGGGGGAGATACTTCCCTACAAAAGCCTTGTCTCCTCCTCACTTGGTTCAATAATTCTTGACAATTAAGTTTCTTCGTCAGCATGTTCAGTCTGTAATTTAAAGGAATGAGTATTGGTAATAAGTCTGCCTTTAATGGCTCATTCCATTAACAAGTCTGTGGCTATTTCTGCTGATAGGAATCGTCTGTTCTTTAAAGCTTACTGATATCTGATGATGTACAGTGATTGCTTATTTCTGCATACCAGACAATTATGGCTCTGCCTGATCCCCAAATGAGCCACTCAATTATATATGCGTGCATATAAATGCCAACATTTCCAAGAGTAATCAAGTTATTTATCCGACCATGATGCTGCCATTGTAGGTTGAAAGAAAGGGGAAATATGTGGAAATATAGGACCATAGCAAACTTCCAGCCAGTATTTTACCTGTGATCCACATGCAAAATGCAAATTCGTCTGACTCTTCTTGCTGCTCAGAGATTGTTTTACTGAAGAAGGTTCAAGACTTAAGGGTATCTACAAATGAGAAGGTTCTAAATGGTTAGTAATTGTTGTTAGTAATTAAATCTGTGTACCACCATCATCTCAGGGCGGTTCACAATATTACTTTTGGTTTGTCTGTCCCCAGATCTGAGATAAAATGGAATACAACTCGCTAAATGACTTTCTCTCTGTATTTTTGTTTTTACGGTACATCACAAAGCGCCCTTGCAGAAACACAGGCAACCTCTTCTTGACAAATGTAGTACAAAACCATGAAACCCCTTCGTCTCTCATATAGATACGTTTACTTTCTCTAACCTCTTACACGTTGAAAACCATAATAGAAGAAATAAATCAGTAGCCACCTCAAGAGAAACAAAAAGTGCTCAGCAAGGACAAAGGGAAAGCAACACGTTCAGTAAAAAATATGAGTACAAGGAATGTTAAATTGCTAAATGATGCCTTCTATAGGTCAAATATCTCACATATTTCACCAGGGTTTCACTTACTCCCCCACACCTTATGCTGTAATCTGAGAAGACATTCTGAGGCCAAGAAGTATGCGTACAAATATTCGCAAAATGTTTAGGGGTATGCGTCTCCCTGCGTCCCCCCAGAAAAAAAGCACTGAGTAAACCCTACACAAATCTGGCGTGGAGTCCCTAAGACAGTTAAATGGTGCCTTGCATACCTCCTTCTAGCAACTCCTGTAGCCAAGCTGGTGGCAAATGTATTGCTCTGCTTTCCTTTGGACCACATCAGCAAGGCCAAGAGCGGGGTCTTGTTATCTGGGCAGCCCAAGACCACCATGCACAACGTCCAGGCTTGTGTCCTGGGGAGGTCATTTCAGTGCTGCTAATGCAGCGAATTGACTTCACCCCTGGAAGTGCACTCCATTGTCTCTAAAGACAAGCAAGGGGCCAACAACAACATATATACATACATCAAGGAACCCTCCACCAATGCTCCTGCCACGCAAAACTCTGCCACCAAACTTCCTTCTATAGCACCAGTTGTTTTGGTAACTTACTAACACCTTGCTTGGTTTATTGTCCTCACTGCTAAATAAAACTGATAGAAGTGGAAGCAGATCCATGTGTCACGCAGCTTTGGGGCATTTTCAAGCCAACTTGTCATCCATGTGACTGACAACAAGGAGAAAGCTGCCTCTGTTAGTCATCTGTGTGCATCACATTAAGGGAGGGAGGGAAACTTGGTCCATTTATTCCAGTTTCAACACTGGTTTGTAAGAAAGCCTGGAGGCTTCCTCACTACAATCAAGTTGTCATCTGGTGGAAGTCAGGGAATTAAAAACAACACCAACACCAACATGTGCATCTAAATGGCAGCATATGGTTGTGACCCAAAAACAAATACCCCAAGTAGGATGGAAAGGTAAAAGATAAAAAGACTTGCCATAAAAATAAAAGTGGCTATTTAAATGCAGTCTCAAAATGATGGGGCATAATATTTCAATAATGCAATAAGGGCTTGGAAAGCAAAAACCAGGTTTGAGGGGGCCATGGGCAATGTGTTCTCTGGTGGGCCCCCTCCCCTGACAATCTTACTTGGCTGTGGTGACAGCAGTGCAAGCAGTTTGGGAACACTGGATTGTCAGAAGCAGATGGATGTGACCTTGATGAAGGACTTTGAGACTGAGTCACATTCTGCCTTGGGACTAGCATGTCTGGCTGTACTTTTCATTCTGTCCTAACCTGCAAATAGCATAGCATTTTCACAAAGGAACCACCATGGTGGTGCAGTGCATTCTCCTCCAGGACAGGCCTATATGCTATAACCGAGGGATGAGGAACCTCAATCCCAGAGGCTGAAAGTAACCCTTCAGCCCTATCAGACTCCCGGAATTCTCCCCAAGCCACGCCCTCTCTCCTCAAGCCACGCCCCTCACTGGTCCAGCTCCACACCCCAAGTGTTTTTGCCTGGCTGGAATTTGTCCTAAACTCTGATAATACCTCTTGCCTGTTTGGATCATCGAGAAGGATTTGTGAGTAGGAACTAGGTCTCTGCCCTAGATTTGTGGTGTTCCCCGAAAATCTGATCAGTTAAAAGGGCCACACTTTCCCCATCCCTGACCTATATCCTAGCCAAAATTTAACCTGCACTATCCTAAACAAGACATTCAACCTCATACTCATGTCTAGTGAATATAATTAACACATACTTTGCAAGCATTTTGAAACAGCATCCGATTGTTTGATTTTGTTAGTTGTTTTTAATGTGGAGCTCTGCTCCATGCATGTCTGCTTAGTAGAAAGTTCAACTGATCTCAGTGGAAATTGTTCCCTGGTAAGTGCCTAGGATTTCAGCCTAAGGGTGGAATTTACCTGGGATTAAATTGCACTGAACGCAGTGGGGAGTTAGCTCCAAGTGGGAATGCCCAGGATCACACTCTTAAGTGCCTGGCACTTTTAATTGCAAATATTTAGAATGGAAAGCCAGGGTGGTGTAGTGGTTAGAGTGCTGGACTACGATTTGAGAGACATGGGTTCGAATCCCCTCTCAGCCACAAAGTGACCTTGGATCAGTCACTGTCCCTCAACCTAACCTACTTCACAGGACTGTTGTGATGATAAATTGGGGAAGGAAAAACCATGTACAGCATCTTGGACTCCTTGTGGGTGGGGAACAGAGGGGGCAGATAAAACATAATAAACAAACAAGAGGGGATTGTAGGGAAAGACCTGCCAAAAAAGCTGAAAAACATCTTCATGTATGCGACAACGGCCGTGAGAGTTCTGGTAGCACAAGGATGGAAGACTGATGAAACCCCAACTAAAGAATCATGGCAAGAAAAATTGACGGACTATGCAGAACTGGCAAAACTGACATATAAGCTACGGGGCAAAGATAACTGTGACTTTAAGGATGAATGGGAACCCTTTACAAAGTATCTGAAGATGCAACAAAGTGAACTGGACTCCTTGGCAGGTTTTGAGTAAACATTCACAAACTTTTTATTGATAATAATCAGCTAAATAGTTTGAGGATCTACACAACTTTGTAACAGGCAGAAAACAGCAGTCTCAGAGAAACCAAAGACAGGAACTGAGGGAAGTCTGGGGGCGGGGGCGGGTGGGTTTTGTGGGGGGGGAGGGACGAAAAATTGGGGGGGAAACAAGGATGATATGTTTTTGGATAATATGTCTTGTTTTAATTTTGAATAAAAAAAATTAAAACAAACAAACAAACAAGAGTTCAAATCAAATGCCTCTTTAGTGGAAGAGCTTTGTGGGTAGCGCTGTGGCTTAAACCACAGAACCTAGGACAGGTGTCTGCAACCTTTAAGACAAAAAGAGCCACTTGGACCCGTTTCTGAAGAGAAAAAAACTGGGAGCCGCAAAACTCGTCATTATAAAAATAACTTTTTTGTCACTTTTTTATTATTTCTTTGTTTGACCCCTCAGAATTACTCCTCCTCATAGAAATAAACGTTAAATTAACAAGTTACCTTTTTGTGTGTGTGTGTTCTTCACTCCCCTTCAAAACAGTGACCAGCGTACATGCCCCTTACAATGTAGCGGGCGGGCGGGAAGGTGACGTCGGGACGGTCAGTGACTAACGCACGCACCGCCCCCATGTGACATCACAGCCAGTACAGCGCCCGCCACAGTGGGGAGTGTCCTCCTCCCCTCGCTAGTATCCGCCCCGGAGCCGCGGCAAAGGTGTAAAAGAGCCACATGCGGCTCCGGAGCCGCGGGTTGCTGACCCCTGACCTAGGACTTGCCGATCAGAAGGTGATGTTAGGATATTTCCGTTCCACCTTAAAAGGGAGCAGGATGTTTGTATAACAGCCTGCGTAAGTTCCTGTCTCACAGGATGTTTATGTTGTAAGTTCGTTTCGTTTTTGTCTGTTTTGCCTGAGCAGTCGGAGCAGACGGTCGTGCCTTCTTTGTTCTGACCAACGCCTAATAAACTGTAAATATGCATGTCCTGCTCTCATGCTTGTGCAACTTTTTGCTGTGTGATTTCTGCTGTTATAGTGTGCACTAAGCCTGAGGCTTAGTGTCGCTGAAATGCTGATATTGCCTGACTACGGGAGGTCGATGGATCGTCCGGCACCGAGCTTGGGGCTCAGATGGACTTTATCTCCCTGGCAGTATCCCAACAACAGGTTATGGGCCCAGATTCACGGCACTTGCAAGAGAGTAAGACAGCGACAGACTGCTGAAAGGTATGTGCTGGGAAAGTGAAAGCAGAGGCTTTTCTGCCGCGGAAGAAGTCTTTGATGTCCGGCAAGACTAATTGGCCTGGGAGCTGAGCCAGAGGCATCGTGATTTATGAGCTGCCGAGATAAGAAGTCTTAGAAGGCAATAAAGGCTCACGGCTCACGTAAAAAGCTGGAATGGAGTTTTTCCAAGCTTCTGAGGCCACTGAGTGCCCTAAGTTAAATCAGCACAATTATCAGACCTGGGCAAAATGGTGTGAGAGTTTGCTGCGTCAGTTTGGAGTCTGGCATACTGTATCTCAAGCCACTCCAGTTCCTCGGACAGAGAAATGGCAGGGCCAGGATTCGAAGGCCGTGGATATTATTGTCTTATCCGTCTCTCTGGAGGAAATAAAGACGCTTGCTGGAAATCTCACGGCACGTGACATGTGGGATGCTTTGAAAAAGGCCCACCAGCCAATAATCCCAGCCCAGTGTTTGAATGCATCGGAGGTCCTGGCTGTTTCCCAGAATGCTAGTGAATGCAGGGATGCTGAGGGCACCGGTTGCAAGCTGCAGGGGGAGAAGACTGCCACGTCATCCCAGGCAGCATTCCAGCCTCCAGGGGGAGCCAAAGAGTCGGCTGCTGAGAGCTCTGTTTCTCGTGAGAACCAAGGTCAGAGCCTTTGCAGAGGCCGGAAGACCAGATGTAAACAGAGCAAGATGCTTGCAGGTGGCCAGGAGCAGGGGGGCAAGTTGCAAAAGCCCTCGCCAGTGGAAAACAAGGCTATGTTTGCTGGCACAGCTCCACCAAAGGCTAAAGGCACGTCTGATGGCCAGGAGCAGGGGGGCAAGTTGCAAAAGCCCTCGCCAGTGGAAAACACGGCTATGTTTGCTGGCACAGCTTCACCAAAGGCTAAAGGCAAGCTGCAAAAGCCCACGCTGGTGGAAAACAAGGTTTTGTTTGCCAGCAAATCTGCTTCGAAGGGGAAGGCCAGGTTTATTGTGGACTCTGGGGCGACGCGCCATCTCAGCAAAGACCGCCATCTGTTTATCTCCTTCACACCTCAAGATGGAGAGGTCCAGCTGGCTGATGGAAGGACTTTGCAAGCTACAGGAGTTGGGACTGTGAAACTTAAAAGTCTGCATACTACCATTAAAGATGTACTTTTTGTTCCAGGAGCTGCGGACAATTTGATTAGTGTACCACAGCTGACTGGGCGTGGTTTTGAGGTTTCCTTCAAGAGGACTGTCTGTGTCATCAGAAAAGGCAAAGAGGACATTTTGCATGCAAAGTTGATGGATGGTTTGTTCAGTCTAACTTATGATGATGTTGCTGTGTCTAATGCTGATACTTGTTGTGTTGCACAAACTAACAAGGTTCTTCATGCAGGATGCATTCACGATGCACATCGCAGATTTTGTCACCTCTCTTGGCAAGCGCTAGCCAAGATGCCTGAGTTGGTTGAAGGTTTGGACATCAAACCTTGTAAGTTTCACATGAAATGTGTATCTTGTGCAGAGAACAAGGTGAAGGTTGCTCCAAAAGGCAAGGAGTCTAGCAGGCAGGCTTCCAAACCCTACCAGCTAGTTCACGCAGACCTGGTAGGTCCTCTAGCGCCCTCTTTGGGTAGAGCAAGGTACTTCATCGTTCTAATTGATTCTTTTTCCAGGTACATTCATGTGTTTATGCTCGAGCAGAAATTGCAAGCATTTCCTAAGTTCAAGGCATTCTGTGCTTGGTTGGAGAATGCTCACGGTAAACGGATTGGTTGTCTGTTTACTGATCGAGGCGGGGAATTCACTTCTCAGCAGTTTGAAGCTTTCCTGACTGAGAAGGGAATCCAGCATGACTTGTCAACGCCTAGATCGCCATGGATGAATGGGCTTGCGGAGAGAGCAAATCAAACGTTGCTGCAAGGGATAAAAACCTTGTTGCATGATGCCAATCTCCCTGAGAAGTTTTGGGGGGAGGCTTTGGCAAATTTTGTTTATACTTTTAACAGGAGACTGTCATCACCTATTGGCTGCACTCCCTATGAGAAAATGTTTGGTAAGCAACCTAATGTCAAACACATGAGAATCTTTGGTTCTGACATGTGGGTACACACCCCACAAAGCAACAAGCTTGGGAAGCGTGGGGCACATGGTTTGTTCATGGGGTACGAAAAAGGTGCATACAGGGTATGGATGACTAACTCTAAATCCATAAAGTTCACAAGGAGTGTTGAGTACAATCCTAAGTGGGGGGAAAATGTGGGAATTTTCCAGAGTTACCCAGAGGAGGATGAAGGTGATGTGAAGAAAGCAGATCATGCTGAGGAAACTGAGGATGATGATGATGATGATGATCAGAGTTCGGATTCCAGTTCAGTGGGCGGCGCTGCTGCTGCTGTCAGTGACAGTGATGACACAGCAGACTACAAGAGCGCAAAGGCCTCAGTCAGACCATCTGATGAGTCTGACAATGAACTGGAAGAACCACTGTTCACCATTGGTCACTTTTCTCCTAAGAAGGAGGAGATGAGTCCAGAAGAGGTCCAGGAGTTAACCTCTAAAGATGCTGAGCCTTGGCTTAATGCCATGAAGGCTGAAGTTGATTCCTTGAACAGGAACCAAACTTGGGAACTGGTACCGGTAGTCCCAGGAATGAGACTGGTTGGCAGCAAATGGGTCTTCAAGGCCAAGACAGACCAGAATGGCAAGGTTGTCAGACACAAAGCCAGATTGGTTGCCAGGGGTTTTTCACAGGTACCAGGGCAGGATTACCACGAGACCTACTCACCCACGGTCAAATATGAGAGCATTCGGCTGATGCTCAAGATCGCTGCGGAGGAGAAACTGCATGTTTCCCATCATGACATTAATACAGCTTTTTTGTACGGGATTTTGAACGAGCAGCTGTACATGCTTCCACCTGATGGAATGCAGATACAGAAGGGAATGGTCTGTAAACTGCGGAAATCCTTATATGGTCTCAAGCAGAGTGCCAGGTGTTGGAACACAAAACTCACTGAAACGTTGCTTTCTCTAGGTTTTCACCAGGGCAAAGCTGATCCATGTGTGTTTGTCAAGGAGGAGGGGCAAAACAAACTGTATTGTTTATGTTTTGTTGATGATCTTCTGATGTTTTGGAAGAATCAGGCTTTTTACCAAAGCACCCTAGCTCAGCTGAAGGAGCACTTTGACATGAAGGATCTTGGTGAGGTATCCAACTATCTTTCTCTGCAGGTGGAGAGGGACCAAGCAGGTAATTTTCTGGTACACCAAACACAGAAAATTGCTGATGTATTAACCAGGTTGAATTTGGTTGATGCAAACCCAGCAGACACACCGATGGTGACAGGTTACCAGGTAGATAGTACTGCTGAAGCGTTTTCTGACACAACACTGTACAGATGCATTCTAGGCAAGTTGAATTTCATTGCTAGATGTTCAAGACCTGACATTGCTGTAAGCACTAACCTGCTTAGCAGACATGCTAACAATCCTACTGTTCAGGATTGGAAAGCTCTGAAGCGCATAGCCCGGTATTTGAAAGGGACTATGCACTACAGGCTGAGGTTCACCAGTCAGAAGACTGGAGGTCTTGAAATCTTTGCAGATGCAAGTTTTGGAAGTGACACCACGGATGGTACAAGCACTTCTGGAGTATGCTACATGTACAACCACTGCCTGTTTGACTGGTTGTGCAAAAAGCAGACGACAGTTAGCCTAAGTTCCTGTGAAGCAGAACTCAATGCTCTGTCATTTTCACTCATGGATTGTGAATGGTTGATGCAACTGTTTAAGGACATTGGGGTTTCTGTGAAATGTCCTATACAAGTGTATCAAGACAATAGATCTTGTTTGGCTTTGCTGAACTCGGAGAGTTGCAAGCAAAGGACCAAGTACTTGCAGATTAAGCTACATCGTGCAAGAGAGTGTATTCAGAAAGGACTCATTCAAGTGTCCTACATGCCAGGAAATGAAATTCCTGCTGATCTGTTGTCTAAGGTTGTTAACAGAGAACAACTTAAGGTTTACGCACAAAGGTTGCAATTGGGTTGAACCACAGGTACTACAGGTTACACGGAAAGGGGGAGGATGTTAGGATATTTCCGTTCCACCTTAAAAGGGAGCAGGATGTTTGTATAACAGCCTGCGTAAGTTCCTGTCTCACAGGATGTTTATGTTGTAAGTTCGTTTCGTTTTTGTCTGTTTTGCCTGAGCAGTCGGAGCAGACGGTCATGCCTTCTTTGTTCTGACCAACGCCTAATAAACTGTAAATATGCATGTCCTGCTCTCATGCTTGTGCAACTTTTTGCTGTGTGATTTCTGCTGTTATAGTGTGCACTAAGCCTGAGGCTTAGTGTCGCTGAAATGCTGATATTGCCTGACTACGGGAGGTCGATGGATCGTCCGGCACCGAGCTTGGGGCTCAGATGGACTTTATCTCCCTGGCAGTATCCCAACAGGTCGGCGGTTCAAATCCCCATGACAGGGTGAGCTCCCGTTGCTCGGTCCCAGCTCCTGCCAACCTAGCAGTTTGAAAGCATGTCAAAGTGCAAGTATATAAATAGGTACTGCTCCGGCGAGAAGGTAAACGGCGTTTCCGTAGAATCATAGAGTTGGAAGAGACCACAAGGGCCATCGAGTCCAACCCCCGTGTGCTGCTCTGGTTCGCCAGAAGCGGCTTAGTCATGCTGGCCACATGACCCGGAAGCTGTACGCCGGCTCCCTCAGCCAATAAAGCGAGATGAGCGCCACAACCTCAGAGTCGGTCATGACTGGACCTAATGGTCAGAGGTCCCTTTACCTTTACCTTTTCCGCTTAGTGGCAGGGAACCTGTTTTGCATGCAAAGGCCCATGTTCAATCCCTAGATTCTGTAGGCAGGGCTGGGAACATCTCCTGCCTTGAAACCAGAGACAGCAGCTCCCAGTCAGTGTAGACTGACTTTGATAGACCAGTATTCTGGCATGGTACATAAGGCAGCTGTCTATGTGAAAATGCAGGTGTTTGTGCACAGTTCTTCCTCATCGACAGAGAGGACAACATGGGCGTAGCCAGGGGATGCACCAAATCAAGTAAATAAATAAAAAATACTTAACTAAAAGCAGAAATTGTAGAAAGGTTTTGACAGGTTTTTCTGAACACTTGGTGTCAAAAGAAAGTAATTTAAAGCAACTGTTGTTGAGACATTTCATTCTGAATCTGCTAGACAGAGGACGTTGACAGGTGGGTGTCCAGCCCTCCTAACACAAATCCTGGCTATGCCCATGGAGGACAAAATCTAGCATCATAAGGATGCCAAGGGGTCCCTTTGGTCCCCCCCCCATATTTTTTTGGAGGGGGCCAGTCTCCCCAAAGTTAGTGGGTATTGCCATTCAAATAGTGTGCATGCACAGCATCAAGTGATCATTTATGTGAGGAATGGGGAAAATTAACTGTAAACAGTTTAAATCGTTAAAAGGATTGGAATAGCACTTGTCGTTTAAGGTTGATTATGGACATAATGGAAGAAGTAAAGGGTTTGGATTATCGTAAAAGATGCGGGAGGAGCTGATTGATAATAGGACCTACATAGGGGAGGATGGAAGTCCCGGAGATTCCTTAGAATCTTGTTTTTATGATTTATGTTTGCTATATTTATGTTCAGCTACTTGAAGCTGAAAAATCAAATAAATAAATTTAATTAAGTTGTTAATTATGCGGGGCGGGGCTTACCTGCCCCTCCCTCCATATTTTATTCAATTTTTTTTATTAATTTTCACAAAATTATAAACAAACAAAACACACACACAAACATAAATCATAACCTTCTTAAAATTACACTTATTAACATCGTTAAGTGACTTCCTCGCTTCCCCTTGGTTGAATTTCCATGCAGATCCTTATAACGGCTTTCCAAGTCCATCTTTTATTCAAGTTAGCGCCCCTGCTCAGCGTGCATTTTGCGTTTGCGCAACCAGCAGACCACCTCCGAGGCGCCCCTTTCCCTCGCCCGCGTTTCTTTTACGCGCAGCCCAGAGTTCCTTTAAGGACTGCCGCTCTGCTTGCTCTGCCCTGGAGCCAACGCTCCGCACGATCGGGTAAATCTTCGCTGCCAGCTTTGCAAATCCGACGGAAGGAAGAGGGAGAGCGAGGAATGACTAAGCGACCTCCCGGCGCCTCCGCTCCGCTCGCTCGTACCGTATAAAGGGCATCTCCACCAGCAAGGGGGTCGCAATGGACCGCCGCCGCCGCCCGCGTCCAAGTCGGCAGGAGCAGCAGCATGTGGCCCGCGCAAGACGCCGCCAAGGAAGGTAAGAGGCGGGCACTGGGCGGGCGGGCCGAGCTGCGATTGGTGCGTCTCCGGCGGCGGCGCTGCGCGATTGGCCCGCCCACGCTCTCCGCTCTGCTCCCTCCAGGTGTCGCTTGGCCGGTGCTGCTTTTGCTGTGGGCGCTCGAAAAGCCGCTGGGGGGAGGCTGCTCCGTGGCCGAGTGTGCCGGGGAAGACGCCGACTGCCGCTTCTTAGCTGTGGCTGATCTCTTCGACCGGGTCATCCTGCACTCCAGCAGGATCTACAGGCTCTCCACAGCCCTCCACTTAGATCTGGTGGTGAGTTTCTGGGCTTGTCCCAACTTCCCCCTTACTTCCATTCTCGAGCTGCGGTGGGTTGATTTTAAAATATGTGGCGGAAGGAGGGGAAAAATTATGGCGTTGTTCTTGTTTTTATTTTTTTTTCGTTATGTCTTATGTGTTTTTATATTGTAATTTTATGGTGTGAAACACCCTGAGACCTGCAGCTATAGGGTTGCCATATTTCAAGAAGTAAAAAAATCCAGACACCCCCAAAGTTGTTGAGGTGCTTTTTTTCAGGAAAACTCCAAAATTCCGCCTTCCAGGAATTCCTCCCCGGACGTCGCTTCTGCCTTTGAAATCCCGGTAACGTCCAGAAAATCCCGGACTTATGGCAGCACTGGGTATAAAAATACAATAGTCAAACACAGAAGACTAACTGCCCAATTGTGTGCATATTTATGGTATTCAAATGTTCTTTCCCACCCCATATATTGTTGTTGTTGTTGTTGTTGTTGTTGTGTGTGTGTGTACACACACACATATACACAAATAGACACCTACTCATATCTTCCTTTCAGAAGTTTAAAAGCCATTGTGATGTAGTGGTTAGAGACCTGGGGAAGAACCAGCTTCAAATTGCCACTCTTACTTGAAGCGCATTGCTGTGGTTTAGGGGGGAGGTCATTTTTCCCCAGCCTAACCCACCTTGCAGGGCTGTTGTGAGAGTTAAAGTGAGGGCAGGGGAGAACTATGTAGACTGCCTTGAGCTCCTTAGAGGACAGGTGGGATTAAAATGTAAAGATGGATGGGTGGATAATGCTAGGATAGCAGTCTTTATTTCATAACCCCATCTTCCTGAACATGAAGCCTACGTGTGCATCGCTTGCAAACCTGTGAGTTCAATAGCTATTTCCTCATATGTATTTTGGGAGCCGTAGCTGTTAGGTGCAATACGGTACCTTTGGATGCACATGGTACCAGACAACATCTGGTTTTGTTGCGCCATCAGGGAAGTATTAGGTGCTGTCCTATCCATGCAGCCTCCTCAAGTTGTTGACTGTGGAAAAGATCTATGCTCTGACAAATTAACTCCTGAGATCTTCTTCTTTCATTTGCAGGGAAAATATTTTCTACCTGGTGGGAACGAGCTGACCAAATCTGTTGGCAAATGCCACACCTCCTGGTTGTTGACTCCCAATGCCAAAGAATATGTTCAGAAAATGCCAGTAAGTACAACATGGCATGATCTACATTGCTGATGTAGCCAGTTACCCAGTTTGGGGGCAAGGGACTTGGCCACTAGACAACCAGTGGATCCTTCCAGCATAATCTCTCTGACAAACATCACTTCCATACAACTTTTTCGTGATTATTCAACTTGATTTGTTTGCCCAATTTTGGGGGGAGGTTCTATGATGCCCACGTTTTATTGGCGACCCATTTGGATTTGCTTACAGAAAGCTTTTGTGGAGGTGACACTATGTCTAACATTTGGTGGGGAGGTTCTACAACATTGTGTCAATCAAATGCCCCACTCTATCCAGTGCACTTTCATTATCGCAAAATGTGGTTGTTGGTTGTTTTTTAAGTAAGTGAATTCATTGCACTAGAATGCCAAAAACCGCTCATGTTCTGGAGGAAGAGTTGGCTGCCTGCATCCACATTAAATTTATGCTCCCTCTTCCTTCTCCTCTGCCATTAACTTGGTCAAGTTGTATTACAACATGCACCTCTCTGATCTTCACCAACCTTTGGGAATCCTCAGTGGCTCTCCTCCACCTTTGCTGCTCTGCTGATACCTGGCCCACCACCTCTCTCCTCTTTGCACTCTGCCCATGTCTTTGCTTCTTTCCGCAGAGCCATATGGTCTAATCTCATATTCTTCCTCTCCCTACTTCCCCTTCTCTACCACTTGTCTCTCCTCCTGCAGCTCTCTGTAATTTTTCATCATTTCTCACCTGTCTAGCTTGAAGAGTTCAAGGCTGTGCTAGTCCCCTTCTAACCTCCCTTCCTCTTCATCTCATCCCTTCCTCTTTCCTGTTTACCATCTCCCTTGCCCTCTTCCTCCTTTCAGTCACAAAAACGGTCTCTTTTTCTCTCCCACTAGAGTCAGTCAGCATGGTGCCCTCCAGATATTGCCGGACTGCAACTCCCATCATCTCTGACCATTGGTAATGCTGGCTATGGCTGATGGGAATTGCAGTCCAACATCTGGAAGCCACCATGTTGGCCATGCTTGCACCAGAGGAAGAAGGAAGCAGTTTTCACTGACCACCATCCCTGTGCCCTCACCCCCAAAAAAGCTGCCATGAAAGATCAGTGCACCCTTTGGAACAGCATGGGAGGTGGCGTTGGGTGATGCAAGGTGAAGGAGGAATTGGGGCGTGGAGGGAGACTCACCTCCTCTGCTTCCTTCAGCAGAGCATCCCATGAGCAGAATTTTCACTCATGGGGAGTCTTGACCCAACTCACAATGCTGAATATTCTGGAAGGGAACAGGGATGGAAAGGACAGCCAAGGCAAATTGATATTTGTCTTCTTTTATCTGTTTCTCTTGTACACTCAGAGAGAAGAGCTAACGCAATTGATCCTAAGGCTTTTGCAAGCCTGGAAAGAGCCTCTGTCCCACTTTGACCAGAGCAGAGTCCATCGTCCTAAATTGTCGGATGGGAACCTGCACAAAGCCAAGGAAATCAGCAACATGGTGCAGGAGCTGGAGACGGGAGTGGAAAAAATCACGGAGAAGGCTAGTTTGGTTAAATTCAGGCAGAACCGAACTTTGCTTGTGACTTGTATGTTGTGCCCTGTGGGAAACAAGCCTTACAACAGGGCTTAGGGATCTTTTTCAGCCTTTTCCCAGCCCTCATTCCCTTCTAAGCAGCCTTTTAAGAACCACATGCCCTTACCAGAGTTCAAGGACAAATTCCAGGCAGGCAAACAGCAGTCAAGGAGAGTATGAAGCAGGCTGGAGAGGGGTGTGGCCTGGGAAGAGGAGGTGTGGCTAAGGAGGGGGTGAAGCCTCAGGAGACTCTCAAGAGCTCAACAGACAAGCAAAGGGTGCTTAGTGAAGAGATCCCATTGGTATAAGTTTTCTAAAGTATCCCTGTGAGATAGAATGCTCTTTGTCCATAGCTGTAAGCCTGACATCACTTACCTAGGAACAAGCCCCATTGAGTTCAATAGCCCTTACTGCTGAGGCTTTCAGCCCAAGTTAGCATCCTATAAACCTGGCTTTCTCCACCTTGAAATTTCCAGTGAACGCCCCAAGTGGCAGAAGTATAGTATCAAAAAGTCAGCTATGAATGGATTTTTACATGGGATTCAAGGAATATTTATTCTTCTTCCGTGATCACTAGAAGAGGCAAAGAACTATGCTGCAATCCTGGCTTCCTAACTATTGGAAATCCTTCTCAGTTCTCCCTGCCCAATCCACCATTTCTATAATCTGTAAGGACTAGAAACTTGTGCTGTTTTAAATGAATGCTGAGATTACCACGGTATTTCTTTTAATAAAAAATAAAATTCTGTGCTTCTGCAGTTAAGTCACAGCCTATGTAAATCTCTGGTACTACTTCCACATTTCTAGTTTAATGCTAAAATGCTAGTCTTGGAAGTTTAGAATAATGCCATGTCAGTTATTTCTGAGCACATTGGTTAAAACTATTCATTACTGAATATTTCACAAACTCTGATTTTGATATTTTTAACTCTAGTCCTATCATTTTTTTCAGGAATGTAGGTTTGGTTTTGTGTACATCCTGTCTTCATTTCATGTCATTTTTCTTTATTCAGATGCAATCAATGGGGATTTTCAGCAATTCGCTCAGCGGCGTGGGATCATCCGAAGCAGCTGGTTTATCCATTAATAATGAAGGCAATTTAATGAGTGACTATGAGTTTATCCATTGCTTCAGGAGAGACTCCAACAAAGTACAAAACTACTTAAAAGTTCTCAAATGTAGAATTGTGCCAGCAAATAGTTGCTGAATTTTTAAAATCTGCAATGGCAAGGCAGTTTCCAGGACTAGCATTGTCTATTGTCTGTGGACGGTGAGCAAAATAATTTATAAAGGTCTTTATCATGCCTGCGGTCTCATTGAATTATTAACTGAAAAGCTGGATTCAGATAGCTTTGCCCCCGATTTCTTTTCCATTGTAATCGGCTGAAAAATTAAAGAGGACAAATTATGACTATGTGGCTTAACACAGCAGACAAAATGCACTTTGGTGATAGCTCACAAATCAAATGCTGGCTGAAATTGCATTTTAAATAGTTCATTTTTTAATGTGAGCATGGAACTAGTAAAACGATCACTAGCCGGAAAAGCACACCTGGTTCTTCGATAATGATTATTATAAGTTTGTGGGGACAAGGATCCCTTAAACTCGTGGGTGCTAGATCTTCCCCTTATAGTAAATGTTAGAATTAATCAAGGTTTGAGTAAGCTGTGCCAAACACTTGTGCCAGCCTTGAAAGACCAGCAATAACATAACAAAATATGAGCCATCAAGACATTCAGTACCAGACACCAAGGGCAGAGACAAAAAGGTTTGAAAAAGGTTTAGGATTTTCGTTGGGCCTGATGTAAGCTAGCAGGAAGGTCAGTTTGCAAGCTGGATCAGAACTCCTTATAGGCTGACTATGACAGGCTGTAACAGCGAAAGAGAGCGCATGGCTGATATCTGTGTTTTGCAGCCAAATGCTGTTGCAACTATGGGAGAAGCAGGACAATCTCTTGGAAGTGTGATGCTGGGAATTCCCTCCAGCTAGACGCAGGTTGTATATATGTGTAAATAAACTATAGATCATAAAGTCACCACATTTCTCCATGGTACCTCATTGCCCAGAATGGAAAAGAAAATAATAAACCCTGGCAAGCACACCTAGTACCCCCGGAATCTCACACCGCACATAGATTGGGATGGTGTGTAATAGTATTATTTCTCTCTCTCTCGTATTTCTTTCCCATAACATCAGGTGGACTAGCTCCTTACTTTGATTTCAAGGTTTTAAAATGGTTTTGCTTCAGTACACTCCTGGCCTAGAGTGGAACACACACAGAGATGTGGTGGAGCGAAGGCTGCTCATTCACTTCAATGGAAGAGGCAGCTCTCCTTGGTTTTTCTTGGCTTCTGCCTCATTTCTTGTTTGGGCACAATTCCACCACAGATATGCCACCATCCGATGTTCATTTACTTGCAAGTAAGCTCTGTGTCACTCAATGGAACATGCTGCCGGGTGAGCTTACTTGGGGCTGGAGCCTAAAATTGGCTTAAAAGTGACATTTCTTCATCCCAAAAAGCTGGTTTTATAAAAGGTTAGGTAAACCTCCAAAATGTACTTCGTATAGTTATGTTTTTACCTCTATCTTCAGTACATTTTATTTTATTGCTATGTCTAGTGGCTGATGCAAATAAAGATTCTTCTGATCAAAAGGGTTAGGAATCTCTTTATAGAGGATTCTCTGTGTATCCACCAAACCACAGTTTCCAGGGTTCTTTGGGGAAGACAGGACAGGAAATTGGTACAAAACTGATATAAAATTGTAGCATAAATAGGCTCTCAGGTTCTTTTTTTGTTGTTGTTTTGTCTCATCTACCATTGCTTGGCTCTCTGGTATCTTCTTAGCCATGACTGAGTTTACTGCCAGAACTTAGATTCTACCACCATATCTCACCTTAGCCCCACAACATCTACCACATTATCTATGACAAGTAAAGACGATAAGCTGATATCATCATGCATTATAGGTTTTATCGCTTCCCTAATGACCTTTAGACGAGGTATGGGGTATGGAACACTTCGTCACATGGCAGCTTCTACTTCTAAGATGGTCATATTGCACTTATAAAATTGACCTCCTCATACGGCAGTGCAGTAAGGCATTCTTAAAACAGGCAGCCACAACATGGCTGACTTTTTCAACATGCAGAGAATGCCAGGGCCATACCTCCTGCCACTCTGTGGTCTAAACCTCTTGGGCTTGCTGATTGGGTCGGCAGTTTGAATCCCCACGACGGGGTAAGCTCCTGTTGCTCTGTCCCAGCTCCTGCCAACCTAGCAGTTCGAAAGCATGCCAGTGCAAGTCGATAACTAGGTACTATTGCGTCAGGAAGGTAAACTGTGTTTTTGTGTGCTCTGGTTTCCGTCACAGTGTCTGTTGCGCCAGATACTGTTTAGTCATGCTGGCTACATGACCCAAAAAGCTGTCTGTGGACAAATGCCGGCTCCCATGGCCTGAAAAGTGAGATGAGCGCTGCAACCCCATAGTCGCCTTTGACTGGACTTAACCGTCCAGGGGTCCTTTACCTTTACTTTTCACCTGCTTTATAAATGATTTGATCCTCTGTCACAGGAATGGGGAACCTGTGGCTGTCCTGATGATGTTGGGACTACAGATCCCCTCATCCCTAACCATTGGCCATGCTGACAGGCGCTGATGGGAGTTTGAGTCCAACAACACATGGAAGGAAGGCCTCAGATCCCAGCATCCCAGCTTTAGAGAAGACATTAGCGTTGTGAAATGTTGAATTAATTGGTCTGGAGAGAATGACCACAAACACTCCAGTTGCATGTTGTGTGTACCACCATGTATTCTGAACTTCACATTCAACTTTTAAAGTTCACTTACCATCAGTTCCTTCCTACTTCACTTACAAGTACTGTTCAAGGCCAGAAGGCACATATGAGGGAAGACAACTGACTAGGGAATCTTTCTTATAGCATTAGTTTTTGTCAGCATGTTACATTTTTGTTTTAGCAAATGGCGGAGTATAGAAACTAATTCAGTGTCCATATAAAATACAGTTAGTCTTGTGGGAGGAATCATCCTCAATCAATGGTCAGTTATCATTTTGCTCCATCAGTTTCCCCCACCCCATATGATACAACGTCCTTCTCTGTGCTGTCTTGTTCTCGATACAAATGTAATGTATCAGGAGAGGAGTTTGCTCTTGTAGGTATCTGCAAGCTGCTTCTGCCATTCTGTCTCTCTGAATGTTCCGGGAGGCTCTGCCATCTTGTACCTGACTGCTGTTGAGCTATTTCCCAAACAGGACATGGCGAGGAGGTAAAATTCAAAGATTTGGAAAGGTAGGTCTCTTGAAGACCTTCCTCTGGCAGGCACCTGTTTGACAGCACTTCTTTTTCTTTGGAGTTTCGCCATTTCATCCTTCGATTTTGAAACCAGATCTTGACCTGTTGGTGGGGTAATTCGACACTATTATTGTTGGTTTCTTAAGATAATTCCACCTACCATATGCACCTTAATAATATAATAACAACTCTGGGCAGCTTCCAACAAAATATTAAAATACCGTAATACATCAAACATTAAAAGCTTCCCTAAAAAGGGCTGTCTTCAGATGTCTTCTAAAAGTCTGGTAGTTGTTGTTCTCTTTGACATCTGGTGGGAAGGAGTTCCACAGGGCGGCTGCCACTACCAAGAAGGCCCTCTGCCTAGTTCCCTGTAACTTGGCTTCTCGCAGTGAGGGAACCGCCAGAAGGCCCTCGGCGCTGGACCTCAGTGTCCAGGCAGAATGATGGGGTGGAGACACGCCTTGAGATATACTGGACCGAGGCCTTAAGTTTTTCATTCCCCTCTCTGAGCCTAACCAAAAGCCACCCTTACGTACCAAGATGAACTCCACTTTAGGAGGTTAACAAAACCCTGTTATACTTCTGCTCAAACAAGGAACAGAGCAGAGGCACTGGCGGAGGAACAGGAGTGCAGAGGGAGCAGACTGCCCCCCAGCACCACTATTCCAGTAGGCCATTGTGGTGCCCCCCCCCAGACACACACTGTGCACCTCCCCGTGCGCGCACCAGGTGCCATGCCCCTCGGGCACGCTACGCCCTTGCAGACGGATGCCACGCCCCCGGGGACGCCAGCCACGCCCCCACCTGCTCTCCACCCCTGGTAGCAGAGCAATGCAGCTTCGCCACTGAGCAGAGGTTCAGAACACAGCTGACGAGGTACCAAACCTCTCTGTTACCTGTGACTCTTTGAGACCCAGATTGAGGGCCAGTTTCTTCCTGTCTGTTTTGCTGATGTATTTCTGCTTCTGGAACATTTTCTCCAAAGCTTTTCTTTGATCTTCAGAAAAAACAGCTCTTCTTAAAATGCCTCTCCGGGATCGGGAATCCTGGGTTAGAAGAGGCAGAACACTTTCCTGTCCTGCAGCAAGAAAAACGGAGCAGCGCACATTAGTGTCATTAATCCAATTAGCCAGATTTTGGGGGTGGGGGGGAATCCTGCATATAACTTGGCAGGCTAATTTCAAAGAGTTCCCATACTGCTATGTTTCAGAGATGCTGTTGCAG
Organism: Podarcis raffonei; assembly: GCF_027172205.1. Classification (NCBI taxonomy): domain Eukaryota; kingdom Metazoa; phylum Chordata; class Lepidosauria; order Squamata; family Lacertidae; genus Podarcis; species Podarcis raffonei. Next base: position 28,191,766 of record NC_070611.1, read on the forward strand.
CACAATAAACTGCTGCAGATAAAGCCCATGCGACATATCTGTCCTTAAATATTACACCTCATTCTACAGCAATTGAACCCAGATGTTCTATGTGAAAAGGACATGCTCTGCCATTCAGTTACATCCCTTTCCTAAGTGTGCGTGATCAGAATGCTGGCCAAGTAAAGTTATTTGAATTAGGCCACAGTCTTCTAGAAAACTCTGGATAACTCACAAGATTCCTATAATCTCTGATTGGTTCAGATTAGTTCAGACAAACAGAACATCTAACCTGTTTTAACAGGAGTTATAGAGCTAACCACTACAAAAAATAAAATAAAACCACAAGTTTAAATCAGATCTTACATTCTGAGCAATGTTCTCATTGTGATAAAGAACTTTACGGATTCCCACCCCTCATCCCCGATCTACTGTAGGCAGAAGAATAAGCTCACCTATAGATCACAATGGTTTTGTCAGGACAAATCAGCTGCAACAAGCCTGCAGGCCTGTGCAGCTGAACTCCACCCTTGAAGGATGTAATACCATGTTGACACAAACGCTAATATGGTACCAAATACTTTTTTGGGGGGAAAGCCTCTCCTTTGCATTCTAGTATATGGTGATAAATGTCTCCTTAATCTGTGGAACAATCTTCATTTGCCTTTGTGGCAGAGACCACCTTGAAGGAGCGAGTAAAGGCTTTCGTCATGGTTTCCATTTTTTCCATTGCAATTCAATACGCTCTAGTTAAATGGACAATTAATAGGTCACTTCCAAAATAGTAGTGTATCAGTCCTGGTTAATAAACAATTGCCGCAGTTGATAATGGGCCCAGTGTATTCAGTGGGTGCCTGTATGCGCTCGGCTCAGCTCACTAAATCCCTTTTCAGGTAGACAGGGTTATATGGGAAGATGAGCTAGAATGAGTCTATAAAAGTCAGTTTCATTCACTGCTTTATTTTTCAGTCAAGTGCTTTAAATGGTGTCCAGAAATCCTCGCGGAATGTGAGACAGGAGAAAAGATCTGCGCACAGAACCCCGCTTTATGGCCACACAAAAGGGCAAGTGACCCCTGGCCCGGCCCTTTCAGCCCAAAATGGTTCCTAAAGTTCATCGGCACAGTGAAAAATGGTGGTGAGGTCGCGTGTGGATGAGTAAAGTGAAAGTGGCAATTGGTCACGGCGCTGTTGCCCATTGTGAGGTAGCTGGGCCCATGTAAAACGCTCTGTGGGAAAGTGTCAGCTCCCTAAAGAGCGGCTCTGAAACTTGCAGCTCATTAAACTGGCAGCATTTACTGCCTCACTTGTCAAGAATCATTCGACTTAGCAACTGGCCTCCTGAAACATTCATAAAGAAGCCTCTTCTACCATCGCCCCCCCCCCAACCACCTAGGCAGCCGCCTCCTAGAAATCTGTCACTAGCACAAGGAGATCCTTCCAGCAGCCATATCTTCCAGCGTGGATTTAGATTATTGCTTGGGGTCTTCCCGTAGGCATCGGGATGTTGAACTGGATTTATCTGGCTTATTTGATTTATTTTCAATATTCAAGGGCAGCTTTGCACCATAGGTGGTGACAAAGCAGTTTACAGAGCGATCAGTAAAACAATCCATCAATCAAAACAGAGAAGTGTTCAAAACAAACAGAAAGCTCGTACCTAAATCTACTGTACTAGCCTACCTAAATCTACTGGACTAGCGTAGGTGGCACTGTCATCTAAACCACTGAGCCTCTTGGGCTTGCCGATCAGAAGGTTGGTGGTTCGAATCCCCGCGATGGGGTTAGCTCCCATTGCTCTGTCCCAGCTTCTGCCAACATAGCAGTTCAAAACTGCACCAGTGCAAGCAGATAACTGACAAACTGGAACGTGTCCAGAGGAGGGCAACCAAAATGGTCAAAGGCCTGGAAACGATGCCTTATGAGGAACGGCTAAGGGAGCTGGGCATGTTTAGCCTGGAGAAGAGGAGGTAAAGAGGTGATATGATAGCCATGTTCAAATATATAAAAGGATGTCACATAGAGGAGGGAGAAAGGTTGTTTTCTGCTGCTCCAGAGAAGCGGACACGGAGCAATGGATCCAAACTACAAGAAAGAAGATTCCACCTAAACATTAGGAAGAACTTCCTGACAGTAAGAGCTGTTCGACAGTGGAATTTGCTGCCAAGGAGTGTAGTGGAGTCTCCTTCTTTGGAGGTCTTTAAGCAGAGGCTTGACAACCATATGTCAGGAGTGCTCTGATGGTGTTTCCTGCTTGGCAGGGGGTTGGACTCGATGGCCCTTGTGGTCTCTTCCAACTCTATGATTCTATGATTCTATGAAATAGGTACTGCTGCAGCGGGAAAGTAAACAATGTTTCTGTGTGCTCTGGTTTCCGTCACAGGGTTCCATTGCACCAGAAGCGGTTTAGTCATGCTGGCCACATGACCTGGAAAGCTGCCTGTGGATAAACGGCAGCTCCCTCGGCCTGAAAGCGAGATGAGCACCACAACCCCATAGTCGCCTTTGACTGAACTTAACCATCCAGGGGTCCTTTACCTTTTTATCTTGTTGGATCTAAATCTACTGGACTAGCCTGAAAATTATGTCATCAAAGTGGTATAAAATGAATTAAACTCATAGAAAGTTCCTCTTCAGATAAAAGACTTGGGCGGGACGGAATAGTACAATCAAGTTAGTTTGCAGTTACTATGTGGGAATAATTTCAGAAAAACCATGGGCTGTGTTCACACCATACATTTGAAGCGCTATGATACCACTTCAAATAGTCATGGTGTTCCTCAAATAATTTTGGGAGTTGTAGTTTTCTAAAGGTGCTTGGAGTTTTAGGAGACCCCCCTCCTCCGCCCACCTATTCCCAAGGTGGTTTAATGATTAACCCCTTTCACAGGGAACTCTAGAAACACTAAGAGCCAGTGTGGTGTAGTGGTTAAGAGCAGTAGACTCGTAATCTGGTGAACCGGGTTCAATTCCCCGCTCCTCCACATGCAGCTGCTGGGTGACCTTGGGCTAGTCACACTTCTCTGAAGTCTCTCAGCCCCACTCACCTCACAGAGTGTTTGTTGTGGGGGAGGAAGGGAAAGGAGAATGTTAGCCGCTTTGAGACTCCTTAGGGTAGTGATAAAGTGGGATATCAAATCCAAACTCTTCTTCTTCTTCTTCTACCTACCTAGAAGCACATATCTAAAGCACTGGAAATGCTTAACAAAAACAGCAAAATCTGAATAGCTTTGAAATAGGGATGGGATTCAATCAAATGAGTGAAACAAACTCTTATACTGAGCAAATGACCATTTACTCCACCTCCACCCTATTATCTGCTGATACATGCTGTTTCAGGAATCCTAACAGTACAAGCAGTCGTGGTAATGATGACAACTTTAATTTGGTGTGAAATTTCTTCTAAATTTCTCTGCTGCCTTTGTGAGCTGTAATTTGTAATTTTGTATACACACCTATTTGTGTGTTTTCATATTTGACCAAACAGAAAGAAAACTTTTTAAAAAGGTATTATGCATACATTTTCAACTCCTACCGACTTTAATAAGGAGATTTTTCCATATGTAGAACTCTTCCACTGATAACTGGGACTTAAAAATCTTTGGCGCTATAATACCCCAAGTTTAAAATGTGGAAAAGATGTCTCTTTTCAAAAACAGAATCCTTATGTTTCCTAAGAGTTAGGTTTTGGCTTGTTTGTTTGTTTTTTTAATAAAAAAAAAAGACTGGCATTTTGTTTTTGCATTTCCCATTTACGAACGACCATTGATTCAGGCCTTGGAAGCAAATTGTGGATCTTTTCCCAATTCTCTGAAAGCCAGATGCCTCCCTTGCTTGGCACTTTCTCTCAATGGGGTTTAAAATCTCTCACAATTACTCAGTGTACTGAAGTCTGATAAATCTTTGGAACCCTTCTGAATGGAATTGCTGTGATTTTTACAGAGGCATGAGCTCTTTGCCATTGCATCACCAATTAGGTTTTTTTTCTCCCCTCTTCCCAGCGCACATTAAATCCTGCTGCTTTGGTTTACAGAATAACTCAAGCATTACTGATGAAGCATAAAAACTTACTTGGAAAAGCAGTGGGAGATGCAGGGTGTTGACAGGACCCACCGCAGCACGTCGAATAAACTGGCGGGGCTCTCAAGAAAAAGGGCTTCAGAAGAGCTGCAAACACAGGGTTGAGTCCAATGAATGTTGCTGGCATTCACAACACTTTTAAGTATAGATAATGCTACAATAGAAATCTATTAAAGCCAATTAGCGTTTCGCCATTGCTTTCTCGGTAAAAAGTGGATTCTGTCAGGCATCCACTGTGACGGGAGCCGCGTTTTTTTCTGCCTAAATGCAAACACTGAGAAATGATAAGCCATCTCCTTGTGCAAGAAACTTTATCAAAATCTGTTTCATCTCATTAATTGCTTAAAAATATAACCAGTTGAACCCTCCATGCACATTTATTTGCTGGCAGTTATTTGGTCAATCGTACACTTGCTTAGGTTAAGTTCCATGATTCATTAATGCTTCTAAGAAGCATTGGCTGACGTTATCTCCAGTTTGATAACTAATTTTACAGAATAGCCAAGCAGTGGCTGTTTTAAGCCACCGTGCTATTTACTCTGTATAATTTTAGTGGCTCTAAAATGCCATCGTTGTGGGTTAGCAAATGTGTTGCTCCAACCACACACAGGTTGTTTGAATACCCACCGATCGCATTTTAAATCTCAGCCCTAATATAGAATGCCTAGAAACAATGGTTCGCTCCAATGAAAGGGGCTATTTGCATGCCAGTCGTTTGTGCAGTGTGACTTGCCACGTGGATCAGGAAATGTTCTCCATGGCACTGCGAAGTGCAACCCTTTCTTGGACGATTGCCCTACCTGCACGGCAAGCCGTTGCATGCTAATGGCTCGCTGCAGACAGATTGAAGGGTCTCCGCTCAGCTGCTTCACAGGCACCAGCCCAGAAATCTCACTGTGCTTCCCTTCATCCGACTCCCAAAATAAGGATGCTTTAGGATGAGGCACCAAATTGTTGGAACTGATTGCAGGAGCACAAGTGGTGCTTCCTTGCCTCTTCCAAATACCCTCCCCCACTGTATTCACCACATTTCAAAAGCAGTTTGAGCTCCAGTGTGGGAAGGCAGCTGACAAGATATTTGCCAAGAGTGACTTCTCTGAGTTGTGCTGATTTGAGTTTCCATTTTGGTCCTCTTCCCTTTGCCACGCATGTAGAAGCCACTCAGGAAGATGCCTGTTACCAACGTGATGATCAGCATAATGGAATTATGGCTGACTGTGTCTGCAGTACAGTGGTACCTCGGGTTAAGTACTTAATTCGTTCCAGAGGTCTGTTCTTAACCTGAAACTGTTCTTAACCTGAATCACCACTGTAGCTAATGGGGCCTCCTGCTGCTGCCGTACCGCCAGAGCACGATTTTTGCTCTCATCCTGAAGCAAAGTTCTTAACCCGAGGTACTATTTCTGGGTTAGCCAAGTCTGTAATCTGAAGCGTATGTAACCCGAGGTACCACTGTAAATAAATACTCCAGCAGTTGTTTAAAGCTAAATTTCCATAGAAGAAATAACATTGGCGCGTGCACCTGGAATAAAAAGTTAGGGCACATAGTGAAGGTAAACCAGGGCAGATAACTTTATTAGCCATTATCAGCGAAAGATCTTCAGTGTGAATTATCAGCAAGCAGGAACCATCTTGTGATATCCTTTGGGAATCCTTAAGACAAACTTGGCCCTGCCTGCTTCTGCCACACCTTTCAGATGTTGAAGGAGGAAATCCCGAATCAATACTTGTCCCATCCACCCCAAGTGTTAAGACTCAGGACATTGAGGGCTCGTGGACACTTGAATTCGTCCCATGATTTCTACGTATGGGAATGAGTTGATTTTATTTAATCCCACTGCTGCCCCTAGGACAAGTGTCAATCCGCAGAAAACCCGACTGATGTCTGTTCCAGTTCAACACTAAATGGCAGGTTTTCCCAGGGAAAGAAAAACCTCTCAGACCTGTTTCTAGAAATCGTGAGACAAATGGAAATGCAGATTGTGAGAATGTTCAGGGTGGCAGGAGAGGATATATTGTTTATTAATATCCTTCCTAACTTGTGCTAGCAAGTTCCTTCATGTAGCAGAGTTACACTCCCCCTTCTTACATGCACAGCAGATAGCTGGTTGCAGGCTTGTGTAAGCCTCTCTCTATTATACAATTCAGTCTGTCTATGATTGAATTGTGCGTTTCTGGTAAGTTCCCTTTAATCCCTCTTAAAAGAATAAAGATACAACAATCTTATTTAAAGTCAATAAAATAAGTTTACTCACATCAGTTCACAGTTGGATTCCTGAAGGCAGACTTAGTTACAAAGATATACATGTGGATCTACCCTATATGGGGAATAGTCCCAGTGCTTCTGCTAGCTGAGAGCTAGCAGAGCACTCCTAGCTAAAAAGCTGGTCCAACGAAGAAGGACGTGAAAAAGAGAGAGTGCGCTGCGTGACTCGTCCTTTTATTACCTGGACAGGTAAGGTCACACCCACTTCTAGTCACATGCAAGGAAGGATGTTCCAGCCCAGGAGGAACAGGAAGTTTCAAATGGCTGGACCAACATCCCCTTGCATGTCCACTCTAGGAAAACAAGAAATGTTGTATTGACTGCTCCCAGTGGATTACATCCCACATAGATGAGCCTTGAGCATAGGATAGCAAAGCTATTCACCACATGGTTCCTGGAACCTAGCCTGTGGCAGAAAAAAGGAAGAGGACTTGTTGCCCTTTTGCCCTTTTTGCAAGGGTGACTCATGCTGTGCCAGGGGAAGTGGCGAAAAGACTTCTCAAAGTGCTCACATTCTGACAATCCCCAGTCACAAACTACGCCTGGCACCTGGCTAATTTTGAAAGCTGGCCCTTAGTGCATACTTCCAGCAATCCGCAGAGTGGTTCCTTTCCCTGACCCAGGCCCTAAGATCTGATTGGCAAGCCTAAGGACCCCTCCCCCTTTCATAATGATACTTCTGAGCATGATCTACATGCACTGCTGTGATGCTGTGACCAATCTACTTCACTATGTGATGCCACCTTGTCTCAAACTCCCCTTCCGATAGGATCAGTGTAGAGCTAAAAGAAGAAGAAGAGCAAGTCACTCTCCATCAATTTGTTCTGCAGGCAAAACCTTCCTCCTTGCAGATGAAACATCCCTTAAGCAATTGGTTGCTCCTGTACCACAGCCCTGTATTGGGCAAGTGCCTGTCAAGCCAATCCAGGGAGGGCTGGCAAAATGGCAGTGCAGACTTCCATGTAGCCCTTTCTGGCCTTGCCCCCTGCCAGTGTGCGCATGGATGCAACACACCTCTGTGTGCTCAGCCTGATGTCCTGACTTCTTTTGGTGCAGATGAAATGCCATCCCTGACTTCATGCGTCTCACATTAGCTTTAAGATGGTGGGAAGCCTGTAGCCTCAGAGGCATTCTTGGACTCTTATAATCAAATGGCCACATGTTTCCAAACAGATTCCAAAAGAGTAGACCTGGCATTTTTGACCTAGATCCTAATCTCTTCGGCGGGGAGAGTTGTGGAAATCCTTTATGGAGTGAAGCTCCTTCATGGGGTGAAGAGTTAGAATGGATGGATTTAAACCCATTGGAGATGCTTGAGAGTCCCATGGACTGCAAGAAGATCAAACCTATCCATTCTGAAGGAAATCAGCCCTGAATGCTCACTGGAAGGACAGATCCTGAAGCTGAGGCTCCAATACTTTGGCCACCTCATGAGAAGAGAAGACTCCCTGGAAAAGACCCTGATGCTGGGAAAGATGGAGGGCACAAGGAGAAGGGGATGACAGAGGACGAGATGGTTGGACAGTGTTCTTGAAGCTACCAGCATGAGTTTGACCAAACTGCGGGAGGCAGTGGAAGACAGAAGTGCCTGGCGTGCTCTGGTCCATGGGGTCACAAAGAGTCAGACACGACTAAACGACTAAAGAACAACAAGCAGGAGTTGGAGAACCTGTGGCCCTCCATATGTTGGAGCTGGTCCACTGGAGCAAGTGGGACACTATCTGAACCAACCACAGTCTGCCCTCCTCCAGCCCCTGCCTGCCTGCCTTCTTACGGTACTTACAATGAGTCTAGGCCCTGGCAATCTGTGTCCTCCTCAGTCTCAGCTCTTACCTGGTAAAACTCAAAGGGGGGGGGGAGCATTAACAAAACTAGAAGTAGTTGGCTCCACCCGTCGTTGACTCTGGCGCCATCTACTGTTGGCCTCCCTGCTTTCTTTGCTACTTGCCTCCAGATATTGCTGAACTAGTCCCATGATTCCTGACCACTGCCCATGCTGGCTGGTGTTGATGGGGATTCAACAGCCTGGAGGGCACTGTGTTCCCTACTCCTGATGCACTGAGTAAAGAAGTCCACGGCCATTGAAAAGTACTGTATGCTATGCCCAGTAGAAAACCCAGGGTAAGACTTGGCAATGTTTAAAATAACGTTCCCCCAAACTGCACCCACAAAGAGCCCATTCTGCTCTCATCTAATTGGCAGTCGGGCTCTCATGGAAGCCAATTGCTTGCAGGCTTGAGAACAGAAATAGATGAGAATCAACAACTAAGACAGGCTGCAAGTCCCATGACATTTATTATACAGCAGATCTGCCAAAAGCCATTTCACAGTTCCAAGTGACTAAACCTGAAGTAGAGCATGCATTTCCACAGATGCTTCTGACAGGGCCTTTCGGCTTTCGCAAGCTTGAGAGTCTGTTCTTATTTAAACACACACACCAGTTCTCCAAGCGCCTCTACCAAAGGATTCTAAGGATTCAGTTGTTATCTATCACCACAACAGCCTCCAAGTCTTTCTGGTGGGCACTTCTGAAAAGTTAAGCTCAGGAACAGGCAGAAGAAATTACGTTGGAACTGTCCCAGATAGACAGGTTTGTACTCGGACAGCTGCTTCCTGACATATCAGCTCTCAAAGTGGGCCTCTGAATACGTTTATGAAATGTGGCCTGCCATGGAATGAGCTACCTCTGGATTCCTTTCAGTGGAGGATAACTTCCACAGCAGAGTTCCAGAGTCTCAGGTCTAAGTGAAGCCCTTCAGGCCCTCTATGTTGCCATTATAACGGTGGCAGAGGGTCCCGCCGTACCTCCCAGCGGCGGTGGAGGGTGTGCTGCCTTTCCCTGCAGCAGCGGATGGTATGGTGATTTATTGCACAGCCCTGCAACCCCCTCATCTCCATGGCTAGGGTGAGCTAGGTGGCAAAACATCATGCCTGGTCTGGTCCCAAGAAACACAAACCAGCTGACTAGGGTGACATGCCTGGTGCAAGCACTTCCATAGAGATACATTCATCCTGAATGAATAACCAGAGTCCTGGATACAGTGGTACCTCAGGTTAAGAACTTAATTCATTCTGGAGGTCCATTCTTAACCTGAAACTGTTCTTAACCTGAAGCACCACTTTAGCTAATGGGGCCTCCTGCTGCTACTGCGCCGCCGCCGTGTGATTTATGTTCTCATCCTGAAGCAAAGTTCTTAACCTGAGGTACTATTTCTGGATTAACGGAGTCTGTAACCTGAAGCGTCTGTAACCTGAGGTACCACTGTAGTAGCTAGAGCAAGAGGAAACTGGAAGGGTTCATAAACTGGTAGATCCGCAGGGGAAATTGCTGCTTACTGGTGGAAAGCAGGTGGCTCACACAGGCCTGCTGCTCCCAAGTTGCATGGCATCCCAAAGAGATCACCCCACAAATACTACGCATAATACACATTTAAACCCCAGTGCTCACCACCAACGCATATGGAACAGCTACCACCCCGTATTACTTACTCACGTTCGCTAATATTACTGAGTTTTTAAATATATTTGGGGGAGGGGGTATGGGTACTGGCATAGTTATTTTATTGAAGCTACCTGAAATCGTTGGATTAAATAGCCCAAGGAAATACACTGCTTTTTTAAAAAAATACTTTTATTCTATCAAGCGGTGTATAAATTTTATGAAACCAATAAAACAGAAATCGATCGATAGAGATCCATCTTCTAAGACGGAAGGGGGGGGAGAGACGATAAAGGCGGTGCGTTTCCGCGTTGTTTCAGAGCGCAGACTTAACAAGTGCGAAGTCGAGAACCGGATCCGGTTCGGATCCAGGGAGCGGCTTTTCGCTCTTGCGCAGCTGACACCGAGCGGGCGGCGGGGTTCGAGAGCGGGAAAGCCTTTTGCACTTCGCGGAGAGCGAGCAAGCGGGACTCCGGGTTCTGCGCCAGCAAGACGCGAAAGTTCGAGTCCCGGGTTTGCGCTCCCGCGCGCCGCTTCCAGCCGCAGAACCCGAAATGATCGAGGGAGGAGGAAGCGCGTGGATCTGCCGCTAGCCCAAGATCGAGCAAGGGGATCCTGAGCAGCCGGGATCGCTTTAGGCGGAGAGCGGGTTGGGGACCGGGGAAGCCTGCCTGACTGCCTGCTGGCTTGGCTCACCTGTGGCTGAGGACGCAAAGCTGCTTTCTCTGTCCGCCGTCGAGGCGCCCGGAGCGGGGAAGGGCCAGGGGCTGCTGATCTGGGCGGCGGCTGCCGGGCACAGCTTGAGCGGGACGGGCGCGGCGGGCAGGTCGGCAGGACCCTGCTGCGGAGCCGCCCCGCCGCCGGCACGCAGCAAGTTCTCGATCAGGAAACTTTTGCCGAAGTTGCCGAAGCCCGGCGGGGCGGGCAGGCTGAGCAGGCCAGCCGAGCTGCCGCAGGGCCAAGCCAGGGCGCCGGGAAGCATCGCCGGGGACGGGAGGCGGCAGGAGGGGGAGCCTGACCCGGATCCGACGCCTTGGCACACACACACACACACCCCCGACGATCAGCCTCCTGCCGGCACCTCAGACGGGATCCGTAGAGGGAACCGCGCGTGTCCCCATTCCACGCACCCACTTTCTAGTCCTTGGAGAGGGGTGGGGTCCGAGAGGGGGGTGCTCCTTCCGTGCGCGATCGACGTGTCCCTCTCGCGCTCTGCGGAAATCCGACGCGGCGGACGAGAAGGTGTGTCCGGCCTCATTAATTACGTCCAGGAGACTTAAGGAGTGATGGACAAGGGCGACAAAGCAAGCGCGGATGGGGGCGAAGAGCTGGGCGGGGGCGCCCTCCGCCATTGGATGGGCATGGAGCCTCCTCGAAACCATTGGATCGCCGGGTCCCCCTTCTTGGCCGGCGCTGAAGGGGCTTCCCGGTTCCTTATGCGTGCCCCTCCAATGCTCACCCCTGGCAGAGAGGCTGTGTCCCCTTCCAGATATTGCCCAGATTGAGCCGGTGAGGGAAAGGGAGCTGTGACTACTCCCTGATTGCTCTCACCCACTCTGCGCCCATCCACACCTTGGCTTAATGTGGATTGTGAACCCCATAGGCATGGGCGTAGCCAGGATTTATCATGTAAGGGGGGCGAGAGCCAGGACACCCACCTGTCATCATTCTCAGATTCAGCATGAAATAACTCAACAACAGTTGTTTTAAATTACGCTCAGAAAAACCTGTCCAAATCTTTCTACAATTTCTACTTTTAGTTAAGTGTTTTTATTTACTTGTTTAATTTAGGGGGTGCAGCTGCTTCCCCCTTGGCTGAACCCATGCCTTTAGGGCTCCTTTAATGCCCCCTTCCGTTTGCCACTGCCCCCCACTTTCTCTTCCCTGTACAGTGGTACCTCTGGTTACATACTTAATTCGTTCCGGAGGTCCGTTCTTAACCTGAAACTGTTCTTAACCTGAAGCACCACTTTAGCTAATGGGGCCTCCTGCTGCTACCGCGCCGCCGCCGCGTGATTTCTGTTCTCATCCTGAAGCAAAGTTCTTAACCCGAGGTACTATTTCTGGGTTAGTGGAGTCTGTAACCTGAAGCGTCTGTAACCCGAGGTACCACTGTATTCGGATTGTCTATGCAATCAGTGTAGCTCTCCCGGACAGATTGTCAAAGGGATCTCCGGATTTAGGGAGGGGAAAGTGGGGGACAGCCGGGGATGGGGGGCAAATGCCCTGTGGCTGAGCTGGGGTGTCTCGCAGAAGTGTAAGTGTATGCTCCAAGCTTATTGTGGGATGCACAATGGAGTCATCACATGTAAAAAGGTGTTGCGAAAAAACAATACCTTTTATTGGGGAGAATTCTAGCAAATCTCTAAAGGGACAGTTCCATGGTCATTAAAACAAAAAACAAAAAACCCCATCTGTTTATTAGTTCCTTCAGTTCCTTATTGAGTCTGTTTGTGGGGAAGCGATAACCAAATTCTGACTGTCTTCCAGGTTCCTCAGACCACTTTCAAGCCCTTTATCCAACATGGGCCATCACTGGCTCCCATTTTTGAAGCTGATTAGAATTGCCGTTGGCATCTGTGCCAACTATTGCGCATTCTGCGCTATTTGCCAACACCAATGCATTAAAAAAATCAAACCTGATCTATTGGGAAGGATAACATTAACCATGGTTGTGTTACAACAAAAGTTGTTAAATTGCTCTGAAAATATCAGACATAATTATCATTATGCTGCACTAGGTAAAACTTTTTGAAAGCGCTTCTGTTGAGAAAACTATTTAGGAGATGTTGCAGTTATTTTTTTAAAGCTATATGTGTGGTATATATTTTTTCATCTCACTGCTCCTTAAAAGTGCAAGTATTTTATGGTTTGGGCTCTGGTACCAAAGTAAGATACCGTATAATCTCCTAATCATGCTTTTGTAAGAGAACTAGGTGGTGTTTTGTTTTGTTTTTAATACATTTGCTTGTTATTAAACAGTGGCGTAGCGTGGGTTGTCAGCACCCGGGGCAAGGCAAGTAATTTGCGCCCCCTAACCCGTGGATTTGCGCCCCCTAACCCTACAGATCTATGCCTATGAATGATGGTGTCTCTCTCTCTCTCTTTCTCATATTCCAATTGATTCCCATTTCCGCCGATCGATCCCCGAAGCTCTCACCCAGCGAAATTCGTGCGTAATTACGCTTCGCCATCCCTAATCCTGCCGCTTCCACCGGGAAATGACGGTGCATTTCTCCTCTCCAAACTTTCCCCGGCTCTTTGCCGGCCGGCGCAGCCCTTTTGGCTACGAGCTCCCCTCCTTCTCTGCCCGCTTCCGACCCCACCTCCCCATCCAGCCTCCCTACCTCCTGAAAAAAGGCGCCGGCGCCAAGCAGGACACCCCCCGTGGCCATCAGAGAGAGGCGGGGCCGAGGGATGCGAGCCAATGGGCGAGGCGGGGCGGGGTAGGTGGCCACGGGGGCGGGCGCTGCCGCAGTCCTCAGGTGGGCAAGGTAGGAGCAGGCGGAGGCTGGCCGGCCGCTCTGACAATAGGGGTGGGCCGAGGGCACGACGCGGCTGGGCCCTCTGGACTCGCGCCCCCCCGATGTTGCGCCCGGTGCGGCCGGCACCCCTGGCACCCCCCACTCTATGCCACTGTTATTAAATAACATGTTAGAAAATATGATTTTAAAAAAGAAGCTAGTCACAGCCAAAGCCTGTATCTGTGGAATATTTGTGGAGGGGTTGAGGGAAAGGAATAACTTTTTTTATTTTATTGCATTGCATTTATTGCTTTTATATCCTCCCTTTTCTCCAAGGAGTTCAATGTGGTGTACATGGTTTGCCCCCTCCTCATCGATTCCCTACAACAACCCTGTGAGGTAGATTAGGCTGAGAGGCAGCAGCTGAAGCAAAGTCACTCAGTGAGTGTCATGACTGAGAGGGGATTTGAACCCGTGTCTTTCAGGTCCGAGTCTGACACTCTAACCACCACATGACTCTCGTTTCATCTATTTTTTCAGCTCTTTACTGAAGGTAGTTTTCGGCGTTAAGTCCAGATTGAAATTCTGATTGCATCATAACACACAGCAATTCCACTTTTTTATAGCTCAGTTCCCTCAGTCAAATTCTGTGGCATTTTGCTAATGCGGCACGTCATCCAAATCTGCAAAGCCCGTCAAGAGGAATTTGCCAGAGAAGGTCTTTTTTTGATATTTTGTTTTTCACAAAGAGCTTGTTGAGTTATATCAAACTGAGAAGGGAGCTAGGGCATGACCATGCCATCTATTCAATCTTTTTTAATTGTTGTTTAAATAAAAGTTCAGCCTTTACACACAGAGCCAACTAAATCAGGGTTCCCCTGCATGCCTAAGATTGGACAGCACCCTTTATAACAGGATCCCAATTGGAATAAAGCAATGTAGCTGTGAATGTGCATTCACAAAGCACCACAGGATGCTGTTAGAACAAGCTAACAAGCCACTCAGTGGGCCATTGCAGCATCACCCACTCACAGACAGACAGACACAAGAGTAAGAGACTGATCAGGCATTTCCTTTCCAAGTAATCATAAAGGTAAAGGTAAAGGGACCCCTGACCATTAGGTCCAGCCGTGGCCAACTCTGGGGTTGTGGTGCTCATCTCGCTTTATTGGCCAAGGGAGCCGGCGTACAGCTTCCGAGTCATGTGGCCAGCATGACTAAGCCGCTTCTGGCGAACCAGAGCAGCGCACAGAAATGGCGTTTACCTTCCCGCCGGAGCGGTACCTATTTATATTCTTGCACTTTGACGTGCTTTCGAACTGCTAGGTTGGCAGGAGCAGGGACCGAGCAACAGGAGCTCACCCAGTCGCGTGGATTCGAACCGCTGACCTTCTGATCGGCAAGTCCTAGGCTCTGTGGTTTAACCCACAGCGCCACCCCGTCCCACAGCACCACCCGCATCCCCCAAGTAATCATACCACATGCTAAACCCATACACCTTCTCCTCTTTCCTGTTCAGCATTAAAGTTTAAGGGACACTAATTTGAAACAGTGTACTCTGCATTACAATTCCTTCCAATTTGTCACAGTTTCTGTCCCCTTCAGAAACCCCATCCCACTGTTTTTGCAAAGTCTGCTACCAAACAGCCCTTTCCTACTGTTTATTTCTTCTCTAATCCTTCATTTTGACTGCAGTGCTAAACATGCTTGCCTTGGTGTAAGCCCCATTCAACACAATGGGACTGGCCTGCATCACTGAGACCTGGGTGGGTGAGCAGGTTGGTCTCAACCCAGCCATGCCCACCTGGGTACTCGGGGCAGCATCAGGGCAGACCTGAAGGTCGGGGAGAGTGAGTTTCTGTGGTCTATAGAAATTCCCTTTCTCCTGGATCTCTGTCTATAATTCCATGATTCTGTGATGAAGATTACCTCAACTTTCTAAGCATCTGAGTAGCCTTGTCTAAACAAGAATGTTTTTTGCAGGCACCGAAAAGTATACAATGAAGGCACCAGCTTGATCGCAATAGGTAGGGAGTTCCAAAATTGTGGTTGCTGCCACACTAAACAACTTGAATTCTTACAAATGTGGAACGGGTATTATGTGACACTTGTTAGCAGTCGGCTGAAGCATATATTTTTATTCTGGCTTTCAAATTTAAATATTTCTGCTTTCAAATACAGACCTGAGAACTGTGTGCCATTAAATTTACTATTCGCTTCTGGAATGGTCCTGTGAATCACTTTGCATCACTCACTTGTCCTTGGCTTCCTCTCACTCTTTACTTAATGCTCCACCGATATACCTGTAGCTGCTTGTCTACAGAGACAGCCTTGCAAACACTCGCCAGGCAGGAACTAGGTCATCTCTTTCAGCCCGTTGAAGAGACTCGAAGTTCCAGGAGTTAATGGTAGGTTCCAGTGCCGGATTTATGTATAGGCTAAGTAGGATGAAGCCTAGGGCCTCTAAATCTAAGGGGGCTCACCAGCCCTCCTGCAGTCTCCCCTCTCCCAAAATTGTAAACCCAAACTTCATGCAAGGGCAGGGCATCTCAGACCCAGCAACTATGAGACTCAGGGCTAGCCAGTGGGGCCCAATTTGAAGCATTGGGGCACAACTTGAATTAATTTTACTTGTAGGGCCCCAGTTCACAGCCAAAGTCTGCAAAATCTTATAGATATAAATAAAATCCATCTAGCTTGCCCTGGTGTGGGGGCCCCCTTAGGAGCAGCACGCGGGGCCCAATTTGGCCAAATTGCTCCAATTGCCTTAAGGTCAGCCCTGATGAGACTGTGCAGGGGTTGGACTGACAAGCCCTGCACCTTCTAGGTCCCTGGTGTCACTATTCAGAGTACAGACTCAAGGACTTGTTGTGGAAATAAGGGGGGCACTTATTGGAAATCTGTTTTGTCACCTCCCCCCCAAAAAAAACCCCGAGACAATGAGCCCAGCTACCTTTTATTCACAGTTGCATAAGCATTACACTACAGCATGGCCATAAAATTCTATGTTCAACTGCTGAAATATACACCCAATATGTAGCAATGGAGATTTATGTTACTGCTTTATGAATGAATACTGTGTTTTATGAATAGACTCTGTATTTTATGAATTACCTAAGAGCCACCAATAGGGAGCTCTAGAATCTGACAGCTAACTAATTGGGTACTACAAAACAGTGACCCTTATTGCTGAAAGCAGGTAACCAGCAGGGAATGCTTCAGCTCAGCCTTTGCACTGTTGACTGAATACTCCCTGCTGTGCAGATAATGGAGAAAGCTCGTAAATTGTATCCCTTCTGGCATCCTGGCCAACTCTATTACACTGGTGTAAACCCTGGTGCACCAGAAGCCCAGAATAGCAGCAAATAAAATCTGCTCATATGTCAGTGACTGATAAGACATGTCAACCAGTTCATCCAAAGTCTTCCTAAATTATAAAACTCCAAAATACAGGCCAAAAGAGAGCAGGTCTGGGAAGAGTGAGCCATACAATGGGCATCACCAGTGAAAAGGCCCTGCTCCATATAACTCCTGCCCTGTCATTTGATAGAGTGCCCACTTGCCCTCCTTCTTGACATGGAATGCTCTCTGCTGGAGTCTTCAGGTCCAGTACAAAGACCATAAGAAGGGAGAGCAGGGACCTTGAAGTTCCCAACAGCTGTTAAGCAAGCACACAGGTCACCTTTGTCACAGTCAGGACACCTATGTCCTGGCCAGGCCTGCACCCAACCTTGTTTTTATATGATCTTGTTTGTCCTCAGTAACCAAAATTATATTATCAACATATACAAGCAGAAAAGTTGTTTTCCTTCATTTGCAAGGAATTATACAAAACAAAGTGGCACTAGTAAAGAAAAGTTCCAGGGTGGCAACAGAAAGCAAACTAAAAATGCTTTTGCAGTTCATCAAAACTACCCAGCAATATCAAGTTATAGGAAAACTGGTGCTATTAACAGTAATCCTTCTAGTTGGTTAATTGGTCCGGCAACTTCCATGCACATGACGTGTGATGCTAATTATTTCCCCCAAGAGTTACAGTAAATGATAACTAATCAGAGGCAGCTACAGGAGAGCTATGAGATTCAGGTGAGGGTCAGATACCTTGTTAATCCCAGCAGGTATATAAGAGGACGACCCAGCATTCTCCTAAAGAGGAGAAGCCTAGCATAGAAGACTTGTGTATAGTATGCAGATCTGAAAGGGCCACAAAGGGTAAACCACCCTAAAGGTATGCTGAAGAGTTTGCTAAAACAGTCAAAGCAGATACAGCTGTTGTTAGTAACTCAGAGAAGGTTTGGGAACCTTAAGGTGTCCAAGAGTTCCAAAGTTTAACCTCAGAGGATGCTGAGCCATGGTAAAATGCTAGGCCACAAAAGGTTTACAAAGTTCAGTTATTGCAAAAGTTTTCAGTGTTAATTTTATGCATTTTTTAAAAATCACCATGGTATTTAACAATAATATCTTATGTCCTTTAGAGGAGAAATTGTGAATTGTAAAATTTTAAATACCTGTCATCATCCTTGGCTTCACTCAATTTTGTTCATAACACTCTTCCATTTTCTTCTAGTTGTGAGGGTGGGGAGTGGGGAGGGGCCTCACAAGTGGAGTAGCCTAGGGCCTCTCTTCATCTAAATCTAGCCCTGGTAGGTTCCCATTGTGAAATCATCCTTGCAAGGACTGAATTTAAAGTCCGATCCCTGCAGCTTAAGAAAAAGCCACTGGAAGAAAATGTGGGAGGGGATGGCATTAAAAAGCCATGCACCTAATGATCATTTCATTGACTCCATCAACCTTTGATTTTTATTTTCATATCCACCAAGCCCCAAAAGCACTAAACACTGGGAATGCAAGAAAGGAGCTGGGGAGGGTGAAAGCAAGAAACTGAGCACAACAGTTCTTGCTTTGGAACATCCACTTGGAAGTGATTTATTAAGCCTTGCTGAATAAGCCTGATTAAAATGCATAAACAGTTCTGAACAGTAAACAACCATGTCTAAGGATGAAAAAATGGGACCCGCATGCTGTGCATGGAAATTGCCCTTAACACCAGGGCCTATTGTTCAACAGATAGGAAGCCAAAGGTTGCTTGTAATCAAATTTGAAGTTTCCCATCACTTCCAAAAGAGCTGCTTCCTTGTGTAAATGTTTCAATTTGTTGTTGCTCAAAAGTGTTTCCTGACTTCTCCTCGCAGAAGCCCAGATTCCTTTTGATTGTCAGGTGGAAAGACAATTACGGACTAGCAGAGAGTTCGCTGGGCTTTTCTCTCTCTTCCCTAAAAGGTGAAGCAAATGTGCTGAAGACAAAGGTTCCCACAGGAATAAAAGACAAATAGCTGTGAAAGAAGAAGAAAGCAGACACTTGGAAAAGTTTAGCCTTTTCTTACTGTTTAAAAACCTAAAATGTAGGGAGAATACAATCTGCTTCTATATTATAAAGCCTCACGATTAAATTCTTACACTTAGATGCGTGGAGCAAAGAAAGACTTTGGAGGGGGAGGTAATAAACCTAAGCCAGAAACCATGTAGACAGGAATGCCTTTGTAGATAACCGGCTGGTAGAATATTTAAGGCTGGATAATTAAATAGCAATATGTATGTAAAAATATCTGTTTATGGCCCCTTGGAAATTATTTTAACATTTGTGTGGAATTTGGAGAGTAAGCCAAAAATTGAGACTCGTTAACACTGTGATCCTAAGCATGTTTACTCAGAAGTAAGTCCCACTGCATTTAGTGGATCTTACTCCAAAGTAACTGCGCATAGGAAATGGAGCATGTGCTGGAACCCTAGCCGTTCTCACTTTTGCATTCCAAGTTCTGTGTTACCTTTGGCAAAACAGGAACCACAGGCCTCCCTTGCCAGGATTATAATTTCCGCCTGTTCCCCATTTAAGATTACTACATTTTGATACTCAACAAGCAAGCGTTCCTTGAAATAGGGAACAGGTTGCAAGCCTAAGCAGGGCCCAACCCACTGAACTTCACAGGGCACAAGACCATATGCTCTCATCTTCAGGTTGGTCCAAGCAATGTCAACACTTGCTAGGCTAACAGGCCTTTGGTGGGAAAGCATGTAGACATGGACCCTTTCATCAGGTCTCTGGTCTGAGCAGGCAAAAGTCAAGTCCTTGGTACTATTGGGTCAGGATTTGGGTCAGAATTCCAGTTTCCCATGTAGCAGAAGGAACAAGAGAGAAATGCAGCAGATCTGATTTAGCACATTCTGAGTTAGTACACATTCCCATCTAATGCACATTCCCACCCCACAATAATACCATTACGTCTAGAATGTCAAATTACCAAAGTGGCAGCTGGGTGTAAACCAGCTCCCTTTATCCGTTTTATGTACCATATAAATTTTGGCTTAAATCAGTGACTTAAATATATCAAGTTACTGCTTTTGCCCCTTTGAAGGTCCTATTTCTGTGTCTTGCACAGCAGCAGCAATTAATTAGCACCAAGGCACTCTGATTAGTACAAACAAAATTGCAGGGAGAAATGAAGAGTACCTACGAGAAACCAAAGTTCTCATAAGCCCAGTCTACTTTTGAGGTAAAGAGCTTACTTTCAGATTAGATTATTCTTTCTGTTTTTTAATGTTATCTAGTTTATTTGGCTGAAGTTTACAAGTACAGAATGCAAGCTTTCTAAGGCATGTATTATATTAAATATGTATTGATAAGCATATTGCTGACAGGGATGCGGGTGGAGCTGTGGGTTAAACCACAGAGCCTAGGGCTTGCCGATCAGAAGGTCGGCGGTTCGAATCCCCACGATGGTGTGAGCTCCTGTTGCTCAGTCCCTGCTCCTGCCAACCTAGCAGTTCGAAAGCACGTCAAAGTGCAAGTAGATAAATAGGTACCGCTCCGGCGGGAAGGTAAACGGTGTTTCTGTGCGCTGCTCTGGTTTGCCAGAAGTGGCTTAGTCCTGCTGGCCACATGACCCGGAAACTGTATGCCAGCTCCCTCGGCTAGCAAAGCGAGATGAGCGCTGCAATCCCAGAGCCGGTCACGACTGGACCTAATGGTCAGGGGTCCCTTTACCTTTTTACAATGTGACTCTAGATGGCAATGGGAAGCCTTATGAAAAATTCAATGTATTTTTAAAAACGCTTTTTAAAAAAAGTATTTTCAGAACGGTTTTTATATCTGTGTAGATTCCACCCTGTAAAAAGGAAGAGAAGCAAAGGTGGCTAGTGGGGGAAAGAATGATTCTCACGAGGGGTTGAGCCTCAGAACTGCTCCCTTTAGAAATAAGCCAATGACTTGTTACATTATCTTGAGAAACTAAGGAGACCTGGTGGGTGGAACTGTGAATGAGTGCCTCTTTCTTTCCTCTTTACTAAAGCTGGAGTGAATGGTTTGGTAGTATTTAATAACCACATTGCTTTCATCTACAGTTACTACTTTATCCTAATTTAGTCAACTACAACTCGGCTGAAATGAGAGGAAGAAGAAGCATATTTTTGGCCCTAAATCTACCGTATTTTTCGCACCATAGGACGCACTTTTTCCCTCCTAAAAAGCAAGGGAAAATGTGTGTGCGTCCTATGGAGCGAATGCAGGCTTTCGCTGAAGCCTGGAAAGTGAGAGTGGTCGGTGCGCACCGACCCCTCTCGCTCTCCAGGCTTCAGGAAGCTATCCGCTAGCCGTGGGAGACCCAGCTCTCCCACGGCTAGCGGAGCGCTGCATTAATCCCGAAGCTTGGGGCGTGCGGAGCTCAGCACGCCCCAAGCTTCTGGGTGCCGGCAAGGTCTTCGCTAGCCGTCTAGACCTTGCCGGCACCCAGAAGCTTGGGGCGCGCTGAGCTCCGCACGCCCCAAGCTTTGGGATTAGCGCTCCGCTAGCCGTGTCTAGGCTGCGGATAGCAGCCTGCTTCCCGGAGCGTCGGGCGCCCTGAAAGCAGAGAGCCCGGCGCTTCGGGAACACACCCGCAGCCTAGGCAACCCTGCAGGAGGTACCGCAGGGATGTCTAGGCTGCGGATAGCAGCCTGCTTCCCGGAGCGTCGGGCACCCTGAAAGCAGAGCGCCCGGCGCTTCGGGAACACATCCGCAGCCTAGGCAACCCTGCGGGAGGTCCCGCAGGGATGTCTAGGCTGCGGATAGCAGCCTGCTTCCCGGAGCGTCGGGCGCCCTGAAAGCAGAGCGCCCGGTGCTTCGGGAACACATCCGCAGCCTAGGCAACCCTGCGGGAGATCCCGCAGGGATGTCTAGGCTGCGGATAGCAGCCTGCTTCCCGGAGCGTCGGGCGCCCTGAAAGCAGAGCGCCCGGCGCTTCAGGAACACATCCGCAGGGTGGGGAGCCCTGCAGGAGTTCCCCGCAAGGCTCCCCACGCTGCGGATAGCAGCCTGCCGAGGGCGCCCTGAAGCAAAGCGCCCCTCACGCCGGGCATACATCCGCAGCGTGGGGAGCCCTGCAGGAGTTCCCCGCAAGGCTCCCCAAGCTGCGGATAGCAGCCTGCCGCCCGGCGGGCGGGGCGCCCTGAATCAGAGCGCCCTTCGCGCCGGGCAGACATCCGCAGTGTGGGGAGCCCTGCAGGAGTTCCCCGCAAGGCTCCCCAAGCTGCGGATAGCAGCCTGCCGCCCGGCGGGCGGGGCTCCCTGAAGCAGAGCGCTCCGCGCGCCAGGCAAACATCAGCCAGCCCCACAAGCTCGGGGGACAGCAGGGAGGCGCAGCGCCACTATCCCGCTGTTCCTCGACCTGGTTCGGTTTCCCTGACCTGCTTTTGGGGGGAAAATAAAGGGAAATTTTTTCCCTTTATTTCCCCCCAAAAAAACTAGGTGCGCCCTATGGTGCGGTGCGTCCAATCGTGCGAAAAATACGGTAATTCTGTATTTGGTATATTTGCATCATTCAATAAAAGCACAAAGTGCTAAGATAAAATGATTTCAAATATGCAGTGTTTAGAAGTGTGTGTTTATAACATCTCCATTTGAAAAGTAAAATTACAGATGGTTCCATGATTACTTTCAATTAATGAATCAAAATAAAGTCTAATGTGCACAGAGAAGAGGAAGAAATATCTTATTCTGTCAGGGGACAGAACACGCTTAGGGCACAATCCGCTGGGAAGTTCCCCTACCCAAGAACAACTGAAATGTATTTTGTTTGGGTTTGCACAGATGGTCACAACTTAGCTCTCAGTCTGTAAACAAACTTTCAGAGCCTACCCAAATGCAGTGTTGTAGGAAAGAAAGAAAGAAAGAAAGAAAGAAAGAAAGAAAGAAAGAAAAAGATTCCAAACACCATCATTGGAAAAGGCCAGGTGTGATTCCCTCTTAAGCCCGTTTGATTCCTGAATGAAGCGGGAATTTCAGGAAGCTGAACTTCAGGACCAATGGAGATGCTGGTAAATGAATCTGGGTGACAAAGGATGAAATGGTGGATTACAAATGAGCACTCCCTTTAGTTAGCTTGCTAAATTGGTGTGCAGCGCTGGAAAAAGGAGAACAATGGCTGCCTCCTGACACCAGGCTGTTTGTCTGGTGAGTGCTCCTCATTGCAAATGTTGGTACTATGCGAGTATTTTTTTTTTATTTTTTTTGTCTTTCTATAAAGTCCTAATGAGCTCCTTGGGTGAGACTGAAACCCGTTGCCTTTTCACACTGTGCTCAAGACCCCTAAACTTCACGGGGTCAGGCCTAAAGAAAGGTTAATGGACCATGAGGTGCTGCTTAATAGACCCGATATTAACACAGCAGCAAGAATGTCACCAAATGCAAAGTTTAGGGCATCCTATGAATGAGGTATTTGTTACACTCGATAATATACACAGATGATAACAGAGTAGCAGCACTACATCAATGTCATCGCAGCAGGACTTTTGAAATCTCCCAGGTATGAAATAACGTTGGCAAATTTGCCCTCCCCACAAAGAACAAGGGCCTTCGTTTGCTTCCAAGCACGGCATCATAAGCGATATCCATCTCTGTACGTATCAGGCCAATAATAAGTAATGTTGTTGTGTCCCCCCCTTTCAAATTGGTTGTGTGTGTGTATGTGGAATTTCTTTGTTAAAAACAAAACAAAACAAAAAACCTCCACTGGGGTGGACTCAAACAATAGAATATTTGCATATGAGAGGAATGAGAGCATGGCTGGGCCTGCTATGCTAGGAAGCTTAAATAAAAAAATCAAAAGAATCAGAGCTAACTGTTTAGACCTATTCCACAGAACACTAGGCCTGTGTCAAAACGCACACTCTGGAAAGGATCTTTCTTTATAGGATTTTGCCCTGGGTCTTTTCTTTGCATTATTCCAGAGAAAAATATAGTTTGCACACTAATCTCATTCAGCCATAACATAAACAGCCGTGTTGTGGGTGTGTTATAAGGACCCTCATTGAGTTCTTTTTTTAAAAAAAGTAATTGTCTTTGTTATTAAACGTCTTCTCCCAACCCTCCAATTGTGCATATTTAACAGGTGCAGTGCCTTTTTTAAAGAAAGAACCTCCCCCCAAAAAATCTAGGGCTGCACAGTGCATCTCACTTAACCTTTCAGATCCCTTGCAGTGATCATGTTCCATATAACTGGCTCCCTCCTGTGCTTTGACATTTAATGTGCTCCCCCACCATGCTTCCGTATTTATTTATTACTTGTAAGGTGTTTATAGAATTTCTTTTTATTTAAATATTTATAGGCCGCGAGGCGGCATACAAGATACAAAATTGCAATAAGACGATAAAAGTGAGGGCTGCGTACACACCATACGTTTGAAGTACATTTTTTTGCCTGCCCACAAAGAATCCTGGGAACTTTAGTTTAAGGGTGTTGGGAATTGTAGCTCTGTGTGTTCACAGCCAAAGATTATGGCCGACAGTCCCCATGCACAGACAAAAGGCTGCTTATCTTTCACCTTATCAGTTTCAGATGATAAGAGGAGAGGAAACTTCAAAGGTGTACAGGAATCAAGGGTTATACATACTAAAGTCCTCTGAAATTCAGTGGGGCTTATTATCAAATAGATCATAGAACTGTAAAGTTGGAAGGGACCTCGGGGGTCATTTAGTCCAACCCCCTGCAAATGCTGGAATCTTTTGCCTAATGTGGGGCAAAAGACCCTGAGATTAAGAGTCTCATGCTCTACCAACTGGTGTGTAGGATTGCACCATTAATAAACTGATTTCTGCACACTGTTGATGTGTGTGTGTGTGTGTGTGTGTGTGTGTACAGTCATACCTCATGTTACGTCCGCTTCATGTTACGTTCTTTCAAGTTACGTCCCCGGCAACCCAGAAGTACTGGAAAGGGTTACTTCCAGGTTTCGCCACTCGCGCATGCGCAGAAGCGCAAAATGACGTCACGCACATGCGCAGAAGCGGCAAATCAAAACCCGCGCATGCGCAGACACACCGCTGCGGGTTGCGCTCTTTTCATGTTGTGATCGGGCGTCCGGAACAGATCCCATTCGCAACCAGAGGTACCACTGTATATTCATGTTGTTGTTTATGAAACAAGATCATACAATTAGCACAGTGACTCTTTGCAGTGACATTTCCCAGCAAGCACTTAATGAGCAATAGGTTTCACCCAAGGTGCACCATGGCAAACAAAGATTAATCACTGCCATCTGGCTTTTTTCGCCTAGTGGCTGTAAAACTATGTTATGTAACTGTTTCATCCAAGTGAATGAAAGGAAGGCATATGTGAGTTCTGCATTTGTCTGACTTTCTGCGCATTTACATCTCACCCCTTTTGACACTGATAGCTAGCTCATGTGCCAGACTAATATCAAAAGGAAACAAGCGCTTGCTGTCGATTGACCTTTCCCTCGTCTTTTAAAAACATGTTAAATCCAATTACTGCTGAAGACTTTTAATGTGGAAACAGTGCAAGTGTGAAAAATGTTGGGCGAGACATCCTGGAGTGGATAAGAGTCAGAAAATTCTTGCCCAAGAGCGCATGGTTTCTTGCCTTTGAATTGTTACTAGATAAATTTTCCAAATAAAAATATGTATGCATTTGTTTTTTGAAAATATTTCTAACTTTCTAACCAACTGACATAAGAAAGTTAAAAGAATAAAAGATACAAATAACTCAAACTGTATCGAAACTTATTCCTGTGTGCAACTACAGCGGCAAGAATGTTACTTGCCGAAAAATAGAGAGAAGTCGTCCCAACAAAGGAAGAATGGATACAAAAACTTATGGAACATGCAGATATGGCAAAACTTACCGGAAGAATAAGAAATCAAGATAACAAACTTTTAAAAAAAGAATGGAATTGGTTTATTCGATATTTACAGATAAAAGCCTGCAGTTTCATAAGAGTATATATTTAAAGAAGATGAACAAATGAGCAAATTAAGTTAATTAGGATATGCAGATGATATTAAAAACAAATTTAAAGAACCACAGAAAGAGGGGGAAGGAAGTCAAGTTTTGAAATGTCCAAAAAATGTATAAACCTGAAAAGTATAAATAAAATTTTTAAAAAGGGGGGGGGGGGAGATACAAACAACTCAAAGGTAAAAAAAGAAAGCACAATTTCAACAATAGCAGTAAAATGATCATATTTCATCCTCTTCCTTCTCCAAATTCTTATCTAAATCATATAGATCAAGTGTGGGGAAACTTTGGCACTCCAGATGTTGAACTAAGGCTTTCCATCAATCCTGGTCATTGGCCATCCTTGCTGGGCCTGATGGGAGTTATTTCGCTTTGCTGTTATTTTGAAGCCAATTAATCCTGAGAACTGTGGTTTGTTAAAGGAGCTAAGAGTTGTTAGGAGACACCCCTGTTTCCTCCACAGAACTACAATTCTCAGAGTAGTTTCACAGTCAATGTCTCTTCCCAGGAAACTTTGGGAATTATAGCTTTGTGAAGAAAATAGGGGTTTCCTAACAATTCTCAGCACCTTCAGTTACCAAGATTTACTGGGGAAGCCATAATTGTATGTTCCTATGTTAAATGTATTGTGCAAATGAGCCACACATACACACACACAAACCCTATTGGATAGTCTGGCATGGAGGCCTTCCATACCTGGACTACTTGGATTTTCTGAAGTCTGGATCATAGCCATTGATTTCTGTTTAATTGAATGTCTCTTCATTGAATTTGTGTGTCCTGATGCTGAACTGTCTGTCTTTTTTAATATCTGCTATAAAATCAGGGCAAAAGCTTTTAAAAAGAAAGTAAGAATTTATATAAGCATAAAGGTAAAGGTAAAGGGACCCCTGACCATTATGTCCAGTCGTGGCTGACTCTGTGGTTGTGGCGCTCATCTCGCTTTATTGGCCGAGGGAGCCGGCGTACAGCTTCCGGGTCATGTGGCCAGCATGACTAAGCCGCTTCTGGCGAACCAGAGCAGCACACAAAAACGCTGTTTACCTTCCCGCCGGAGCGGTACCTATTTATCTACTTGCACTTTGGCGTGCTTTCAAACTGCTAGGTTGGCAGGAACAGGGACTGAGCAATGGGAGCTCACCCTGTCATGGGGATTCGAACCACCAACCTTCTGATCGGCAAGTCCTAGGCTCTGTGGTTTAACCCACAGCGCCACCCACATCCCTTATATAAGCCTAGACAGTTGCATAAGATTTGGCCCACATAAGGCCTCTTCCAACACCTGAAACATAAATTCAGGTAGGAGTGGACAATCCGATTGCAATTTAAAGCTTTAGTGCTGAAATATTTGACTGTACAGAATCACAGAATTGTATAGTTGGAAGGGACCACAAGAGTTGTCTAGTCCATCTTCCTGCAATATAGGAATAAATAGGCTTTGGTTGCCATCTTGCTTTGTGAAGAAAACAGCTGTATACATACAGCTGTACAAATATTCCAGTTTCTGATCTCATCACCATCCGCAAAGCTTGGTAGATAATCAAATACCTGGGATTTTCTACATCTGTTTGTTTGGTGTTACTGTGTATATGTCAGTTCTAGTAAGAGCGAAATGAAACCTTCCAAGCTAGGAGTTGTACAAATTTGCATTAGGATCACAGCATTGCTTCTTAAATCAAACCAAGCTTGTTCCTAGAACATAGGGTTTTTAGTCCTTTGCAGATGCAGCTTAGGTGGTAGCAGCTGCTGTTTCAGGCCACAAACCAAAACATGACTGCCTCCAGGAGGCCGTGGTGAACAACGTGACCTGAAGTTTGTAGCTGAGCTACAAAAATTGTTGGGCCATTTGACAAAGCCCCAGGAGGAAATATAACAATGGAGGGTAGTTAGCTAGCCTGCATAGTTGTTGTTGTTTAGTCGTTTAGTCATGTCCGACTCTTCGTGACCCCATGGACCAGAGAACGCCAGGCACTCCTGTCTTCCACTGCTTCCCGCAGTTTGGTCAAACTCATGCTGGTAGCTTCGAGAACACTGTCCAACCATCTCATCCTCTGTCGTCCCCTTCTCCTTGTGCCCTCCATCTTTCCCAACATCGGGGTCTTTTCCAAGGAGTCTTCTCTTCTCATGAGGTGGCCAAAGTATTGGAGCCTCAGCTTCACGATCTGTCCTTCCAGTGAGCACTCAGGGCTGATTTCCTTCAGAATGGATAGGTTTGATCTTCTTGCAGTCCATGGGACTCTCAAGAGTCTCCTCCAGCACCTTAATTCAAAAGCATCCATTCTTTGGCAATCAGCCTTCTTTATGGTCCAGCTTTCATTTCCATACATCACTACTGGGAAAACCATAGCTTTAACTATACGGACCTTTGTTGGCAAGGTGATGTCTAGGCATCATCACCTAGCCTGTATAGTACTGATAGCCAAAAAGTTTGCATTGGTCAAGTGATTGTTAGCATGTACCTTGGGCATGGATGGCAGAAGATCTTTTTAATTGGGGTGACATGGTTTCCACATAGCTGCCAAGGAAGAGGTGGTGCTGTTTGGTTGCTAAGAAACTGCTGCTCCCTGGAAGTCCCTGGTTCAAATCTTTCCTCTGACACAAAATCGCTAGCTGCCTTAGGCAAAGCACAGTCTCTCAGCCTCATTCCCTGGGGAAATAATCCCAAATCTGCCTTGTAGAGCTGTTGTAAGAATCACACCTAGATAATGCATGCGAAGTGCTTGAAAGTGCTATACAAAAGCCGAGCGTTAAACCAAATGAGGGTTCACTGGGAATCAACCCTGGAATCTGCAGTAAATGGTGGAACTCTGTTCTATAATATGTGAATTAACGAAAGGGCAGAAAATGGCTTGCTTTCATCACTGAATAGTAACTAAGTGCAATCCTATTCCAAAATGTCAGGTTTTAAAGGCAGGGATTTTAGACTAGAAGTCGTTATTTCCACCAATGTTTGACCTGGCACCCTGCTCCCATCAGATGGATAATTGGTGCAATTTTTCTAGCTTCTATAGGGAATGATTTTCTGTCTGGTGAAGTATTCTATTTAGTGGGGGCTTTTGTTGTCAGGGCCAACACTCTGGGGAAAATGTAAATTGAAACTTTAAGACACACTTCAAATAATATATTGACATTTCTACAGAAAATGCATCAAGCATTTTATAAATGTGTTTTATGATTGTAGTACTCTTAGAGAAATGGTTTTTGAGGGGTTGTTTTCTGTTTATGTAGTGTTTCCCCCCATTTTTTACTTGGGAAAAAGTCATAAAAGAAACACAAAGGCTGGGTTTTACTCATCTCGTCTCCTCATGTGAGGAATTTTGATTTCTTTCATTTGGAGGAATTAGACATTGATGAAACATGCTGGCAAACCAATGGAGCATGTCTGGAAAAAAAAATCCAGCCTGGGAAAATGTTCCTTAATATGACCTCAATATTTTGTAAGGCCCATTTCTGAAAAGCAAAGGTTAAGGTTTTTTATTTATGGTGAGAAAAATGTTTCCTTAGTTAAAGGTTGTATAAATATGCCCTCCTGTGGCCAAATGATGGATTGCAAGTACTGAAAAATGCTCAGATGTTGCAGTTAAGGGGGAAACACACTGGTCAGATGGAACAACAGGGTTTACATGCTCTCAGCACTAAGAACGGGAAGAAATGGCACTGCCTAAAAACAGAAGTTAAAATTTGCCTCCAAACACATGCATCACCTTGCCCTATTTCTTATAACCTTCAGCAGGATCAAAATACAGCTTCACAGTACAGAAAGGCAGACTTGCTTACATAGGCCTTGTCTGTACTACTAGCTGTGTAATCATCAGTATGTAGAAAGGAACAGGATTTCACAGTTTTTCTCTCGTTGGCTCACTGTTAGCGGTTTGTACTGAACTATGGGCAGCGCCTCATCTAGTTATGTAAGGTCAAAACATTCCTAGAACTCCGTTGTCGCAGCACAAGAAGTTCTATGGCGTACGTGTTTGTTGTGTGACGCTGACGCTGCCAGTTTTGCAGAAAGTTGAGTGAGCTAAATGAGGACAAGACCTATCCTTTCAGTACCACGATCCTTTGGAAAAACCCTCCTTCCCCTCCTGTGCTGATGTGCTGTGCAAGGAAGGGAACAGATGCTTAGCAGAGTGCCCATGGCAACCAGTCCTTGGGTTTCCTAGGTGATTCACTGGCTGATAGCCAAAGGGAAGAATGGTGACAAAAGTTAAACGCAAGGCAGAGGAAACACATTTGCACTCAGGTGAAGCAGGGCTGCAGCAAACACCCAAAAGTTGAAATGTTCAGGTCAACGTCCTGGCAGGATGGTTTTATTGATTCACAATATTTATATCCCAGCTTTTCACATTTCTGTCTACTACAGGTTGATGACAAAGTTGCTGGGGGCACAGTTTCTTTAAGTGACCCTCCATTTTTTACATTTAATACTACTAATAATAATTGTATTATTTATATCCTACTCATCTGACTGGGTTGCATTTAGACATGGACATACTGTATTACTTTCCCCGTTATGCTGCTAGTACTGCTGCCCCATTTTCTAATAGGTACATGGGTGGTGCTGTGGTTTAAATCACTGAGCCTCTTGGGCTTGCCAATCAGAAGGTCAGTAGTTCGAATCCCCATGACGGAGTGAGCTCCTGTTGCTCTGTCTCAGCTCCTGCCAACCTAGTAGTTCGAAAGCAGGCCAGTGCAAGTACTGTAGATAAATAGGTACTGCTGTGGCAGGAAGGTAAACGGTGTTTCCATGCGCTCTGGTTTCCGTCACAGTGTTCCATTGCACCAGAAGTGGTTTAGTCATGCTAGCCGCATGACCCGGAAAGCTGTCTGTGGACAAACACTGGCTCCCTCAACCTGAAAGCGAGATGAGCGTCACCACCCCATAGTCACCTTTGACTGGACTTAACTGTTCAGGGGTCCTTTACCTTTACCTTTTAAAAGGGTAAAGGGACCCCTGACAGTTAAGTCCAGTCGTGAACGATTCTGGGGTTACGGCGCTC
Organism: Podarcis raffonei; assembly: GCF_027172205.1. Lineage (NCBI taxonomy): Eukaryota > Metazoa > Chordata > Lepidosauria > Squamata > Lacertidae > Podarcis > Podarcis raffonei. Next base: position 28,222,277 of record NC_070611.1, read on the forward strand.
ATCTCACTTTACAGGCCGAGGGAGCTGGCATTTGTTGTTCGCTTCTGCAGAGAGTTTCTGGGTCATGTGGCCAGCATGACTAAACCGCTTCTGGTGAAGCCAGAGCAGTGCATGGAAACGCCATTTACCTTCCTGCCAGAGCGGTACCTATTTATCTACTTGCACTGCATGCTTTCAAACTGCTAGGTTGGCAGAAGCTGGGACCGAACAACGGTAGCTCACCCCGTCGCAGGGCCTTGAACCGCCAACCTTCCGACTGGCAAGTCCAAGCGGCACAGTGGTTTAAACCACAGAGCCACCCACGTCCCTCACCTTTACCTTTACCTTACCCATTTTCTAATGTTCCTTTCACATTGTGCAGTACCTGTTGTGTCAGGGGGCCTGCGTGGCTTTGACTGGCATACCGGCATGTCAAGCTACATGAAGATACTTGTGAAGGAACACACACTTTGGCCCTCGGGATTCAGTTCTGCAGGGTGCTGCTTCCCAAGCACCTTTCCTTGCTAAGCAGCACCCCACAGGATTGAAACTCTGCTGGTGGTGATCATCTGCCCACATCACCTCCTCCTTCTCCTGCCTGAATATATGTTTAATTAGTTAAAAAACAACAACCAACCCCTAAATAAACATTATTTCTGACCCTAGTTTATTTCAGGGCCGGGTCTGGGTTAGGTGCTCCCTGGGTTAAATGGGTGTGACTCTGCAAGGCCTATTATCTATAAAAATGATTGCATTTATTTAGAAGGTCAGTGTTTTAAGTGGATGTCGGGTGCTTGTTGGGTTTGAGGACATTGCTCCCGTGCAGTGTCAGAAAAGGTTCTTAGTTGGCTGCACAGGGCCGGCTCTGCTGCTAGGCACGGTGAGACAGCTGCTTCAGGCTGAAGATGCTGGGAGGCAGGCAGAGGCAGGAAGGTGGTAGAGGGCAGAGCTGTGTGTGCCTTGCAACCCCTTGCTAACTTTAGGTGCAGTAAGGTTGCTGTCCTGCCACCAGTGCTGAACTAAGATTCAGCTGCCAGTTTAGTCTGTTTCTGTTGATGGGCTTGCAGGGTGTGGTCTTGTCCTTCACCTCAGGCAACAAAATACGTTGGGTTGGCCCTGTGGCTGTGTTAGCATACAATTGGAAGTATAGGATGTACACACACACACACCATGATGAAAGCATGAATCCTGCAATGCACCTTTACAGTACACGTTGGTTCAGCATTCTCCCTATATGATCAGCAGCAAATTTTATTGTCAGTTGTTATTACCAGTTCAGTTCAGTAGAGGGCAAAAGAGACTGTCATCATTTCATACTGGAACTTGCACAGAGGCATGAAAATTAACAAGTCCTTGGAGGGTTATACACAACTGGAAACAATGCTAAATTGGGTTATGGCTGCTTCGCACCGTTTTTCTATACACAGTCATTTTAATTTCCTCTAATACGTTGATGCAGTGCCAATGAAAATACTGGGAATCAGTTTCTGACACTGGGCAATGTGGCCCAGTCACAGGAATGTTTTTTTTCCCATCAGTCTCTTGGAAATCATGCTTTATCCACTGGAAAACGATTAACAAAAATGCTCTTTTGATTTTCCATGAACTCAGCAGAATTCACAATCAGTCCTTATGTCCCTTTGTTGCTTAATTTTTGCTATCTTGACTTGCTGAAGTCGCCATTCCCCGGGGTTCAGCTGTTCTGCTCTAGAGACTCTCTAGAATCTAATGTTACATTTTCAGGGTGGAGACTGGACACATTTTGCCTCCAGCAATGTCTACCCCCTGCCAAAGCAGCCACCATGTAACACACAGCATGGTATTCATATGTTTATTAGATACATAGTTTTTATACCCTCCAGGACAGATTGCGATATCAAATATGTAATAGAAATAAGACACAAACACAGAGGGACAGTAAAAGCAACCTAACACCCAAAGCTTCAAAAATCAGCAGCGGTAAAGAATCAGCACCAACCGCTCCAGAGTCAGCATCAACTTCTGTGTACATACCATACATTTTAAAACATTGCAGGGGGTTGGACTAGATGACCCTTGGGAACTGTAGTTTGTGGAGGGTGCTGGGAACTGCAGCTTTGTTAGGTGCAAACCTCAGCTACTAGGATTCTTGGGAAAATAATAACGTGCATTAAAGGCATGTGTGCAGCTATCATGTGCCTGTTTTTTGTAGACAACTCTGTGCACTTCTAGTTTCCCCCGCACAGAGAATTTCTTCAGAAATGGCTCTTCTTTAGAAGGCAGCTGGTTGGGAGCAAAGCAGAACAGCGCGTTTTGTGTAACAGTAGGGCGGAAGTTCAAATAGTGATCCTGAGATATACTTATATTTGGGGGGGCTGCCTTTTCCTGCATTGTAGTGAGTTGGACGAGAATCCAGGGGTTTCCCGACCTTGGGTCTCCATCTGCTGTTGGACTACAACTCCCATCATCCCTAGCTAGCGGGGACCCACTGTCAGGGTGATGGGAATTGTAGTCCCCAAAAAACAGCTGGTGACCCAAGCTTGGGGAACCCTGACTCTGATCCTCAGGGTCCCTTCCAAGCCGACAGTTCTGCGAAAGGTCCTATTGGACTATAAAGGATATAGAGAATTTGATGGATTATGGAAGATTCTAAGGGATCTAAGGGACGCGGGTGGCGCTGTGGGTAAAACCTCAGCGCCTAGGACTTGCCGATCGCATGGTCGGCAGTTCGAATCCCCGCGGCGGGGTGAGCTCCCGTCGTTCGGTCCCAGCTCCTGCCCACCTCGCAGTTCGAAAGCACCCCTAAGTGCAAGTAGATAAATAGGTACCGCTTTATAGCGGGAAGGTAAATGGCGTTTCCGTGTGCTGCGCTGGTGCTGGCTCGCCAGAGCAGCTTCGTCACGCTGGCCACATGACCCGGAAGTGTCTGCGGACAGCGCTGGCTCCCGGCCTCTTAAGTGAGATGAGCGCGCAACCCTAGAGTCGGACACGACTGGCCCGTACGGGCAGGGGTACCTTTACCTTTACCTTTAAGGGATCTAAAGGGATGGAAGTGAAGAACAGAGGTATAGGAGAATTAAATAACAAAAGAAGTGTGGTTTAGGCGGTGGAAGTCTTTTGAGATATTTTAATTAAGATTTGTATTTTACAATGTGTGCAAGTGTAATTTTGGAATTACTGTTTATGGAAAACAGCATTTTCTTTCTTTTCCTTTTCTTTCCTTTTTTTCTTTTTTCGTTTCTTCTTACTCTCTATCTTCTTTCACAGTTTATGTGTGGCAAATATGTAAACAATTGTGTTTTTGCAGATATGTCTGGAAATTTGATTGTATTATTTAATAAAGTTATATTTTAATTTTTTTTTTTTAAAAAAAAGGTCCTATTGGGAAGAGCGCGAGAGCCACCCCTTTGGAGCGGGCTGCTGGCTGCTGCTTCGGGCTCGACCAGCCCCCTGGCTGAGGTAACTTGAGGGGAACCACGCGCACCTGAAGGAAAAAGAGGGACGTGGGGGGAAGCCCCGTCACCCCAGCCCCGTCTCTATGGCAACGGGAGGAAACTCCCCTCTCGCTTTCCCGCCTCTTTCTCTCAGTCCGGGCGGGCTGCCAAGAGGGCGGCGCCTTCAGCCCAGCCCGCTGCTCTGGCTCAGGCCGCCCCGCCTTTCTCCTTTCCCCGCGGCGCTCAGAGAGGGGAAGGCGGGCTCTCTGGTCGCGGGAGCCCCGGGGCTGCTTGCCTCCTCCTGGAGATTATTCCATATTATCTGCAGGAAAGGAGGAATGCAGCAGCAGCAGCAGCGACGGACTTCTGGGGAGATGAATGCGGAGAAGGAGGGTGTGTTGCTGGAGCTGGAGGAAGATGACGAGGAAGAAGAGGGGGAGGAAGAAGAAGATGGGGAGATGGGTGAGTAAGGAGGATTTTGTGTGTGTGTGTGTACACGTGTACATTCCGTGCATTTAAAGCGCCCCCCTCGGGGGAAAAGAATGTTGGGAACTGTAGTTTCCCCCCACGCCCAGCTACAATTCCCAGCAAGCTACAGATCCCAGGGGAGAGGCGTGCTTTAAATATGCTGGAAATGAGGTGGTGGAGGAAGCGCGTCTCAACTACAGCACTTTCGAGCTAAGGCGACAGAGCTTGCTTTGCAACAGGGAGAGTTGAATCAGGTCTTAAAAGTCTCTCCCCAAAGAGAGAGAGAGGAAAGGGTGGGTTCCCGTTTCATTGGCTGCCCTTTGATTCACCCTTTTTTTTGGTTTTTAAAGCGGCGTGTCAACAGCTTGGACAGTGGCGCAGGCATCACAAAGTTAACTCGGAAAGTTTGGCTTCGGTATTCTTTCCAGCTCCTTTGCAGGCCGTTCCGCGGAGTTATTTGGCTTGCACCATTCAGCTGGGTCTGATAGTGTCCCGTGCCTGGGGGGGGAAAGTCTTCTTTCTAATCCTGAATTGAAAGACCTCGCCGTTATTCTCTCCCCAAAGCTAGTCTCGCTCCCCTCTCTGCTTCCAAAATGCTGATCTGAGATTTGAACGGAACATCCGCAAAGAAAACTGACGGCCATGGGCGTTTTGATGGGCTTGGGAAAGAATGCAGGGTTGTTCCGGAATCATTGGTTGTTGCTTTTATTATTTTTGTCTGGGAGTTGAAAGTTCAGTGATCATTTGTCACTTTTCCAGATAAATGTGAGTCAGAAAAGACGGAAGAATAAGCTGGGAGGATAAATGAGACCTAAAGGCATGGTTGTGTTTGTTTGTTTTTTGCAACAGATGATCTGGAAATACTCAATAGCGCCACCTTTCTCCCCGTGAGAAAGCCAATTCTTTAAAATACTGCTACGATATATAAATTGAGGGTAACAATCCAGCAAAAGTCTCGACCAAGGCTGTAGTTCTCCTAACCCCACCTCCCTGGGAGTAAGCCCTACTGAATCCAACGGGACTTACTTCTGAGTAGATGGGCTGCAGACCTGACTATGGCTCCATTTAAAGCACACCTCCCATCCCCTAGAATTGAGGAAACTGTAGTTTACCCCTCACGGAACTATAATTCCCAGCACCCTTGGCTACAATTTCCAGGATTCTTGGAGGAAAACGTGCTCTAAATGTATGGTGTATGCACAGGCTGCAAGTCCCACTGAAATAAAGAAGAGTTAGGTTAGTCACAAACCCTCTTCTGCTCTTTTAAATAACTGTATCAGTAAATAAAGCAATAAAATGTGTACTTTATTAAATCTAAGCTGTCCTGTTTGGAAAAGGACATGGAAGTAAGTTTAACAAAGAAGTAACATACAGGAACTGACAGTAGGAGAAAGATGCAGTTTGCTGTAGTGAGGAAGCGGTTCTGCTTTCCCAGTTTTGCCATGCCTTAATTTGACTGCCAAAGCATGAGAGAAAAGGCATGATGAGTAAGAAAAAAAATGTATTCTCTGTCTGTAAGGGGGAAAGTAGTTAACTGTCTCTCACAGATAAAACATAAGAGAGCTGTTTGCTTATTTATTAAGTTACATTTTTTTAAATCAACTGTTTTTTCAAACAACCTGGGAGTTGGATTGCAGCCTAAGTCATGCTTAAGAGTGAACCCATTGAAACCAAAGGGACTAATTTAGGCTCCACTGATTTCAAAGGGACTGGTTTAAGGATTACCAAGTGTGAAGTCCATTTCAATGGGCTTGTTCTAAGCATGACTTAGGCTGCAGTCCAAACCCTTATATGCCAAGCTAATGCCATTTGGCATTGGGTCTGATCTGGGCCCGGTCACTGTGCCAGCCTGGCACTGCCTCCCCTCCCCACATTCCCTGCATTCCCTTCCCACTTTCCTTTGCTGTCAACCATGAGGGACAAGACTGCTGGAGCTAGGATTGCTCTGCCGGTGTGGATTCAACCCTTGCTGCTGCAGGTGACATATGATTAATGAAGAGCAAATGAACAGAACAATGACAAAACAGTCTAGTAAAGCTGCGTCAAAACTATGACTCACCAAAGAGACAAAACAGTACCAACTGAAGGTCGCATCGATCAACCGTAACCAATTATACTCCATGTTAAAATGCCACTTGCTGCCATCAAAAGTGATACAAAGAGGGACTCATCCAGCTGCCACAAAAGAGAAACTAGCAGAGTACCACTCCAAAACAACCTCTGAGGCACATTCAGCATACCCTCATAAATAGGCAGAGGCCGCATTCAGATGGACGGCTAAATCCTTGTTTAACATTACGTAAATGAGCCTAGCCTCTTCCTGTGCTTCCAAGCTGTTCCTTCTCCTCTTTGGCTTCCCACATGCCTAAGAAAAGGAATTTGGAAGCTTTTGCTTTCCCTTAACTGTGGTTTATAACTTTCCAGCCTTAGTTACAAATGTTTCTTTCCCCATAAAATTTTCACAAAAATTGCTTTTTGTAATTTAGCACACACAAAAATGTTACTCCAATCTTCTCCTTCTACTTTGTAAAATGAACCTGGCATTTAACTCTTCTAAATTATAGTGCAGGTCTGTCTACGTAATTGACATGAGTCTTCCTTGCAATCATGAAACCGTTTACTTCTGCCTAAGTTGTCAACGGAAATAAAACGAAGCAAAGACAACAAACAACTGATGTGTGTGATATTTGCTAGTGATGCATGGAATTAGAAGAGACTGGGTATTAGGAGCTGTTCAGATTTATCAAAGGGATAGTGTGTGAATTATTTATCATCTTTGTTTCAAATTCTAACAACGCAAAAGTCAATAGACATGTGATTGTATCTATTGCCATTTGTATTATGCTTAGGTCAAGTACCGTTATTTGTTGAAATGTAGCAAAATTATATAGGCAACTATCATTGGTGTTCAGGAAGTCTTGTAGTTTATCTGTGTCAAACCTAAGTCTTGGTAAATGTCAACACAATTTTTTTAAGTGAGGTTGAATGTGCAAGCAATCAACCTGGTTTTAAAAAGACTTCAGGTACTTGGAAGTTCACATGAGCAAGTTCATTTTCCATAGCCTCTGAAATAAATTTATTGCCTTTGTATGTTCATTACATTTCTGCTCATTCTGATCATTGACCCTAATCAAACTGAAGTTGATTAATAGGGTGGGAGTTAGGTTTTAGTATGTGTTCAGTTCAGGCTCTACAGAGCATGGGTAGGCAAACTAAGGCCCGGGGGCCGAATCTGGCCCAATCGCTTTCTAAATCCGGCCCGCGGACGGTTCAGGAATCAGCGTGGTTTTACATGAGTAGAATGTGTCCTTTTATTTAAAATGCATCTCTGGGTTATTTGTGGGACCTGCCTGGTGTTTTTACATGAGTAGAATGTGTGTTTTTATTTAAAATGCATCTCTGGGTTATTTGTGGGGCACAGGAATCCGTTCACTATTTTTAAAAAAAATATAGTCCAGCCCCCCACAAGGTCTGAGGCCCCCTGCTGAAAAAGTTTGCTGACCCCTGCTATAGAGAGAAATGTAAAAATGAAACAGAGCTACAGTATGTTTCAGGAACTAAGTTGGCATGGCATCACTTCCTTCTTTGTGGGTTGAGTCAGTCTTCTGGTTTTATAATCGAATCAAGCTGTCTTCTTAAAAACTGTCCATAGAGAGAAAGTGAACTCATGGACATTTTGTTACTTGTTTATTTCTAAAATGTCTATGCTACCCTTCTGCATTGCTGCATTGCTTTCTCAATTGCTGTTGTTGTTGAATCTATAACATCAACCTGTGCTGGAGGTTGTACTCCAGGATGTAATCCAGAAAGAAAGTGTCCCATTAAAATCAGTGTCTTTGAATGCATGGTTTGCAACCAGGCAAACTGATACTTTCTTTCCCTCAAATTGTCATGGGCTGGTTGGACACAAAGGAATGGTGGGAGGAACCAGCTGTGGAACCACCAAGGCAAGAAAGCTCAGAGCCCAGGGAGTGATGGTGGGACAGTGATGAGAGGTCAGAGGGAGAAGACTGGAAAGAGGATATGTCAGAAGCAGAAGCAGAAGCAGGGCTTAGTGAGCAGGGAGAGTCTGTGGCAGAGAGGTCAAGAATTGGAAGCTGAAGTTAGTGAGGTCAAATTGAAATTAGAGGCAGAGATAAGTCAGGCTGGTGAAAAGTCATGGTTGTTTCCTCCTGCTGCTGTGACAAGCTCCCTCCCAGAACCAGGAGAGGCATGAAAAGGTCAAGGAGAGTTTGGCTGTACACAGACATACAGTCTCCAATTGCTTGGGCAAAGCCCTGAGAGGAGGAGACATAGACAGCTGTGGGAAGGTGGGGACCTTTAGTCTTGGCAACTGATTTCCTGGAAGAAGACCCACTGGGAATATTAGGCCTGACACTCAGAAAAGTATGTGGAGATTGTGTTTTTGCTCATCAAGTGTTAACTCCAACTTTGGACCGTGTGATTACTGACCACCACACCCTGTGACATAACTGTAGCTGTTGTTGCTCAAGAAAAGTTTTGTGCCTTGTCATGGAAGGTTAATGCACATACCAGAAAGAAGAAAAACTAGGCAAGTTTTGTCTCCCTCCAAAAAGAACGGCAACAGAAAACTTCTGGCTGTCGTGTGTGTGTGTGTGTGTGTGTGTGTGTGTGTGTGTGTGTACAGTTGCCACCTGGTGGCTAAATCATATAATGACACTATCCACCTGTACTGCAGTAACAATGGAATACCATGCAAAGCGAGTAGGGCCTAGATTAAGCTAGATCTCTAGCTTTCATCTCCTGCCAACCTAGCAGTTCGAAAGCACGTCAGAGTGCAAGTAGATAAATAGGTACCGCTCTAGCAGGAAGGAAAAGGGCGTTTCCGTGCGCTGCTCTGGTTCGCCAGAAGCAGCTTAGTCATGCTGGCCACATGACTGGCTGTACGCCGGCTCCCTTGGCCAATAAAGCGAGATGAGCGCCGCAACCCCAGAGTCATTTGCGCCTGACCTTTTTCTAGCTTTCATGTAGTTTACTGTAAGGGGAACCCCCCTCACTACTGTTCTTGGCACAAGGCTGCCTGGCATTAAAAACTCAGAGCCACAAAACTGCATGACAGGTACTTCATTAGATGGAACCTTGCCCCATTCTCCACGCCTCCTATTCCCTAATATAGCCATTGAGCCATGTCTCTATGATGCTATTGTGCAATGCTGATCGGTATTCCTGCTTGCCAAAGGCACAGGGACTGCTGAAATGAGTGGAATGGTAGAATTATTCCTTTATTCCCAAGGAAGAATGTCAAATATTTGTGGCTCATGTGGAAAGGAACATGGAAAAGTTATGGAACAACAGCAAAAAAATCAATAATGAATTCTGTTGTGATGTCTATCGTTCTGAAATTTGTGTAAAAATGTATATAAGACTTACCCCTTACCATCTTAGGGCCCAACCAGATGAGATGATGGAGATCAGTGGTACTGATGCTTTCTTCAAAGCTTCAAAGCAGCCATTGGTTGGGGAAGCGATTGAATCAGGCCTGTGGTGCTAGTTAATTGAAGTTGCTGTTAGTTCTGCAGGGCAGGAGTAGGAGATAGAGATACCTCTAATAGGGGATGTTATGAGCATTTGAGCAGGACTAAAGTGAGTACAAGTGACTTTCTCTCTCCCTGCCCCAAGGCTCAAAATTTATCTTGCTGATCATATTTTTAAAATTCTTACTATAGTTTAACAAGTACCTGGTTGTACAGTATTTTTTTCCTAGACAAGTTCCAGTGAAATAGATAGTTCCTAGATAGTTCTAGTGAAATAAAAATCTTCACTTGCTGACCTGAGTTGAGGTTCTGGTTGAATGAGGAATGCCACATTTTTAACAAGTAGGAAAAGATTTATGTCTGAACACTTATTTTAATTTCCCAAGCTTCTAGGCCCCAGAATTCTGGGTTACTTGGCAAAATACATTCTAGCTTCTCTGGGATAGAAATCTAATAATTTGCCACCCTCCTAAATTATTTATTCAGCAACTGTACAGGTGCAATAAAAAAATGATCCATTATCTGTAACATAAATTTATTTTACAAGCAATTGCTAACTTCTTTAGTATACTCCTAGGAGTTTTTGTGTGTGAAATATGACACCCATAACATTAGGATGCAGCAGAGCATCTTCTTCAGTTACCTAGGATAGTTTAAGTCATGTTGTTTTCCTGGTTTTGCTCTATCTCTTAGATATTTTTATGTACATGGCCTTCTTCAAGAAAACACCCATTTAGAATTCCTTTCTCCGTGACTTTTCTGAAACTACTCAGTGTGTTGTTGTACATGCTAAAACTAAACCAGTCCAAACTGTATTCCCTTCCAGTTATTTGTTTTCTTCATGTTCATACTAAAGAAAGTTACCGTATTTTTCGCTCTATAACACGCACCCGACCATAACACGCATGTAGTTTTTAGAGAAGAAAAATCCGTAGGCATGCCACCCGTAGGCATTTCCTCCATAACACGCACAGACATTTCCCCTTACTTTCTAGGAGGAAAAAAGTGAGTGTTATGGTGCAAAAAATACGGTATTTCTTCTACTATCTAACTGTCAAGGAGGTGGATATGCAACTAGTCAGCTAGAGAGTAAAGATAAGATATTTCTAGAATTGTTGCCTTCCTTACAAGCAGAAAGTGGGACATCAAACTTTCCACACACAAAAAGGCAAAAAGTGCCACATTTTGAAGAACTGCACATGTTATCCTATAGGATTGCACTTCCTACCTTTCTTCCAAAGAGTTCAGGGTAATGTACATGGTTCTTACCCTTTACAACCCTGTGAGGTAAGTTAGGATGAGACAGAAATAGCCAACATATGCCCTCCAGATATTGTCAGATTAAATTCCCATCAGCCCCAACCATTGGTTATCCTGGCTGGAGCTTGATAACATCTGGAGGAACAATACTAGCTACCTTTGGACTGAGACATAGTGACTGGCCCAAGTTCTCCCAGCAAGCAGCAGCCTCAGGACCAATTCATGTCTGGAACTGCTTTTCTGCATGGTTTGGTCCATTCTAATACTTGAATCCAAGAAGTAGTGCTATGCCAAAACTTATGCCACCCCCAGCATGCTTTAGAATTGCTTTAGTATATAGGTGAGTGCAAAATCGAGCTTACTATATCATTGCAAGGTGGCCAAGGGTGTTGCGTGTGTCTCCCACCATCCCATTAAATATTTCTCCAGCACTCTGCAACTTTCCTGCCTCTCCAAACTCCCTGGTATGAAAAAAAGCCTCATGGTAGGCTTTATCTAGTGATGGGCTTTAACTAAAGTGCAGAAAACTTGGTAGGCTGTCAGGGTACATTCCAGACAGGAAGCCAAGGATTTGGGAAGGCTGCAGATTGAAGACCATCAAAGAGATGATTTATGGAATGAGAGAGAGGATACTCACAACCTCGAAATCTGTGTCGAAAGTAAAGTAAATGTGGATGACAAATCCACAAGTTTTCCCTCCCCTTTGATAATTTTCAAATGTAATTTCTTTTCTCAATAATTGATGGAGAATAGTCACAAAAAATATTGGAAGAAATATTTGGCACACTACTATTGGGCTGCACCCCAACAACAGCTGGAAGGCCACAGGTTAGCCTTTTCTGGTCTACACCTAAACTTCCTATTCTTACTAGTGTTCAGATAATTGAGGTCCAGGCTATATTTGAGTTGATGTAATCTAAATCAAGAGAGAAGTTATCTAGGGCTAGTCAGCTTCTGTGGCCAATTCTCCATTCTTCATCTGCATTTGCTCTCTGCCTTAATTCTTTTGTTTAATCAAATCCAACATTTCTCCAGAAGCAGCACAGGGATATTTTGAAGATAAATACATTAAAGGCTCTGGTTACTATAGCAATTGTGGGGGGCAAGAAGAAATAAATTGTACTAATGATCCAAATTGTCTTTATTACCCATCTCCCTCCATAAGACCAGACCTTCCTTATATGCCCCACTGGCAAAATCTAATATGTATTTTGGCAAGCAGCCTTGTCTGCTTTAGTTCTCCAGCAACTTATCTCATACTAATTAAGATTCTGATTAGAAGATTCATCTTTTTCCTCTAGCCTATAGTTTTATGATAATATATTTATATCCTGCACATAGGCCTGCATGATAGCTTACAGTAATGCTAAATACTAATAAAATAATTAATAATACAATAAAATAAAATATTAGTGTCACAATAAAACAGGGAAGCAGTATAGAGAAAGCAAAATGGGAAAGAAAAACAGAACCATAACTAATATTAAACTTCCTGTTCTCACCCAAGGCATAGTGGACCAGGAAAGTTTTAATTTGTTTTCCAAAGACAGATAAAGAGTCCTGCGGCCTTTCTGATAAAAGAAACTCTGAAGTGAAAGTGCCACTAGAAAGAATATTTCACACCTAATTGCTGACAAACTAATTTCTGATAAAGATGGCATTGGGAGTAGGCTCTAACCAAATAACTTAATGTTCAGGAAAAAAAATCATGGGGAAATCAGCCCCTGGTATATCCTAGCCAGGCTGGATGGGAAGGTCTATGGCAGCAGTTTGAAGATTGTATCTAAACTCACCGTTAATCAGTGGAACTCCTTCAGCACTGGTGTAATGTGTTCTAAGGGGCCAACACTCGTTAACAGCAGTCCTGCTACATTATGCATTTTCCAAAGGGTGTTTGGAGAAGTCATTTTGTAAAAAAATGTACTTACCCAAGCAGGATTTGATTTAGTTAAAATGTATGTGTATGTAGGGTCATTTAATGTAGGGTCATCCGATGCCCTGTTAAAAGTGTTGTGGGAGGCGGGAATTATTGGCTTCTTGTTTGTTTTTAATATGTATTTTGTGGTTTTATATTATGGTTTTATTTTGTGAACCATCCTGAGATCTGTGGATGAAGGGCATTATACAAATTCAATAAATAATACTAAAAATAATAATAATGCAATGGTTGATTTTGAAAATACTAAGTACATGTTAATGGCTGGTCATTGGCTGTTATGTCAGTACCTGAGACTGGTCTGAAAGCAAAGAGTAAGGTTACCATAACTTCCATCACAGAGCTTCAGTATGCTGATGACAATGTAGTGTGTGCACACTCAGAGGATGACTTCCAAGTCATCCTAAATATCTTCGCAATAGCTTATGAAAAGCTTGGCCTATCGCTCAATATCCAAAAAACCAAAGTGCTGCACCAACAAGGACAAAACAATCCCTCTGCAGTGCCACAAATCCAATTCAATGGTGTAATGTTGGAAAGTGTTGCTCACTTCTCCTGCCTAGGCTGTTATCTTTCCACAAGAGCTGACATTGATGCCGAAATCCAGCATCACCTGAGCTCTGCAAGTGCAGCTTTCTCCTGATTGAAGTGCAGAGTGTTTGAGGACTGAGACATTTGCAGGGAAACCAAAATGCTTGTTTACAAAGCTATTGTACTACCAAACTTACTGTATGTTTGTGTAACAGGAACCACTTATAAACACCATCTCCAACTCCTTGAAAGATTCCATCAGTGGTGTCTCCAAAATTTTTTACATGTCACTTAGGAAGACAGGCGAACTAATGTCAAAGCAACGATTCTTCAACATCAACTTTGTTGGACTGGTTATGTTGCTCGGATACCTGATTATCGTATTCCAAAGCAACTACTCTATTCAGAACTTAAAAATGGAAAGCATAATGCCGGTGGTCAACGAAAGAGGTTCAAAGACTCTCTCAAGGCAAATCTTTAAAAATGTAGTATAAACACCGACAATTGGGAAACACTGGCCTGCAAGCGCTCCAATTGGAGAACAGCCTTTACCAAAGGTGTCATGGGCTTTGAAGATGCTCAAACTCAGGACAAAAAGGAGAAACGTGCTAAGAGGAAGGCACATTTGGCAAACCATCACCATGATTAACTCCCACTCAGAAACCTATGTCCCCACTATGGAAGGATGTGTGGATGCAGAATTCTTAAGACCATGTTCATGGAAGACTATCTTACTCGGCTACAAGTGATAGTAGTAGTAGTAGTAGTAGTAGTAGTAGTAGTAGAAGAAGAAGAAGAAGAAGAAGAAGAAGAAGAAGAAGGGCTACTATGTAAGTACCTGAAACTCGTCTGTTGGAAAGTGGTTGGTTGGTTGGTTTTGCAATATTGAGAGTACAGTGGTACCTCTAGTTATGAACTTAATTCGTTAATTCTTAACGGAGGTCCATTTTTAACCTGAAACTGTTCTTAACTAGAGGCGTGCTTTCACTAATGGGGCCTCTTGCTGCCGCTGCACCACCGGCACACAATTTCTGTTCTCATCCTGGGGCAAAGTTCTCAACTCGAGGTAACTCTTCCAGGTTAGCAGAGTTTGTAACCTGAAGTGTTTGCAACCTGAGGCGTTTGTAACTCGATTTACCACTGTATTGTAAATTACACTTCTGATTGGCTTATTGGGCAGAAATTATTAATTATGCATTGGACAGGAAAAGTGGCCTGATTGGTGGGGAGGACTCTATGCCTCTCAAATCTGATTAGCTGGTGGACAGACAGGCTGGGACATAAATAGGACTAATCTACTCATACTGATAGAGACTGCTGACCAGATATGAAGAAGACAGAGGGTGAGACTGGCTGAGAAGAAGCAGCTGGAGGCTAAAGGTGAAGCAGAAGCAGATGGGAAAGAGACTATTCAGGCTGAAAATAATAGTCTGCCTTAAAAGAGCAAAATCATTAACCTTAAGCTGAAGATGGGCAGTGAGGTCGTATAAGACAGTAAGAAGAATTCTGCAAGGAGCTGACCAGAACTGCCTGTAAGCCTGGCTCAAGGGAATCCACCTGTGGTCCACAGTAGCTAGTGGCAAGACTGACTGGGGAAGAGGGTAATGGCTATTATGTTAAAAAGTGTTAGGAACTAAAGTGTATCAGCCAGGTTCATGGAAACATCTGTAACCCAGTCAGTTTTTAGATACAGCAGCTTTATTACCGCATACGTAAGTAACCCTTAAAGAAGCAGCAACAAATTGAAGCATGGCATTCACCTTATCATATCAGAACTTCTATTACGCCGTACTTCTATCAGAAAGGGTTAATAGAAAAGTAAGCTATATGCAGCTCAAGAAAGATATCTTAAATGCAATTTCTTGCCCTTAGGAAATATATTGCCCCCCTCCCAAAGACATAACTGAGGAAACATAGTCTTATCTGTGCTAAGTTTAGATCTTGGACATGATGAGTTAATACTGCATCTGGCCTTTAAACTATGTTGGCATCTTCTTCTGTTTTATTTCCATGCTGAGATATTTTCCATCTGTGTTTTATGGACACGTGCAGGACTCAGGTTCCCCAAAACTGCCAGTTTTATCTCAGTAATGTCACTGTTTTTCTTCATTTCTGTCTGTATGTTTAGTAACCAGCTACGTATTAATTAAGGAACATTTCAGTCAACCCTTGTCTTCAGCAGTGAATGCAAAATGAATGTCTGTTGAAGAGTAATTGCAGATGGGCAAGAGCGCGATTCAATTGCAGTTCAAGCAAAACATATTAAGCTACAGCATATGCACAGGAGAAGGGTTAATATGCAACTTCCTCTGCCACACTATTAAAGTACCGGGCTCATGCTAGAATACTAATTGAAGTGACTTGCTGGCACAAAAAGCAAAGGCAAGAGCCAAAAAAGCAAACAAAAGGAAATCCTTCTGTACTACACTTGTTCCTTTTTTATTATTCAGTGCAGCTCTGATTTATATTGAACATTATCTGGGCCATTTCACACCCGCAAATGCCACTAATATTCTGCATGTGATATGAAAGACCATAGGAAGGAGTGCTTGTGTGAATCAGCAAGAGCACAGAATAACTTCTGGCGGCACCATTTCCGTCTGGTTTTGATCATAAAAATAGCTATGCACTGCTCTTTGTGATCTAGCTCTTAATACCCAGCATTTATAATTCAGCTTTTGAGAGTGTAACAATTGCCTTGCATGGTCAGACTAAAGGTCCATTCATTCAGTCTCCTGTAGTATGAGATGCCCATAGCAAGCCTCCATGCCATAATGGTGGTAGCCTTCCTTTGTTGTTTGTTCTCAGCATCTTATGCTACTTCAATTATTGTAATTGACACTTATTCCTCCATAAGGGACGTGGGTGGCACTGTGATCTAAACCACTGAGCCTATTGGGCTTGCCGATCAGAAGGTCAGCGATTTGAACCCTTGTGATGGAGTGAGCTCCCATTGCTCTGTCCCAGCTCCTGCCAACCTAGCAGTTTGAAAGCACGTCCGTGCAAGTAGATAAATAGGTACTGCTGCGGCGGGAAGGTAAACGGCATTTCCGTGTGCTCTGGTTTCTGTCACGGTGTTCCATTGTGCCAAAAGTGGTTTAGTCATGCTGGCTGCATGACCCGGAAATCTGTCTGTGGACAAACACCAGCTCCCCCAGCCTGAAAGCGAGATGAGCACCACAACCCCATAGTCACTTTTGGCTGGACTTAACCTTCCAGGGGTCCTTTACCTTTATCCCTTTAAAGCCACCTGAGTCCCATTTCAGATGTGGCTATTTCCAGTGTGGCTAAAATTGCCACCTTCAGGTGATAATTTTTAAGGGGCCATCTGGATGTCATTCCACAGCACTCCCACAGAAGGGCATCTTCATGCAGTGCTGGCTTCAGGATTTGTGGGGTCCAACATTGACAGTAAGGAGTACTTAGGGGTGCTGTAAGGAAACCTGAGTTACTTCTTAGGATAGCAAATGCTCATCAGGTTTCTATAGCATTCTAGCGAAACACTTTCAAAAGAGTGATAACATATACCAAGGAAGGGCAAGAGAAGGAGATCTGTACACATAGCCTTTCCCTTAACATACAATAACTGTGAGATAATTTTTAGAAACCTTAATTCCAGCATCATTATGTTTGGTCCGGGAACTTGCCCTTTCATGAGAACTGATGGTATGGGATTGTTTAGCCAACCTGCCTTGCGAACAGAGATTTTGCAAGAAAAAACATGAGAAAGGAATAAGATGAAATGAAGTTTCCACTGCCATAGAATCATAGATTGTATGTAGAGTTGGAAGGGACCCTGATGATCATCTACTTCAACCCCCTGCAATGCAAGAATATTTGCTATCTCATATGGGGATCAAACCTGCAACCTTGGTGTTATTGGCACCACACTTTAACCAACTGGGCTATGCACATCATGAGCATGTTTAAAACACAGAAAGTGGAAGCTCAGCTGTTTGTAGCCACCAACATTAAACTTGTCTCATACAAAAATTGGACGCAATCCACCGTTCATAATTTTACTAGCTTCCCTCACCACTTTTTAAAACAAAAATCAAAATCAGGACCTTCAGGTGAATGTCTGAGACATTCTCCCATAAAGGCCAAGCGTGCCCTTTGCCAGTGCTGCTGGATTCAAACCAAGTGGTGTTTCAGTGGCCAGCAGTGCTTTCCACCATCTTTAGCTGGTACACAAACTGCAGCCCTATCTGGAGAGAACTGACCTTGCCACAGTGTGATGCACAACACAAGGGCCTGTCTTTAAAAACATTTCAGAAACTCAGAATTTGCCAGAATCCTTGGAAGCTAGGCAGTCAACGCCTGAAGCACCCTTGTCATATTAGTGTGCTATGTACTGGTGTGTTTCTGGGCTCAATTTAAAGTGCTGCTTTTTACTTTGAAAGCCCTCAGTTTGACACTGAGTTCCTTTTTGGACTACCTGCACTATCCTGCCCACACTTTAGGATCTGATTCAGAGGCTCCCTGACATATTCACCTTTTAGGTTGCGTAGGTGGAAGTCGACAGGAAAGAGAGGTTCTTCTCTACGGTGCCTGCATGACTTTGGAATTCCATTCCATCAGATCTGTGCAAGGTTACTATGCTGCAGGGTTTTTGGAAGACATTGAAGCATCTCTTTTTCATTTGTTGTTCTAGGAGTGATGTTTTACTGGCTGGGTGATGGCTTTGGGTGTATTTTTTAAGAAGAGTTTTCCCTAAGAACCTTAAGCTTTTTAAAGCTTAAACTTTTTGTATTATTGTTTGCTTTTCATGCTGTTTTGTGTTTGTAAACCACTCTGGCTGGAAATTGCCTCCAAAAGTGGCCTAAAGTGTTGTTGTTTTCAAATAAACAACACAGCGCAACAGGGTATATCCCATTTTATTGTGAGAAAATGTCATTAAGTATAAACAATGTACTTGGATGCTGTAAGGTTGCCATGGGTTTGCAGAATAGATTTAGTAACATGTGAATCCCAAGCAGAATGTGTAAAGGGTTTGTATTGGGGGTTTTGATTATTGATTCTGTTGTATCTTATATCAGGCATACACAGGACTTGAGCAGAGGGAAGCTGTCCGTCAAGATCAGCTGCTAATCCCAAGCTCTGTAGCACAGCAGAAAGAAAAGCTGTTTCATCTTATTTGTGCTGCAGTGGTTTCCTCTGTGTATATATCTGTTGGCAGGTTAGCATCTAAGTGTAGATCTGTTTTACAGATACATTATTCAACAGTTTCCTGACCCATAACCATTTAAATGGATCTAAAATGTGAGATAGTTCCCATAGCAATGCCCCTGAGTTTGCTTGCAGCTGTAATCATTATTTTTGGCAGGTTTACTTTTCCAAATACAATGCTACCTATAAAAAATGATGCATGTAGCATATGAGAAATATGATGAATTGTTCCATCTAAGCAGCCTGTCTAGTGGGACACGGAGGTGTCATTCATCAAAATATTCTCCTCAAATCATGGCAATTCCCCCCAGGTCAACTGTACAAACTCACAGTCAGCTTCAAATAGCCCCAAATGCCCCCATTCAGAGTGCAGAGCCTGTTATGTAGCTTATCTCAGAGTGTTTCATTATTTCTGGTTGCAACTGAGGAAGAAGAACATCACTATTTCTAGAACTCAGGATGTGTTTATACATTAGCCATGCAACTGTCTGACCTGTGCTCGTCTATATAGTCAAATGTATATTAGAACAAGGACCATGGTTAAAAATTAACAGCATTGAAAGTGCACTAACAAGAACAATGTGGAGTTGTCACCATTAAATAATTCTTGCCACCATATGTAATTTTACAATCTCCATAGTTGGTTTGGAAGAGAGAAGAAGGGAAAGAGAATGGAGCCCCCACAAACCTAGCAGAGTTTTTTGAGTGGGGGGAAAAACTGAATCTGTAATCCATATACTAAAAAACAACTTATTCTCTAATTCTTCACAAATATGAGAAATTTAGGTAAGATTCCCATGTTACAGGTAAGAAATTGTGGTTGAGACACAATGGCTTATACATAATAGGTCAGTGGATAAAGTGGGATTTGAATCCTGGTCTCCTGTAGGGGAAATAACAGCCTATCAAAATATTTCTGCCCGGAAATAAAAACACTACAGGACATAACCACAATGTAAGCCTCAAAAAGACATCTTCAATGTTACATTGTCAGAAGAAGAAAGTAGCTTACTTGTTTGGCTATATGGTATAACTGTGTTACTAATATTTGCAAGTCATGTTTGTAAAGTGGTACCAACCCAGCCATGTTTGTTACAGTTTTTTTGTGCAGAAAAATTTTGCAAGTCTTAAATTGTTTGGAGAGAGGGCCTCTTCTTCATGCTACAAATATAATCTGTTGATTGTTTTATGTCCAAATTGGCGGGGGGGGGGGACAATCCCAACATGCATAAAACCTTAAATCAAAAGAGAATAAGTGTTCTTTTACACATGCTAGCAAAAAACCACACAAAAAAACCACTGGTCTTTGAGTATGCTGTGTCCACTGTTAATCGATTTCATGTGGATTAGATGGTGCAAATTAGAGCACTGTCATTTAGAGTTTACATTGTATACTTTCCCATCTTATGTCTTGTCATCATAATTCTGAGCTCTGTAACTGAAAAGGAAGAATTTGGGAACACTTCTCCCCGCCCCCAGTTTCTTGTAGAGCGGTATATTCCCATGTTAATCCAGTCAGTCAGGTTTTTCAAGATGTTGGGACACCTTGCTCACTAAGAAAGAATTTGTACAAAGCTTCTTGAGACAGAATAAACACCTTGCTATTTCCATTTAGGAAATTTGCTTCATTCTCCCCTCCTGCATTCCCACCGTTGATAGGGCAAACGAACACCAGTTGTTTTCAAGGTGAAATTGTTGTCCTTGTACAAGTGTAGGAAAAAGCAGCCGTAGCTTGTGTAGGACTCTGCTTCTTAATTGGCAAAAGTGAATCACATCACCAGCCACCCAGTGCTGCCAAAAGAGCTTAATTCTGGAGCCACATGGAAGAACAGCAGCCAGGTAAGAAAAACAGCTAATGGAACTGTAAGGAACGGAAGGCTCAAGAAGAAAGTGCATGCTTGATTGAGAGGCAGCAAACCTTTTTATGTTATATGCAGGAGTTTCAAAGGGGATGGAGTGGTGGGATTTTTCCAGAGAACAATATGGAAGGAAGCGGTTTTTGAAGGGACTCAATCCAGAATCCACAAAACTTGCTGCACAGATGCAGAATTAACAGTAGTAAGTTAAGCAGCAGAAAGGTCATAATGTGAGCTGTAATTGACAAATTGCTCATGTGTGTTTGTTAATCACACATTTAAGCATGCAATATTTAAACTGCTTACCACTGGGGCCGAACTGAGGAAAACAGCCTGGGAAAGAAAGATGCAGAAGGGAAGGACTAGTCATGTAGAGAAATGCAGAGTTCTTAATTCATATCACATAGCATCTGAATAATAAATAAATAGAAACATTCAATTAAATATCAGATTGCATTTGGAAGATTTTTCTGTAACGCAAGAAGAGATATTTCCCTTCCAACATGGTTTAGAGCAGACCTTCTTCCTCAATGACATGTTCAATGTTTCATGAAAAAGAAGGGATGCCTGAAAGAGAAGCAATTTTTGTCTTTTCTACATGTTTTTTTTCCCTTGAAGTATGCCTTAATGCTAATCTAGGGAGGTTTTTACGTAGCTTTTCATTGTTTTCAATCTTTGTTGAACTTCAAGGGTGGAGCTTAATAGTACATACATCCTTTCCAAGCATGTTCTTGGCACGTTTGATATAATTAAAGTAGCAGTTTCTGTGATCTAATAGCGGTAGGAACTCTCAGAGTCATGTTCAGAGAGTAGCTTCTGGTATGAGGCAGGCTCAGGCATGTATGTTTAACATTCTTGTCAAGTGCAAACTTACAGCCGAACCAAACGTTATGCCATAACATAAATAACAAAATCCCAAGGGCCACTTTAATGTGGTGGGGATGGTGGAGATGACATATTTCTGTTTTGCCCTGACTCACCTTGAATGGTCTGCTATTTTAATCTGCCACCCCCCCATCTTCTCCCACCTTTTTCCCAGGGTACCTTGGTGTTACTTTAAGATACATATCTCTGCACTACTTAAGCTTTCCCTCCTGCTATTTGGCACATGGTATGATTAAATGCATGAGATCCAGTAGGTGGGCTCCCACAAGGCAAGACACAGTAATAACAGCAAGAACCTTTATTGAACTACATAACTGGGAAACAGAGGCAAAGCAACTGCTTATATACACTTCTGAAAGCCTGGGCCACTCCCACTCCCAGCAGGGCCATAGCTAGGGGGTGGTGAGGTGGGCCCCTGCCAGGGGCGCAGGCGAGGGCCCCCTCAAAATCGGCTTTAAAATATGTCCACAAATATGTCTGTAAATAAAAATATTCATTATTGCCTCATAAGAAAAGGGTTTAAATAGAGGGTGAATTGAATAAATGGAATAAATTTTGAATAAATTTTGAAATTTAATGTTGGCGGAAAATTGCTTGAAATATTTTCTTGTTTCCCTCCCTGGAGCAAATACGACACCACTCCCACAACAGCGGGCGGGAAATGGAATTATCCACTTCTGGAAGAAACGTTAAGAAGCTTAAACAATATGAAGAGTAGGTTGCCACAACCTGCTTCTGTAATCCTAGATATGTTTTGTAAGTTATACTAGGCTATAGTTTCTGCCCAGTTCACATGGCAAGTTTTTATTATACAAATCCCTTTGTGCAAAGTAAGGTTAAGGTAAAGGGACCCCTGACCATTAGGTCCAGTCTTGACCGACTCTGGGGTTGCGGCGCTCATCTCGCTTTATTGGCCGAGGGAGCTGGCGTACAGCTTCCGGGTCATGTGGCCAGCATGACTAAGCCGCTTCTGGCGAACCAGAGCAGAACACGGAAACACCGTTTACCTTCCCTCCGGAGCGGTACCTATTTATCTACTTGCACTTTTTTGGGGTGCTTTTGAACTGCTAGGTTGGCAGAAGCAGGGACCGAGCAATGGGAGCTCACCCCGTCACGGGGATTGAAACCGCCGACCTTCTGATCGGCAAGTCCTAGGTTCTGTGGTTTAACCCGCAGCGCCACCCGCGTCCCTTGTGCAAAGTAGTTTCTACACAATTTCAAGCAATTTTATCTAGGCCAGGAAAAAGCCATATCAATTAAAACATGATTTGAAATGTCTGCAAACTTTGGCGGAATCTTCCCCTCTCCACAGCTCATTTTGGTACACAGGGTGTCCACTGGGATGTTTTTAGGTTGTTATCTAGAGGACCTGAACCCTGAATCTTCTGCCCTTTCCTCCTCCTCCTTTTTAATTACAATAAAAAAAAAACATACAGGGAGGCTGGGCAGGCTGCAAAGGGCAAGGCAATCACAACCATAATTTCTTCAAAAATCTAAATTTACACAAATATATTAGCATATGCAAATTTATGTCTTAAGTCAATGCTTTGAGCCTTTTAAGTACCTGGCGCCCCTATGTGGGATACTAAAAGTGATATCAAACCAGCTGCACTATTTCATAGAATCATAGAGTTGGAAGGGACCATAAGGCTCACCTAGTTCAACCTACTGAAATTCAGGAATATGCAGCTGTCGCATACAGGGATCAAACCTGAAACCTTGGTGTTATCAGAACCTTGTCTAACCAACTGAACTATTCATATCTCCACAACAGAGGTATTCCCTTTGGGCATTTGAAACTCTCCCAGCAAGTGCATAACAACTCCCATGTATTGCATGTGAAGTCCCTCCGTCTGAATTTTTTGTGGACAATTACATTTCTTTCCTTTAAAACAAAGTGTGACTTATGGCTCAGTCTTTCAAATGCTGTGACAGCAATTGCATAGTGTTATCAAGAACTATGACTGTGAAAAATTACATAATGTTACACCAGTGCTGCAGGTAAATATACACAAACACAAGTGTTTAACAATGCACACCTGTGCACCAGCAGTAGGAAACTGGAAACAGAAGACTGTTTTGAAGTTTAGTGGTGGTGGTATATTTTCAGGAGAAGATCACAGCTGTGTATGGACTTTCATTCCCTGCCACAGTTTGAGCATCTTCCCCTACCAAAAATGGTGCTGCAAATGGATTTGAAAACAGACGTCTACGGGTGCCAGTGGTAGGCTGTTTTTTTTGAAGCCTGATTGTTTCACAGATGTGATCTTCCTTCCCTACCTGCAGTCTCTGTGAAGATCACACACACACACACACACTTCCCTCTGGCAAGTAGGGTTGAAAAACGCTGAAATGCTTTTGTCCACCCCTAATTGCTGGGGTGGGGAAAAGTGAGACTCTTACATGCCTGGTATGTGTGTCCATGTGGGGGAGGGTATGTGTTGTGTGTGCGCACACTTTGTGTATGTGTGAGAGAAAGTATGGGGTGTGCCTCATGTTCTGATTACATGTACCACAGAGATGTGACCTCTGGAGGGTTGGCCAAGAGGGAATGCAAAATTGCTGCTTATCCTTGCTACACATGTTTTCTCAGATGCCCTAATATGTGCAGTGGGGCTTACTCCATCATAAGGGTGTTTATAACTGCAGCCTAAGACTAACACACTGATCTGTTGCAAAGGGCATGTATTTTTGAAAGCAAGTTCAATTGCTCATGCTTGATATGAACCTTGAGTTGAATCAGAGTGGATTGTAGTGTTTGGGGGGTTTACCCAAGATGAGATAGGATCTCTGCAAGTTCCCTATCCCACAAAATCCCCTAAGCCTTGTGGCACTTTGTCTCCTTGCTTGCAAAAAACCCAAAACACCACAGACCTTTTCTTTCTTTCTTTTGCAAAAAAGCAAAACCATTTTAATAGGAAATGTCCTTGGTCAAGCTGGGGCCGGGGGAGAGGGGTGAGGAGAAGGATAGCCCACTGTGAAGGACACAGGGCATTTAATCAGAGGGAACTATTCCACTGTGGCTGTCTAATCACAGTGGTTTGTGGGAAGGATGTTGATGGGAATAAGCACATTGGACTCACATGCTTGTTGCTCTTTTCTCAGTTTTGTCTCTCTTGAGTAGGATACATAGAATAGTTTTGTGGTGGATTAGGAGGCACCCCTCCCCTTACCAAATATGGACCCAAACCAAATCTTGATGCCAGTGCATACTCCTAATAATTGCCTGTTTAAACCCTTACCTTGCCATCTTCTGTGGGTGTTTTGTTCAATAATGATCTGCATATTTTCTTGTTTATCCTTCGTTTGTCTCCATGGGATATGAAGATATAAATAAATAAGTGGAAGTTTAAGAGTAAATTGAAATTTTCTCCAGTGCAATGCAGAGCTAATAGTAATTAACCAAAACTCTGATGAGTCATATTGCCCTGTGATTTACTCACGAAGGAAGGAGGAATTCACAAAAGAGAGAGCAGGGAAGGGAAAGAAGGAAGTGAACTGTGATCCATGAAAGCTTATGGCGCAATAAGTATTTAAAGTACTGCTGGACTCTCAGTTGTTTTTGCTGGAAAAGACTAGCCGTCTGGAAATAATTACAGCTCAGAAAAAACAGCAGCATTACTTTTACTCTTGCCCAGAGTTATGAGAATCTGTTTCTCAAGCAAGATACCAAGTGACAATTAAACTGAACACATGCTTAAATTCAGTGCTTTTCCATATATATATATATATATATATATATATATATATATATACTCTCATTTTCCTACTCATATTGAAATACTGCCCCTCAATGAGGCCAAACTTAGATTCAAAAAATGTTTAGGGGTATGCGTACCCCCAGAAAAAAAGCACTGCTTAAAATATAGCCTTTATTTTACCACAAACTTTCACCATGAAGCACTAGCGTGCTCACTGAATTCTGCAGCCAAACTAAAAATTCATCCTGTTAGAAACAACTATATTACTGGTTTCACATCAATCTTATTGTAAGATAAATATGCTTTATCTACCTTTACATCACTTTTTATGGTACAATAATGTTTCCAGAAGGTACACCTATGTTCAAAAACATCTCCTGGGGATGACTGCCCATCTGTGTTCTTAAAACTACATTTACTGGATAACCAACATTGTCCTGTCCGTGTGTTTTGAACTACAGCTCCCTTATCATTGGCCATGCAGGCTTAAAGCAAAATTGGGCTTTATATATTTATAGGGAACTGAGACTGATGTGGGAACATAAGCTGGGTTCATGAACATAATGTAGCATATTATGTTCTTAACTTCAATGGTAGGTATGAAAGGGCAAAGCTGAGAATTTCACCCCAAAATGAAGAAGATGTCACAAAATTGAAGGCTGTAACTAAACCGTCTCTTCTGTATTGTTTTAGTCTTGGAAGAAGTGGAACAAGATGTCTTTCAGAGCTATGGAACAATGCCCGGCCAGCAACCACTGCATAAGCCAGAATGGGTAGGTGCTACTTCAACAAATGTTGTTATCTTTGCTTTCTTCTCCAAAGCTTTTTCTGTGGTGGCCCCATCACCACCACTATTTGTGGAATATTGTCCCCTTTCATGGGAGGAATGTTGGAGGGTATGGAGTTATATGAACCCCGAGCTAAGACGATTAGTAACTATGCAACCTTCAGAAGACATCTGAAGGCAGCCCTGTGTAAAGAAGGGTTTTTTTAAAAAAATGTTTAATGTTTTATTACATTTTTATATATGTTGGAATCCATCTAGGGTGACTGGGGCAACCCAGTCAGATGGGTGGGGTAATAATAATAATAATAATAATAATAGGACATCTCTATATTCATCAGAGAAATAGTGTGCTTGTGTTCTGGCAAGGGGAACAATAATTAGTATTATTATTGTGGCAGCAATTTTGGCAGTGGTGGCAGAAGAAAGGAAAACATAGTCACACAGGGGTTTGCAAGGACACTGGAGACGCTGTGCCAAGACCCCTCAGAAGCCTGAAGAGAAGGAGAATTTGCAGAAGCCTGAAGAGAAGGAGATTTTGCAGGGCCATTCTCACATGACACTTTGCTTTGTTCTATGATCTCCCTTTACTGAAGAATATAGTGAGACTTCAGAATCTTCATTTCTGAAGGATGTGCTAGCAGGCTTAGGGAATTAGATGTGGAAGCAATGGACTGAAGATGAACCCAATTGTATTTGACCCTTTACCTCTGAGTCTTAGTTAACATCCCAGAAATACTGATAACCGTGGCACTAAGAGGAATATAAATGAGAATAGAGACACTCACAAGCAAGAATTACGTAAAGAAAAATAAATTAATTGTACTGTATGATCAATTACTGCCTTGCTTTCACAGGGTTCAGCTATGTTGATGTATCGCATTAAAACCAACTGCCTCATTGCCCAATAAAGCTTATGCCACAATAAACCACTTAGTCTTTAAAGTGCCACAACAGGCTTTGTTGTTTTATCTTATTTTGCTTATGCCGCACAATATCAACCCTATAAGGCCCCCATGGGCTACATAGGAAAGTACACAATAACATTTGTGCTAATTCTACGTTCTTAGGATAATTAATAGCTGGTTAATTATTCAGGAATAACTATGTCAATAACATGCAGTGCTTTAGTTTTAGGACAGATTATGTGGTCTCTTTTCATTCAGTAACATTACCAATTAACTGTTGTAAGACTGTATTCATATAATACATGAGTAATTAGCAAGTGCTGCACATTATAAGCCCAAATTGGAAATGGAAGTGAAAGGTGGAAGGAGGCCTTAGGGTTTTGGTTGAGTTTAAAGTAACTTGATATTATTATTATTATTATTATTATTATTATTATTATTATTATTATTCCTATACCACCCAAGGATCACAGGGCAGTTTACAATATAAAACCACAAAAATGCATACCATAGTAACAAGTGAAAACAATAACACACACACCCAATTGTTTAAAAGGCCATAGATAGTTTCATTAGCCAAAGGCCTGAGAGAAGAGGAATGTTTTTGCCTGTCACCTAAAGAAATGTAACAAAGGCACCAGGTGAGCCTCCCTAGGGAGAGCCTTCCACAAATGGAGAGCCACCACAGAAGAGGCCCGCTCTCGTGTTGCCACCCTCCAGACCTTTCATAGGGGAAGCACAGGAACAAGGGCCTCAGATGATGATTGCAGGGTCAAGGTCAGTTCCTATAAGGTGTCAGTAACATGGCTTACCCAAGTGAAGGAAGAGGCAGACTCAGAAACTGAGCTAAGAGAGAGAGAGAGAGAGACTCTGCAGATGAGAACTGGCTGACAGAGCCAAGAAGGGGTAGTTCGACCCCCCCCCTTCCTGAAGAAGATACTGTCAACTCTTAAAAAGTGGGAGAGTTAGGAGGCAGCCAGAGCATTGCTAGGCAATCAGCAGATAAGCAGACGACTGAGAGTGTGTCAAGTGGAAGTGTGGAGGGGGAAGGCCAGCTTCTCAATCCCCGTTCTAGGAGACTGGATAAGGTCAGAGGACAACGGAAGGGCAAGAGGGGAAGGGCGTGAATTTGGTGTCCTTCCTGCTGTGAAAGGGATGGAGATTCAGACTGACCAACTATCATCAATGCAAGCAGGCAAGAAGCCATGCTCTGGATGTGTTTTTTGTAAATAACCGTAACACAAAACTGCCAGAGAGTCATTACTTCTTATTGGGGCTTGCTTGCCTGCCTGAGATCATTACATAAGAGAGAGATGGTCCTTAAGGTATAGCGGTCCTGAGTATGTAAGAGAGTTTGGACATCTTAAATCACTATACAGCATCCTTCACTAAATGCATTTTATGGATTTAGTCCATCCTTTCGCACATCTGACTGGATTTCTAACAGTACAAAATTATTTCAGTTCTTGGTATCTTCTTAGTATCTTTTTAACCAGAAACAAGAAGTATGGATCTCTGCCTACAAAGAAGTCCCACTTAATGCAATTACACAGATGGAATTGTTTTATTTTTAGTGCTACATAGATACTTTGAACATTGAACATTTACTCTGTCTAGTAAATAATATTGTACTGACTCAAGTGTTTATCGGTATCAGGTTTTGAAGCTGCTTAGAAAGCATGAGATGTGCAACCATTTCTCTTTATAGGGCAATAATAGGAAGGGTAAATCCTGTAAGATTCTAAGAAGAGCTCTGTTGGATCCTACCAAAGACCTACCCCATTCAGAGGGTTCATATTGCTTGTTAGTCACTGCACACCCATAATACCTCTTCTGTGGGAGCTAAGGACCCACATTACTGAACAACTCACTAGACCAATTCCCAGCTTCAGACCATGAGGTTAGAATCATAGAATCACAGAATCTTAGAGTTGGAAGGTACTCAAGGTTCATCTGCAATGCAGGAATCTCAACTAAAGCATCTATGACAGATGGCCAGCCAACCTCTGCTTAAAAGAAGGAGAGTCCCCAGCCTCCCAAGGGAGACTGTTCCACTGTCAAACAGCTCTTGCTGTCAGAGTGTTTCTCCATATGTCTAGGCAGAATCTCCTTTCCTGCAACTTGAAGTCCTACCTTCCAGAGCAGGAGAAAACAAGCTTGATCCATCCTCCATGTGACAGCCCTTCAGATATTTGAAGATGGCTATCATATCTCTCCTCAGCCTCCTCTTTTCCAGGTTCCTCATTTAAGCCGTGGATGGATTCCTTGGCTCCAGCTGCAGATTTACTCACTTTTTCAAGCCACGACTTCCAGTCTCATTTCCCCACCTGTAAGGGTAAAACAACAGCACATAATAAATCAGAGCCAGCCCTACCCTTAGGAATGGGTAAAGTAGCCTCTTCAGTTGGTGGATTTCTGGGATAAAATAGCAATGATGGCATCAAGAAGCCACCATTCAAAGCAGTGTTGTTTTGAACATTGGATCCACATTTCTACGAGGACAAAAGGATAAGACAACTATTGCTATTTCAAAACTGAATTATGACATGCTTTTAGAAGTACACGCTGTAAAAGATGTGGTACTTAACATTAAGTGGTAAAACCATTGTGCAGGTGAGAACCACTAGTGCACACCTCTCTGTAAAGAGTTGCTTGCCCACTTGTCTAGGATGTGTAGCAATTCTTTCCCGCGAAATAGCGTGACCCTTTTGCTCAAGCCATCCAATGGCACATTAGCAAACAGAGACACACACAAGCTGGTATGCATATTCGAGACAGCTAGGCGAAGCTTTAGTGCACGTTTGAGATAAATATTCAGATCAATGTTTGCTTCCAAGATCTGCAGCGACAAGCTTATGCATTCCATTGGCTTTTGCTTTGGTAGACTATTCATTCCATTATAAAAAAAACACAATTTCTTCAGCATGTATTGGATTAAAATTCAATCTTTACACCTTGTGGGGCAGCACATAGGTTTTGTGTATGTTGCGATGTTATCCAAACGTTTTCCTACAGAGCTCTGCTGAGCCAATTGACCATGCACGTGCACTTTCTTGAACTTAGAATCATAGAATTGTAGAGTTGAAAGGGACCCCCGCCCCAGGGTCATCTAGTCCAACCCCCTGCAATGCAGGAATCTCAGCTAAAGCATCCATGCCAGATGGCCATCCAACCTCTGCTTAAAACCCTCCAAGGAAGGAGAGTCCACAGTCTCTTATCAAAGCTGTGCTGGGTATGTTCTGTATGATAGTATGTTGGAATTTTCACTCTAGTATGTAAAGATGGCTGGAGTATTCACTGTAATGTTAAAGGTATGATATGTTGCTTACAGGCAGAGTTT
Source organism: Podarcis raffonei (assembly GCF_027172205.1). Classification (NCBI taxonomy): domain Eukaryota; kingdom Metazoa; phylum Chordata; class Lepidosauria; order Squamata; family Lacertidae; genus Podarcis; species Podarcis raffonei. The sequence goes on from NC_070611.1 coordinate 28,252,002, forward strand.
AATCTGAAACCTGACTCCCTCTACTTTAATGATGGCCAAAGAAGAATCGACTTTCTCTTAGTATATGAAGATGAGAGCAAAAAGCAACATAAGAGGAGCTTTCAGAAGAAGCAAATGGTATGGCTTGCCTTCTTGCTTTATGCTGCTGTTTTTGGGGGCTCCACTTTTATGGGCAATTTGAAGCATCTGTTTTTAGTGATTGCAGCTTCCAAAGGTGTACCTTCCCTTCTTTGCTTTTGTCTTTTCCCACAAAGCTGATTCATAGAATCTCAAACAAAGAGAGGATTTGCTGTTCTTCCCCTTGGCCTTTTTTTTTTTTTTGTCTTGATCTTTCCAGTTGGGTTTTATTTCTCGTAGTTGAAAGCTATATTATCCCTTGAATTCAAATGTACTTAGTGCTGGCATGCTCGGTTACTTTTCTGAGCGCTTGCCACAAAGAGAGGACTGAGGCCAAGAATGAGAAAAGGAAGCTTTTAAAAGTTATGCATTCCGTACAGTTCTGTACAGGGACGCGGGTGGCGCTGTGGGTTAAACCACAAAGCCTAGGACTTGCCTATCAGAAGGTCGGCAGTTTGAATCCCTGCGACCGGGTGAACTCCCGTTGCTCAGTCCCTGCTCCTGCCAACCTAGCAATTCGAAAGCACATCAAAGTGCAAGTAGATAAATAGGTACTGCTCTGGCGGGAAGGTAAACGGTGTTTCCATGCGCTGCTCTGGTTCACCAGAAGCGGCTTAGTCATGCTGGCCACATGACCCAGAAGCTGTACACCGACTCCCTCGGCCAATAAAGCGAGATGAGCACCGCAACCCCAGAGTCTGTCACGACTGGACCTAATGGTCAGGGGTCCCTGTACCTTTACAGTTCAATTTTTAGCTTGGTATTGCGCTTTTGGGATAGTACCCCTTCAGAATGAATCTTTGAATGCAACCCAGATTAAAACAAAAACAAAAACACCCTCCCCTGCACTTGCGTGTCGAGGTCCCCAAGCCACCCCCCAAATAACTCACAACGCACACTTAATTTTTGTTTAAGGTTTTTGGCATAATTTTGGCCACAACTTTATTTAAATACAAAACCGTGAGTGGTTGTTTAGGCATTGGTTAAGACTATCTGTCCCCCCACTTGGGGACAGAACTGACTTCCGGGCACCACCGAAAGACAGTGCGGGGGAAAGCAAGTCGGGGAGAAATGGAGCTGAGTCACAGACCCTCAATTCTCATCCGCATGCTGCCCGAAGGCTTGCCGGCCCTAGTCCCATTCCAGGGATTGGACGAAAAGATGGCAAGCCCCAGGATTCCTTTAACGGAATTCCCTTTCTGCAGCAACCATGGAGGGGCAGGCCCAGCCTATCCTAACCCCTCCTCCACCAATTTATAACCAATGCCTAACCGCAACCTTACAAGTTGTGACGATTTGCTACGCAGTAGGCAAAAACCAAATGGCCCAGCCAATCAGCCAGATGGACAAAATTCCTACCAAGCCCCTGCCCCAACGGCAGACGACCCCATGACAGGCATAGCAAGGTCAATGCAACAACCCCTTACTCAAGGGCGGGTGGGCGGGTGATCCGTTGCACACAGCAAAGAGAAAGCTCCAGGCTGCGTGCACAGTATTTAAACATTTTACCCCTCCCACCAAAATTGCAACATAACTTTTACCCCAGCAACCCAGTGAACCAATCACTGCCCCAGGCCATCTTTAGAGACCCTGCCTGGTAACAGAAGGGTGGCTCAGCAGACCCCATCGCAACACGTGCTCTCCATGAAGGAGAACACGCTTTAGAAAACCAGCTCATCAGAGAGACAGGAAAGCTATCTTCTGTACTTGCTAGCTTTCTATAGGAAGGCGTCTTTAGAATGGGTGGAAGGGTTGTTCAACCATCCAATTTCCTTATCCAAATTTAGGTAGTAGCAGGAAGGCTATACTATATAATATAATAAGGTATAATCCTTATTAAACCAAAAAAGAGGAAATAATGAACAAACGGAGACATAAATAGCATAAATGTGCCTTGGGGACCAACAAATGGCGCCAGCTGCATCAACATCCTATTTTTCATAGGTCTCTTGTGGTCAATCTAGTGAACCCTGGTTGCCTCATTGTTTCCTAATAGGTGCCACTGCATGATAAGCAGGAATTCAATAGCGGCAGTTTACTCCAAGTCTACACTGGAAGGAATTTCCCCTGCTAGATGTGAATATGTCACATAGCTGTTAAAGGCACAAGAGCAGTTAAGGACCTACTGACCTCAAAATACTACCTAAAATGTGTAACTATGCTATTTACCTTTGAGTGACCTATAATTTATATTTTCCTCCTAGGTGACAGGAATGCAAATTCTTTCTTTCCTTCTTTTTGAATTGCACTGACTCTTAACAACCATGTTTAACTATTCCTCAATTAAACTAAAATTACACTGTGAAGTTCCCATGTTCTTGCTAGCTTTCCATGCATGCCGGCTTGTGGTTTTGTTTTGTTTTAGTACTTATCTGTTTGGTTCCCAGCATAATCTGCTGACATGTCTTAGTCTTACCATATTGTATTTTTTTTGTGTTCAGTCAGTCCATCAATCAATCAATCATTTTATTTGTATGCCACCTTTCCAAAGTTAAAACTATGCTCAAGGCTGTTTTCAACATATAAAATACTACATAAGTACAATTATAACAGTAGTCCTAAACAATTTTTAAAAATCAAAAAATACATAACCAAATAGAACAATTAAAAGAATATGCCTGAGTTTTCTATCTAAAAGTTCCCAGTAAGTTTTAAAAAACAGAAGTTGGTTCACTTTTTGCCTGCATTACAAAACCATTATATCCTGTCACATGCTTTGTATTCCATGACTAGTTCTGGGTTTTGAACTTGCAAAATATATGCAGCCACATGGAAATGAAGCCATTGGCCACCCATATGCAAGCAAGTAGGGTGATGTATAACCCACATGACTACGCAATCTCACACTGCCCTCCTAAGCCAGGCCAGCTATGGTGTTAGCAGCCCCAAAGTGCAATGAAAATAAAAATGGCAATGACACCAATTTTCTTTAGATTGAGTAAACATGATCCTGACCTGACCTTTCTAACCTCAATCGAGCCATTTTCACATTTCCAGTTTGTAGCGCAGGGCTTAGCTACATCATATTTGTAGCTATGTTAATAAGAGTTTTAGATTAATGAACGAGTAACCCTTCATAACTTCAAAGGCTCCATTCAAAAGTAACACTGAAACACAGTTTGGGACTAGAGGAATAAGTCCTGTACTCATGTGCATCTCCTCTTCCTCTCTCTCTCCTTCCCTTAAATACCTGGTTTTGATTAAGTACTTTCTCTTTAGACAAACTGTTATGTTTCCAAGGGGTTGCTCGTGAGCAAGCAGTCAAATATCTCCCTGGCTGGCTGCGAATACCTGGCTTGGCTGCCAAAGTAAACTTTATCTGTCCGGAGCGCCACTCCCCCGTGGCTGACTCAATCGCTGGCAGAATCCGTGAGTGGGTGTTTCTTAAACTTCCCCCAGCAAAGAAGCTCCTTTACGCCCAGTCTGCGCCTCCCCTCTCTGCGCGAATGCCTTCTGCGCAAAGAGGGCGTGGGCAGCGGAGGACCCCTTCCCTCCTCGCTTCTCCCAGGCAAGGAGTCCTGGGACCGCATCGCCACTTCCAGCTCCTGCACCTCCTCTCCGCTGGAGCTGCGTTTATTCTCTTCCCCAGAAGATGAGCTACTAATCCCGATCCCTGGAGGCTCTCTATAATCCATCTGGCTTTTGCTCTCTCCCTCCGGCACTGATGGCAGTTCCCTGACACAAACCATAGTTTTCTCTTACGTTTAAACCAGCAAACTATGATCTGCATTTGTCCTCCAAAATATGCAACCCCAGTTCTTGTACAAATCCTTTAATTACTACCGTTACTCACTTTTGATAGTCCGGGATAGGGAGTTAAGGCACCACTTATCTGGAGCATGTGTATGTATCGGACAGAGAAAACTTTCTTTTGTTCTGCTGATGACTGCAGGGAGATTTACACCTCCATCTTCTGCCTGGAGAGGTCCGCCTTTGATGGCTGTAGGGAATTTGTCTCAGCACTAAAAGCAGCAGAAAGGCTACAATGATCAGCGTAAAATAATCTCCTCCTCACTGCTCTGTGTAAACATTGCTGCTAAATCTTAAAATTTTCTATTGGCTATTGTTTCAGTCTCTGCCCCTAGACTGCAACAACTGTAGTCATTGCCCCATTAACACTGGATTCTCTTAAGATGCTATAATTCTGATTCTGATTCTAATTCTGGGAGCTAAATTAGATTTAATAGCAATTGCCAACAGGGAAGTAAGAACACATATAATGCTAGTGGAGCCATCCCAATAAAATGAAAAGATAAAACCAAAGGGTTGGATCCCATGTAACACCAAGCTAAACCATGGTTTGGCATTACATGACCAAGCCTCAGGCTTGTGCTTCCTCTCTCACTCCTATCTCTCTTTCCTCTTACATGGCAAGCCTAATTAGCTACAGTATTTTCTTCTTGGCATATACCATTGGCATATACCATCATTATCTCTGAACTGGCAACCTATGGTTTACACTTGTCCTCGCTCCAAAGCAGGATGGTTGGTTGGATATATCACTTGCCAGATTTGGATGACACTGCAAACCATGGCTTGCCTCAAACCAAAATGCAGCTAATGAAACTGCATGAAGGACAGAAGAACTGCATGAGCCAAACCACTCTACAAAGTGGCTCAGTATATTGTAGATTTATCATGAGATACAGATCAGAGAACATCCAGTTAACCAGGATCTGAAGAGCCTGATTTCATAAGTAAATAGTCTTTTACTGACTCACTTGTACCATTCAAATACAGTAATTCAAATTTAGTTTGGCTGCTTGACAAATTGAGAAGTTGTTTGAACAGTTTTCTTTAACGCAAAGAGAAAAATTTCTTTTCCGGTCCTATAAAACAATAGCATGAATCGGTATGACTAATTTGACCCAACAACCCCCACCCTCTTGCACACATGAAAAAACCTCACTGCAGTCAACCAAATGCAACCAGCCATGCTCTGGGCACTCCAGTGTCTCACACTGCCAATGAAAACAAACAAATAAATAAAGAACCTTCCCATGTGAGACTGATGCAAAAACTCCACACATACACTATGCAAAAGAATGAAAGATCATGACCCTCTTTCTTTCTCCCACCTCTCTCGCGCCACCTCTTTCTCCCCCAAACTCAAAATTCCTATGATAGCAGTGTCTCACACTGAATGTAACAGACCTGTAGAACAAACTCTATGAGTTGAAAACGTGGTCTGTGTTATTTATGGAATTATCTCTTAAAATTCAGTATTGTTATATATTTACTTTTGTTCTGTTTTATGAACAATGTCTGTTTGTAAGAAAAACGCCTGCTTTGCACTCAGTGGCAAACCCATACTTGCCACCTTGCACATTCACAGAACCATGGCCAACGCCAGCTCCCTGACTTGTGTGCTTGTAGAATGCACACATGTTCAAACTTATACATGTGTTTGCTGTATGGATTCATTGCATCGTGTGTGCAGCTTAATATTTTGATGTGCGAAACAGATGCAAAGAAAGCCAGATTCTAAAGCTCCTTGATGATAAGTTAAACGCAGTGATTTGTTCTTTTTGCACAAAGACCTTGTTGCATTTCTGTTGGGAATATGAATTGTTATGCTCTTCGTGGGAAAAAATAAAATCTTGAACTATTTTTCAATCGATTTCAACAGAGGAAGAGGCTAGCATATGAATCTAACTTGATAAACTGCGGTTTGCAGCTAGAAGCAACAAGTTCGGTGAGTGCAGCTTCCTTTGTACTTTTGGCAAAGTGTGAATTTTTACATCAAAAGGGGGGGGGGATGAATTTGTATGGAAGTGGCATTGAAATCTATCCAGGTGCTTGCATTTTTTCACACCATTCTCTCTTTAATCTGGCAATAGTGGGAGGGGGGACTCAACTCCCTCTTTGTTATATATATTCTATTTCTCAGGTGTGTGTGACAAATCAATACATTCAGAACACTTGGTTTGAAGTGGGTTTAGTTGCACAAAAGAATGTCTCAAATGTTACAGCAAACAGAGGTGCCTGCACTTTCACCATGGGAGAACCATGCATTTTCTGTTATGTTTTAATGGTACTGTCCCTTCCACCGAAATGAAAAGGAAAAGCAGCTTACACAAGAGCTCTGTCTGCACACTGCAACACATTCAGTGCTCTGGTTCATAGTGTACCGTCTCCACTGCAAGTTAATCTGCTTTTATCTGAAATAGTGTAGATTTGTAATGCTTGCAGAGTATTTCTGTCTCGTCAACTGCTCCTTCTAGTGTTTCTGCATAACTATTAGAAGTTCATTCTGTTTCTGCACTTGCTGGGCTATTATGGGATGACTCTACGATTGCTAGAAATGAAGTGATATGGTTCAGCTTCTCTAACGCCCTATGTTATTCCACCTTTTAAAAAAAGATCAGAAAAAAATTGCAAAATTTCTCACTTATGCACAACAATCATGCCTTCTTTCAGATTTCCATCCACCCATATTGCTGAAATATAGTAAGCTGAAGAGAGAGAAATTGCCCCTCTTCAAACCGGCACAATTTACAGTGCCTCTACCAATTCACAGATATTTTATATTGTGGACAATGAAGGTCAGCTGCATATATTACATGTGGCAAGTGATAAAAATCAAGAGCAAATCAAGCTTTAGAGCCAACTTGGTCATATTTATGACCGTATGTCATTTTTATGCTAGTGTCATCAACTGGCATTGTTCATCAATCAAAACATTTAGAAACAGCAACCTTGCTCTCAGAGGTAAATTTTGTAATCACAACTAGTAATAGAATTTCTTTATACAACTTTGTTTATAACATGCTCGATGGATTTATTGACTTAAAACAAGACAGTTATTTGGCCCTTTAATAGACACTTTTCTCCAGTGAAAACCTATATCTCCTTTTCCATGGAGCTTAGTTTGTGCCAGGGCTTAAACTCACAAATCTACTTTCAATGCCAGGTCTCAGCCTCAAAACAATGAAACAACGATAAAGCCAAAAAGTGCCTCTGGGTATCTTTACCATACCTTCTGATCATCTTTGAATCATCAGAAGGAGTGATGGGTAAAGTCCTCATGACTTACCTTACACTTAATACATGCATACCTGCAAACTCCTAGACCTCTTTGCATCTTCTTCCTTTCCCTCCACTCAGGCCTACTTGGAGGGATGAGGGATGCAGAAGGAGAAGCAATATTGGAGGCTGCATGGTCTCTTTCTCTTTCCCTCTCCATCCATCTCTCTGTGTGTGCATGGATGCCTAGCAGACAGCAACCCAAGCTCAAGGATAGAAGTATTATAAGAAAGACCAGCAGCCATGTTGAAATTGAAATTTCCTGGCTCTCCCTTAGGAAATAGCTACTTCTTCATTGAACACCAATCTTTCCTATTCACACTTTAATTCCTGAAGAACCAATAGTGTGCCAGGTTAGAGGAGGACGATGACTTCCAGCAGGCCTTGCACTCTTAAAAAATAAGCACCACCTTTCCAGTTGTAATCTTATGATGCTCCTACTGTTATTGGTGTGTCAAGTGCAGGAGAACTTCTCAGCTGAGTTTGTCCAGAAATGTCCCTGGGTAGTCCTTTGCTGGTAATGGCTTAAAAGAGTGATGAAATTTATATATGAATCTCCATTCACTGCAGGTCGTGGATGAAAAGCTTATATTTGTAAAAGTGCACGCACCTTGGGAACTGCTGTGCAGCTTCGCTGAAATTATGCACATCAAATTGCCCCTGCAACCCAATGACCTGAAAACCCGTGACTCACCATTTAAGTGGATTAGCAGATTCTTCAGTGTGGATGAAAATATCATCAAACCAGAGCAGGAGTTTTTCACTGCGCCATTTGAAATCGACCGTTTGTCAGACTTTTACATACAGGACAAGGAAACTTTCTTCAATCCAGCAACCAGGAGCCGGATAGTAGGTTCCCAACATTTACATAAGGATGAATTTACTTTCTGTTGGTGTAGATATCTAGACCGATTTTTTTTCTAGCTGTTTTGAGCATCAGACCAGCCAAACAATGCACGAACAATGTTTTGCACCATACAATCAATCTCTGGGGATGGGTTGTAGCTTGGAGAAGGTTCATTACTTGGAGAATGGCATAGGGAAACTTGGCCTTCCAGATGTTTTGGGACTACAGCTACCATCATTCCTGACCACTGGTCCTGTTAACTAGGGATGATAGGAGTTGTAGTCCCAAAACATCTGGAGGACGCTCCCTTGCAGCCACAACCACCGTCTTGTGGGACAAGCACCACCTCATCTTCCTCCCCAAGCTCAGCAGCGGTAGAACTGGTGGGGAAAATAGGGATATTCCAAGATAAAACCAGAATCCAGGATGGCTTTCGTAATTCCAGGATTGTCCCTGGAAAATCGGGACCCTTGTGGTGGGTAGCTCAGTTCTGCAAGTGACAACAGGAGTTTGGCTGCAGAATGTGAGAGTTAGAAGGAGCAGGGGTGCCCCATCACCCTTACTTCACTAACTGCAACCTGAAATAGGACTGAGTCAGGGGGAAAGTTCCTTGCTGGGCAAGTTCCAAATGCCTAAACTCATCCTGCTTCCATTTCCTTTCTCCCTGATTCACAGCGTAAACCTACCTCCCATTTCAGAATATCTGTTCAGGCTACCTGACCACTTCAGTGGTTTTCATTTAGTAGTAATACTTAAGGAACACTATGTATATTGCTCCATGAACTGCCATTTTAGGATTAATAATGTGCCTGATTAGCACTATTAAGTATAGATCAGAAGCGAATTTGTAAAAGTCAGTCCCCTTTTGCAGGTTGGGAGTCGGTGGTGGGTCTTTGGTCTGGACCAGTTGGAGACCACTGATCAAGACAATACATAATTTTAGACACTCCTACCACATGATAGATGTCCCCCGAGCTTATTCTGGTCTTAATTCTTCATTAATAAAGAACTTTGGGGGTTTTCAGGTTCATTTTATTCTTTGCCGTGGGGAATATGCTATAAGAGACAACGTGAGAAAGTTTGGAATCAATAAGCTACTGGACTCTGGGATATACAAAGCAGCTTTTCCACTCCATGATGTAAGTCCAATATTTTTTAAAAGTACCTTTCTGAAAAGCCAAAGAAACAACTCTGCAATCCTATAAATAATCCTAGAAACAATGATACAAAAGGTTCTATAGAAGCCAATAAGAAAATACTAGCTGGCCTTTTAGCTGTTTGTTGAACATTCATCCTGATTTGCTTGCGCAAAAATTGCAGGGAGGCTAAAAAAAACATTAACTACGTATTGAGAATTCATTCTGATTTGTTTGTGGGCAGGTAATATTGGTGTTTCATCAAGGAATTATTATCATACACTTTCCAGTGCATTTCGCTTATCACAAAAAGCCTGATTTGGGGGCTGGGGAGTGAATTTGTTGCACAACATCACCAAAGCAATTATAATTGCTCCACCTGAATATGTCAGTATGTGGTTGACACCCAAAATCACACCCAAAAATCATAGCAATCTGGAAGCACCCTGTATGCCAAATTGTGGCCTGTCTCTTTTGCAGCTTCTTCAGTGGACAAACAGTACAATTTCTGGAATATTGCAAAATGGACAAACACTAAGTGACATATACCATATTTTTCCATGTATAAGATGCCCCCATGTATAAGACGGCCCCTATTTTTGAGCCCAAAATTAAGAATATTTAATTGCAACATTCCGTGTATAAGACGACCCCCATTTTTAAACTTAAAAAAATGTGGGCAAAACACAGTCTTATACATGGAAAAATACAGTATATATTTTATACACCGTTTTAACAAAGTCACTATCTGGCTTTTGCCCTCAGTGTCTTTACAAGAATTATGTATATTTAGAGCAGTCGGTGCAAAATACCATCTCTTATTGGGGGATATATTGGCCCATGGACCAAATAACAAAACTAATTATGCTTAGCGTCATATGAAGGAAGATTCTGAACCTTTTAAAAGTACTCAGATAGAGTAAAATGGTTATTTTAAACCTCAGTGAATGAGACAAAGAAACAATAGGATTATTTCTTTAAACGTTTTCTTATTTTCAAGCTGCAACAAAAGATGAAAACCCAGGCTTTATTTTCAGCATTTTTTTTAATATCTTCCATGTTGGTTTTGAAATAGAATTCCTGAGCTCTGAGTTGGTTTTATTCTTTAGCCGTGTGCATTTCCCCTCCTTTCTTTTAACTCAGAGATACCAATTTGACCCATGCTTGTGGCAGGTAGCTTTTGCCCCTTAGACTCACAGCAGAGCTTTCTCCCTTGACTAGTGCAATCACCTTTCCCAAGGCTGTCAACTATTCTTTGAGCTGAAATAAAACTGGTGTTATGAAACCTTTATTTTCAGTAATGATGGCTCACTCAAAGGTGAAGAAAACTCTTAATTTTATATATCTTTATTATTTGTAAACAGAATCTTTTTGTGAGGTAATGCTTTATCATCCGTCTTTGTGCTTTTGCCCTTCTAGACTGTGGCGTTTTGTGATTCACATGTTTTGTTCTTCGCTTTCCTTCTTTTTTTGGTTACGTTTGCACTTTTTGAAAATAAATAAATATAATATAAAAAATAAAATGCAACTAGTGTAATCACCATCATCATATATATTTTTTATGCCCCGCCCTCCCCGGCCAGAGTCAGGCTCAGGGTGGCTAACACCAATAAAATTACAATAAAACATAATGGGGGGAGAGACAAAAAAGATCCCCAGTTTATTAAAATACGGGTTAAAATATAATTTAAAATGCAGCCTCATTTTAATGTTGTTGTTTAGTCGTTTAGTCGTGTCCGACTCTTTGTGACCCCATGGACCAGAGCACGCCAGGCACCTCTGTCCTCCACTACCTCCCGCAGTTTGGTCAGACTCATGTTTGTGGCTTCGAGAACACTATCCAACCATCTCATCCTCTGTCGCCCCTTTCTCCTTGTGCCCTCCATCTTTCCCAGCATCAGTGTCTTCTCCAGGGAGTCTTCTCTTCTCATGAGGTGGCCAAAGTACTGGAGCCTCAGCTTCACGATCTGTCCTTCCAGTGAGCACTCAGGGCTGATTTCATTAAGAATGGATGCGTTTGATCTTCTTGCAGTCCATGGGACTCTCAAGAGTCTTCTCCAGCACCATAATTCAAAAGCATCAATTCTTCGGCGATCAGCCTTCTTGATGGTCCAGCTCTCACTTCCATACATCACTACTGGGAAAACCATGGCTTTAACTATACGGACCTTTGTTGGCAAGGTGACATCTCTACTTCTCAAGATGCTGTCTAGGCCTGTCATTGCCCTTCTCCCAAGAAGCAGGCGTCTTTTAATTTCGTGGCTGCTGTCACCATCTGCAGTGATCATGGAGCCCAAGAAAGTAAAATCTCTCACTGCCTCCATTTCTTCCCCTTCTATTTGCCAGGAGGTGATAGGACCAGTGGCCATGATCTTCGTTTTTTTGATAGTAATTTATCAAATTACTCATTTTAATAGTAACCCATAACCCCATAACCCATAACCTCATTTTAATAGTAACCCATAAATCAAAACCACAAGGAGAGGGAAACATAAGGGTCAGACTGAGTCCAAACCAAAGGCCAGGCGGAACAGCTCTGTCTTGCAGGCCCTGCAGAAAGATGTCAAGTCCCTCAGGGCCCTAGTCTCCTTTGACAGAGCATTCCACTAAGTCGGGGCCAGTACTGAAAAGGCCCTGGCCCTAGTTGAGGCCAATCTAACCACCTTGCGGCTTGGAACCTCCAAAGTGTTGTTATTTGTGGACCTTAAGGTCCTCCGCGGGGCATATCAGGAGAGGCGGTCCCGTAGGTACGACAGCATCTTCTCCTCAAGAGAGGAGGCTGGCAGTAGCAGCCAGGGAAAGACTATGGAGAGGCAACGAGATGCTCCCTTGCCACCACTGCTTGAGTGCAGGCTCAATCTCCTCCCTGAGCTCAGCAGCAACAGCACTGGAGGGGGAAATAGGGACATTCCAGCATCAAATCAGAAGCCAGGATGGCTTTCGTAATTCCTGGGCTGTCCATGGAAAATCAGGCCACTTGGAGGGTATGCCATCATCCCTGAAAGTTTGCCATGCTGAGTGGGACTGATGGGAGCTCAAGAGTCCAACAGCTCCTGGGGGGCACCAGGTTGAAGAAGATTATTTTACTTAATATCTCTTATCATTCGAAGGAAGCTAGAAATAGCCTCAGACATTCACATGTCAAAACGGGCAGCATTAACCGTCTCTGTGGTTTTTTTCTGCATAGTGTGGGAAGCTTCTGTGTCAATTGCAGCAGCTACCAGGAAATCATTTATGACTGCTGCGGCACATTACAGCAGCAGCATTACAAAAATAATGATGATGATAAAACATCAGATTGTAGTTTCCTCTAAATGAAAAATGGTGTAATTTGACCCTCAGGCATTTCCTGGTAGGCACCGCAAACGCTACAAGAGAAGCCATTCCTTTTTTGAGCAGGGGTCTGAGCAACAGTTGACGTTAAAAAAGCATGACATGAACTGTGCCTTCAAGGAGGTGGGAATTCTTTAATTATCCACACAATACTCTGTTTCACAGTCAAGATTCAACTACCAGTCAGAGGATCCCAACTGTCCAAATGAACGGTATCTGCTGTACAGAGAATGGGCTCACCCTCGAAATATTTTCAAGTTACAGCCCTTAGATCTTGTCAGGTAGGTATGGACAAGCATGAGAGAGGCTGAAAGTCCTCTTCTAATGTGATCCCTCCCTGCTCCATATATTATTTATAGAGAAAACATGCAGAGTGCAGGTAGCTTAGTCAAGTCACCTTAATTTGTTTCTCTTGATGTTCCTTGGAGACAGTTTGATTTTGTATAATCAGCTACTTGTTACATATTTGTGAGAATGTTCAAGATGCCTAAATATATTTGTGTAATGAATAAGAAAACCAAGGTCCCACATGGAAGTTATCTCAAAGCCATGTAATTTGCAGCACAATTCTATGCATGTCTATCCAATTTATACCCCTTCTCATTCAGTGGGACTTACTCCCAAGTCATTGTCTAAGTCTGCATAGGACTGCAGTTTTCATGCAACTAAATTATTTGTTTCTTGATATTTATAATTGTCCTTATCCCTAACACTGTAGCATAAATGGAAATCTTTGAAACTTGGTTTCTAAAAAATGAAATAAATATGTTAACCCCCCCCAAAAAAAATGTTAAGCAAAAGCTATAAAAACTTAGCCCTAAACCAAAAATTACCAGGCTTACACTTCAGCAAAATTACAAAATAAGGAGGTTTCACATTAGTAGAGAATCCAACTGTGGATATTATACAAATTTTAACACAAGTGAAATTGTTATTGTGGTGCTTTGATAGAGTTCCTTTGGGACAAGGTTCCCAAGGTTTCTTAACATCTGTGTGACAAGCAGAAATTTAAAAGACAAAAAGTATTTTATATTTCTGTACCTCTGTGCCAGGAAGTGTGTTGTTAAACTTGCTAGGGCAAAAGAAAAGAAAAGATAGCATCGCTGCTTCTGAATGCTCTTGGAGATCATTCATAAACACAGAAAATGAGGCCTCAAGGTTCAATTCCTTTAAGGCAGGCTTCCTCAACCTCATCCCTCCAGATGTTTTTGGCCTACAACTCCCATGATCCCTAGCTAGCAGGACCAGTGGTTGGGGATGCTGGGAATTGTAGTCTCAAAACATCTGGAGGGCCGAGGTTGAGGAAGCCTGCTTTAAGGAATCTGGAAGCACAAAACTGATGGCACTACACAATGATCCATGCATGTCAGCATTAAGTATAAGGAGTTTCTCGCTCCCCCAAATTATTGGATTGAGAGGAAATGTATATTTGTCCATAGTTTCTAAATATGTGTTTTTATCTGCAGGAAATATTATGGGGAGAAAATTGGAATCTATTTTGCCTGGCTAGGATTCTATACTCAGATGTTACTCCTGGCAGCAGTTGTTGGACTCGGGTGCTTTTTATATGGCTATTTTATGAAGGACAACTGCACTTGGAGGTAACCTGCACCAGTTCATGTCATTCTCGTTGGATATGATCCAGCATGCATATGATCCAGCATAAAGATCCAAATGTCATTAAGTGGACCATTCCCAAATAATAATTTGTTGTTCCAGAGTTCAGCAGAACTCAATAGATTTTCAGTGCAATCTCAAACATATCGACACAGAATTCAATGAGGATTATTTTTGAGCCAGTGGGGTTGAGGCCGCAGCCTATATTATGTGCATGCATGTATAGGATTGCACTGTTTGTTGTTTTATAATAACATATGAATGGTCAAGTTATTGTTTAAGTGTTCAAACATATTTTGCCACCCCTTTTGCTACTGAGTAACCACATTCACAGACTTTCCAAGTGTCCCTATTTTCCAGGGACATCCCTGATTTAGAGAAGCCGTCCTGGTTTCTGATTTGATCTCAGAATGTCCTGTTTTCCCTTAGGATGTCCCTATTTTCATTGGTTAAATGTTGGAGGGCATGGCGTTATCTGAACCCCTGAGCTGTCTGAAGGCAATCCTGTATAGGAAAGTTTTTTTTAAAAAAAAAGTTTAATGTTTTATTTTGTTTTTATATATGCTGAAAGCTGCTCAGTGTGGCTGGGGCAATCCAGTAAGTTGTGTGGGGTATAAGTAGTAAAATTATCATTATGGAATGGGACATCTGTCATCAGAGAAATGTTGAAGGGTATGCATTCAATGTGAAAAGGTTAAAGTATGCTAAGGCCAGTACTGTATTGCCCCACAAATCTGCTGTCATCTATGACCAATTTCCCAAACTTCTTTTTTGCCTCTGCTCTTATTCCTTTGTTTCATCGTTCTCTAGAGTAATATATTTTGCAAATCTTTAACGATCCTCTCTTCTGGACATGCCATAGGCATAGAGGGAAATCTCAGCAGTTATTTTTATAGAACTCTCAGCTGAAATCAGTTGAAAAAAATCTGCTGTTGAAACTCACAAACCCGTATAAATATTAGTTTGATTTATGAATTTTAAAAATCGTGATGCTAACGATAATAAAATAAAACACAAAATAGCGATGGGGACAATAAAGGCGGAAATCAACAGGGCTATGCTATACAAGGGGTATTAGGATTGTAGCCGAAGAACAATGAAAGATAAGTTACTGCAGTCTACATACAGAAGATGTGTTTGGAACTCAGTTGCAAGAAGTCACATGGAGGGGTGGCATTTTGGAAAGAGAAACAGAAGATGGGAGAAGATTAAGCAGTTCCTCCACTCAATCGTTTTCCTGGAGAATGGAGTTATGGAGAAGTTATCACTTCTCCATAACTTGTTTTTTTCTGTACAAATGGGTCACTATGGTAAAAAGCACTATTGTATGTAAAGTCTACTTTGGCCTTATTGAAGTAACTGCAAAGTGGAAACTTAAGGGAATATAGCATGCAGGGAGAACTATGAAAGCAGTGAATTAAGCAATTTGTTCACTGAATTACTCAACATCTCAGATGGATCCTTTCAATTTTAGCCAAGAAGTCTGTGACCCGAACATAGGAGGTAAAATCATCATGTGCCCCCAATGTGATCAAGAATGTACATACTGGAACCTCACAATCACCTGTGAATCGTCCAAGGTAACAACAACATTTACTCTTGCGGAATATGGAAAGACTTTGTTTTCTGGGGCATGAAATTTTATTTTGAAGCGAAGTTAGAAATACATGCAAAAGAAAAAAGAAAAGAAAAGAGGATGGATACTACATAATAATACGAGACCACTAATGAAAAGGGGAGAATGCAACTTACTGATTACAATCATTGAACTTGTGTGAAGGTTAAGTTAAAAGACAACCTCAGGAAAAAGCTCCTTAGATAAATGTGTCTATTTTTATTTGACTGGGATGTGAAACTTGAAGGCAAATTCCTATATTGTCTTTCAGTATCCCATCTGTTTGCTCAGGTAAATGAGTTTTGGCTTTATGAAGTATCCTTAGGAAAATGGATAGTCCAGAAAAAATTTAAGGACTATTTACAGAAATATTGCAAAATTAAGGAAAGCTGAATGGTGTTGGATTGAAATTGAGTGGTTTCTAGCTGTAATGATATAAAGGATCATAGATGGGGGGGGGGAAAGGGTTTGGAAAATAAGGTGATATTATAAGCTGTAATGCTTTAAGTGAAGGATTTGCTGAACAAATAATTTTAAATGGAATACAAGAAGGGGAGGTATGAGGAGGTCTGAGAAATTTGTTATTGAAAAGTATGTTTTATTAACTATATGGTTTTTTTCTTAAATTTTTTTGTTTGTTCTTTTTTGTTTGTTTAAAAAATTGGAAAATTTAATAAATATCTTATTTTTTTAAAAAAAGGAAAATGGATAGTCCATTAACTTGAATTGCTCCTGTCTACATGTGGTTTGTCCTGCACATCTGTGTTTGAATGAGGAAGAGTGATAGTCTGGTGCTTCTAATCGCAAGGCTGACCTGGCCACAAACTGGCTCCTTCATAAATAGAGTGACCCAAGCCTCACTTCAGAAGAGTAATATAAGGGATATGATAGAGATGAAAGTGAAATAAATTGAATATACAGAGCAAAGATATGAAATCATTGTGTGTGTGTGTGTGTGTGTGTGTGTGTGTGTTTTAATAGACCTAGACTTAGCATGCTTTTCATGTGATAAGCTTATCACATTATAGTTTGCCTTCCACTGGTAGATCTTTTGTTTATATGATGATAAGAATGCAACAGCTGGAGCTGCTAATCTGTGATATTAGTTTTACACAACCATATTATCATCTGATGGTTGCTGCCATCACATTGGGAATATATAATTTTTGACATTTCATTTGTTTTCAGTTTGCTCAGGTTTTTATGTATGTGTTTAATATTCCCAACACTGAAACATATTTTGCCTCTCTTTTCAGGATAAGTAGATGTTATAAAATGATTTGCCTTTAAAAACAAAAGGAAAAAAACCTTATGTATCACATATTTTGCCATTTTCCATAATGTGGGACTAGATTGGCATTACAGTTCTGTTTTCTAAAACTTGGCAGAACACTAAAAAAAGGAAACTTTATTTAACTATAAAATGCAGGCTGTTATCAAGGCGACTTCTCAAACAGTAGCAAGCTGTGTGCCATGGCCATTGCTTCCAGTTGGCAAACGCTTCCTCCCCTCTAGCAAGCAGATGGTCAATGTCTTCAGCTGATTAGCTGTGGGGCAAGAAAGCAGCAAGGAGGTGTCTGAGTTCAGCCCTTCCCCATAAATGATAAGGAATGCTTTTCTTGAGGCATTGTATGCATACTGCAGGAATGCCAAATGTCTATGTAGGGCTTTCATTTCCATGGCAGAAGAGATGGTCTGCCATGTGAAAATCTGTTTCCATGCATAGGTAGCCCCTCTTATGAAATTAGGTGTTGTGTAACAGCCTATGTTCTTCAGCTGTGCCAAAAAACAATGCAAAATTGTATGCTAACCCCTATTTTTCTGAATGCTTTCCAGAAGCTGTGTATCTTCGATAGCTTCGGAACACTTGTGTTTGCAGTATTTATGGGAGTATGGGGTAAGCTAATTTCAAATACATTATTTGAGGCAGTAGGTTGGGGGGCTGGGGGGGT
This sequence comes from Podarcis raffonei, assembly GCF_027172205.1. Taxonomy (NCBI): domain Eukaryota; kingdom Metazoa; phylum Chordata; class Lepidosauria; order Squamata; family Lacertidae; genus Podarcis; species Podarcis raffonei. The sequence goes on from NC_070611.1 coordinate 28,269,645, forward strand.
TAAATCCAAACCAAAGCCAAAATACAGTGGTACCTCGGGTTAAGAACTTAATTTGTTCCAGAGGGCCATTCTTAACCTGAAACTTTTCTTAAACTGAGGTACCACTTTAGCTAATGGGGCCTCCCACGATTTCTGTTTTCATCCTGAAGCAAAGTTCTTAGCCCAAGGTACTATTTCTGGGTTAGCGGAGTCTGTAACCTGAAGTGTCTGTAACCCGAGGTACCACTGTATGGCTTTGTTGCTGTGGGTAGACTTCTGGCGGGTCCCATTTCAGACTGCAGGTAAGGGTTTCATATTTTTGTGTGCTCCCCCTTTAAAAAGAACCCTGCATGTGATAAACTATTACATCAGGAAAGAGGCACTTGTGTGGGTGAGAATACGTTTGCTTCTTTCCTCATTTTATTAGTTCATGTACTACCGTACACCTGGATAGCTCAGTCGGTAGAGCATGAGACTCTTAATCTCAGGGTCATGCGTTTGTGCCCCATGTTGGGTAAAAGAGTCCCGCAGTGTAGGGGGTTGGACTAGATGACCCTCGTGGTCCCTTACAACTATTCTATTCTATTCTATTCTATTATGACTATATACACACAACAGTTGTTAGCAACTAAGGTATTAAATGGTCATGGTAAAGTTTTGGGTTGTTGTTTTTTACCCAGAAAGCATCTTGTTTCACTGAATAGATGCTTTTTACAAGGTCACAATAACTAGCATTAATCCACCCTGTTTAATCACCATGCTTGCTTGCTGGTGATTAAAATTAGTGCTATATTGAAATCTAATTGCACAGTATGTCAAGTAACATTTAGGCCACCATTAGCACTCTGTAAAGGTGAATATACAGAAAGGTGCCGCTGTAACATTTTAGGCAAATATTACAAATTGACAACAACAGGCTTTCAGTGTTAAGTATGTTGCAACTTAGTCCTCTGACACTTAACATTAAAATAGACCAAAACTACCTATTTTCTACAATATTTAAATTGAATATAAAAGAGTTGCCAGTAATGCACAATTCTTAAATATTTATTAACAATAGTAATTACAGTAATGGAAGAACAACTTACTGAAGTACCCATGGGTCATGTCACCCAACAGCCAACTTCTTCACCATGCGAAGTGGCTTTCTGGTGCTATTATAATTTAATACAGGGATTTCCAATGATGCAACACATTATTTTAGTGCATTATATTAACATGCACACTTCCCACAGCGGTGTCATAACAGCATAGCTTCTGCAAGATTCAAATCCTTGTTAACTGAAAACTCTACTTAGGGTAGGCACCAATCATGGTTAAGGTGAGCAGGGGCAATGTATACCAAAGACAGGTGGGGGTAAGTCCCAGGCCCTTGTTCTTGTCTTAACCATGGCTGAGTTAAAACCCCACACATACACTAAGTAGAAGAATAGGAGCATTACCACCTACCACCTCCCCCTCTTTTCTTCCCAACCTAATACTGCATGCAACACTAATGTCTCACCACAAATGAAACTGATCTGTAGAAAACACAACTTAGAAAAAGAGACAATGCACGTATTTTTGTAAACTAAGAAATCTTTAATAAAAAACACCATGGTTGAGTTAGCATTGCATCAGGAGAGGGAGGGAGAGAGAGAGAGAGAGAGAGAGAGAGAGAGAGAGAGAGAGAGCGAGCACATTACCTACAGCTTTCCTAACAAGTTTCTAAAAAGAGCTGTGGGTTACAAAAAAGTATATTGAGGCAACATGTAGCTAGAAGAAAGCACATTATCCAGCACAGTTATTGAGTTGTTTGTTGTATGTGACATATGCTGCTGTTGCAGTCATGTCCTGCTTTGTGGCTTTCTATAGGCATCCAATTGGCCACTGTGAGGATATAGGGCTAGACTGGCTGGGCCTTTGGTCCAGTCCAGAGAAGCTCAGCTCTCCTTAAGTCCTTCAGCTTCCATATGTGCTCAAAAGGCACAGTTTTTGCAACATTAGTGAAGCATTCCTCTTTTCTCCATTGTAATCAATGTAGGCCCAATTCCTACATTGTGCAGAAAGGACCTCCTGGCTTCTGGCAAAGGCCCTCATCTGCACAGTACTTTGATCATTTGGGTATATAAGGTTTGAGACAATCTTTAGGATATCCTGGTCCCAAACTGTATAGGGCTTTATACACCAAAGCCAGCACCTTGAAATTTACCAGGGGACGCGGGAGGTGCTGTGGGTTAAACCACAGAGCCTAGGGCTTGCCGATCAGAAGGTTGGTGGTTCGAATCCCCGCGATGAGGTGACCTCCCGTTGTTCTGTCCTAGCTCCTGCCAACCTAGCAGTTCAAAAGCACGTCAAAGTGCAAGTAGATAAATAGGTACCACTCCGGCAGGAAGGTAAATGGCATTTCCGTGTGCTGCTCTGGTTCGCCAGAAGCGGCTTAGTCATGCTGGCCACATGACCCGGAAGCTGTATGCCGGCTCCCTCGGCCAATAAAGCATGATGAGCACCGCAACCCCAGAGTCAGTCATCCACGACTGGAGCTAATGATCAGAGGTCCCTTTACCTTTACCTTTTCTCAATGAAAAGAACAGTAACAGCAGAGAAGGGTCCCTGAAAAACAGTGTAACTTTCCCCTGCAATCTGTATCTATAAACGAGAGTTGAGTATGTTTTAGATCAGGATTGGGGAACCTGTGGCCTTCCAGATGTTACTGAAGTACAGTGGTACCTCTGGTTGCGAATGGGATCCATTCCGGATGCCCGTTTGCCACCTGAAAAGCCCGCAACCTGAAGCTCCGTATCTGTGCAGGTGTGCGGCGCGATTTGGCGCTTGTGCGCATGTGCAAGTGGTGAAACCCAGAAGTAACCCTTTCTGGTACTTCCGGGTCGCCGCAGGACGCAACCTGAAAAAACGTAACATGAAGCAAATGTAACATGAGGTATGACAGTACAGCTCCCATAATTTCTGACCATTGGCCACAAAAAGAAGACGATCTAAGTAAAAACAACAACAAAAAATAGTTCCCACTGTTTTCCTTATAAACACCTGGTTGCCATTCCATGAACCAGCAAGATTTGACTCCATTTCTTCACAGATTGGCAAAGAAATCTAATAAACCTTGGATTTGTAATCCTCAACAGCTAAAATTATCCTTGCTTAATCCTTCTTTCATCAGTTACTTTGTTTCTGGAGTTTTGGAAAAGACGGCAGGCTGAGCTGGAATACGAATGGGACACTGTTGAGTTCTTGGAGCAAGAAGAACAAGTACGTCCCGAATATGAAGCAAGATGCCATCGCGTCGTAGTGAATGAAATAACACAGGTCTGGATAGGTTTGTTTTTTAAAAAATGTGCTTGGAAATATGATAAGAAAAGTTCTTTGGACTCTATCAAGTCCAGTATTTTTGTCAGGAGCCAGATCTATTTGTAGAAGTGTATATCAGCTAAGCTGAATATAATGTAATATGGACAAAAAAATCACTTTTCATTACTATCCCATTGTTTGCTGGTTTTTTTAAGAATGTTGTTGTTGATTACTGGTAGCTTTAACTTGCATTTTTTATGTTGTACCCTGCCTTGGTATTAATACCTTAAGCAAATCATATATAAAATAAAATATTACACAGATAAAACTCCAACCTCAGGAATTTTGGGTGGAAAGGCTTGGAAAAGCATCTTCAGGAAACCTGGGGTTGTTTTCACTGTTAGTAATTCTTGGCATAAATGAACAAACATGACTAACATAGACTGGTTAATTTCAGTGGTTCTTCTCTGAGTATAACTTAGTTAGAACCGAGTTGACAGACCCTCCAAGTGTCGCTATTTTCCAGGGACAGTCCCGGATTTACAGAAGTTGTCCTGGTTTCTGACTTGATCCTGGAAGGTCCCACTTTTCCTTAGGACATCCCTATTTCCATTGGAGAAATGTTGGAGGGTATGGAATAGGATGTCCCTATTTTCATCAGAGAAATGTTGGAAGGATGAATTTGAAGTCCACATCACTGTTGGCAGTACTAGGAGAGAGCAGACACTAGTTTTGAGATATAGCGGCTTTTTACAGTCTTATTCCAGTTCCTGTTATTCAGTCTTGATTTTCAGCACTATTAATGCTTAAAGATGCTCAGAATATAAAGATATTTTTTTAAAACCTAGAAATTCTGACAGGGTTGTTTTAAAAGTCAGACCAGACATTTAGGTGAAGTGAATTAGTGTGATGATCTTTGTCTTTGCTAACAGTTACATCGATTCTCACCACTTCAGAGGCTGTCAGCTTTTCGTAACGAAAATTGGCAAATGTGTTGCCAATTGAAATCCTACAAGAATTACTCAAAATTAAGAGGACAAAATAATCTTTGATTAACCAAGAGATTTTGCTAACAGAGCAGGCTTCCTCATCCTCAGCCCTCCAGCTGTTTTTGGCCTGCAACTCCCATGATCCCTAGCTAGCAGGGCCAGTGGTCAGGGATGATGGGAATTGTAGTCTCAAAACATCTGGAGGGCCGAGGTTGAGGAAGCCTGGAATAGAGTGACAGTAAAGAAGCTTCACATAGGAGCATAGGAGGTTCCATATACTTGTGGGGTCGTCCACACTTCTACTTGTCCAACTGCTTCCCCAAGGAAAGCCACTCTTTACCACGGAATCAGAGCAAAGATTAGTTGGGTTTCCCAAGGATTGATGGTTGCTCCAATTCAGCAGTGAAGAGAAGGATTCCCCAGGGAAAGTGGTGGGGCATACCAGTGGCGTAGTAGAGGTGGGCACGGGACAGTTACCCTGGGTGCAAAATTGTTAGGAGCACAAAATTTCAGTACCCAATGCTGCCTTAATACAACTGCACGTTTCTTTTGCTGAGCTCCATTGGAAACAGCTTCTCCATGTGAACCAGGAAGTGACCTCTCCAGACCAGGCATAGGCAAACTCTGACCCTCCAGATGTTTGGGGCTACAATTCCCATCGTCCCTGACCACTGGTCCTGTTAGCTTATGGCTACCAGATTTTCTTCAATGAATCCAGGGACACTTTTTTTTTGAAGCTGAGTAGCAACAGGGAGTCAGTAGTGGGGATGGTGAGGCAAAAGACCCTGGGCCCAAGCACACATGCATATTGTACAAAGGTACAAAGCCCTTCTTTCGCACCCTGTGAAACATAAATGCACATAATTTTTTTTTTAAACTGGGCAATGGTGCGCCACGCGCCCGTGACTCCTGAGCCTTCCCCAATCTCCTTCCCCCTTCCCCCTTTGTTTTGACAGATCAGGGGAGGCTCGGGAGTCACAGGCGGGCGGCCATCATTGCCCAGGAGGGACCAGCCTGGTAGTGCAGTTAGCTCTGGCTGGCTTCAGGAGCTGCTTGCTGCTGTGGTGCAGGAAAAATGATGGGCGCCACAGCAGTGAGCAGCTCCTGAAGCCAGCCAGAGCCAACTGCACTAACAGGCTGGCTCCAGGCTGCTAAGGCTGCCGCTGCCACATTTCCCGGGGACAGATTTGCAAATCTGGGGACTGTCCCCGGGACATCTGGTAACCCTATGTTAGCTAGGGATGATGGGAATTGTAGTCCCAAACATCTGGAGGGCTGGAGTTTGCCTGTGCCTGCTCCAGAAAATAGAATGGCTCTTCTTTTCTTATCTCAGTGGCTGAGATCTCCTGGGTGATGTGGACATCATTAGGCAGTTGAATGCAGAAGTGTGCTCTGTTCATTTCCTTCCTTCCTTCCCTCCCACACCTCCGCATGGCCCCGGGCTCTGGCAACCTAAGCTACACCCCGGGGGCAAATGGAAAGCTGTTCAGACCCGTGCCTAAGAAAGCATGGATCAAGCAGAAAACCATTCAGACCCATGCATTCTAGTGTGGAAGGGTGGACGAGCTTTAAAGCAGACCGCTAACCCATCTGTTCACACAGACTGGCAGCTGCTCTCCTGGGTTTCAGGCAGGAGTTTTCCTAGCCTGGGAATTCATCCCAAGAGCCTCACACATTTAAAGGATATGCTCCACTATTGAGCTCTGGCCCTCATTCTGTTATATTTCAATTACGTATTCAATTATATAAGAAGTTTGTCACTGCCTGAGTACTGCACATTTTAAATTCATAGTTCGGCTCTGGGGGGAAAGACCCAAACTTATTCTAATGACTTAGTAAAGTTCTCATATTAGAACTTTATTTCATCCTGGAAAGGAGGCTGTTCTGAGGGCAAGTCTCGCCGTCAATAAATAAGGCTCATGTCATCAGCCATAACTAGGACTCAAAGGATATATATCATAGCAGATTGTAATTTACATGGAGGATTATGGAGTAAAGGGGGATAGTTTACAATGCCTTCCCATAACCTCCATCTGAAATGAGTTGATTTATATTTTCTAAAGCAGGGGAACTATTTAATATGATGTTGGGTATGAGGCAGGTGCTTGCATAATATACTACAACACACATCTAAAGCTATATGATGAAAAAGAAAATCACTCTATGACTGCAATGGGTGCCATGTGAACAGAAGTTTATTTATTTATTGTAATATTGATGCACCAACTTTTTCCCCTTTTTTTAGTGTTCACAGGTGGTTTCCAAAAAAACCAAACATACACATGAAAATAAATCCATTTTTTTACAGTATAAAGCAATTTAAAGCTAGCCCCCCCCCTCTCTCTATATATATATAAAGTAAGAAACCTCCAACTAATTTTGAATAAGAATGCTTTCACCAGCAATATTCAACATTCACATGGCTTTTCTGCTCAGAGATACCTGAGAGGGACCTCTTTGCTTTGAGCTATACTTTTGGATAAGGACTGGCTGAGTGGTTCAGAGATGTGGTTGGCTAGAGAATGGTAGATTGACAGAAATGTCTGCAGAGCCTCTCTTGAATTCAAATGGAAGGATTAAATGTGTGTGCAACAGTATGTGGTTTTGATTTCATTTTATTTTTTTGTAATCACTTGCCATTGTCCTTGGTAGGGCTGTGCCCCATTAGCTCTAGTGGAAAAACCTCCCACTGCAGAAGTCTCTGAGCAGAGACTACTGCTGGAACTTCCCAGGGGACAGAATTCCTGATGCCTGGAATCCTTATCTTCTCAAGGATAAACTCTAGAGCAGAACTTATTGGCAGTACTTGAAACACTATGCAAGTTGTATGGGAGAAAGAAGCTCCCTGAGATACTCAGGGCTTTACTGGTTAAACAAAAACAATAGCTGCAGTACTTTGAGTTGTCTGAAAGAGTCTGGAATTTGTTGCAAACAGTCGCAAATAGTTTCATTACCAAGAAATGGTGTGATGACTTTGTCCTTACTCTGAAAGAATGGTCAACAACAAATTGGAAGGTGGCTAAAATGTCAAGCTTAACGATATATATATTTGGCTGAGGAATGGCAAGAAACTATTTTAATTTTCATTTTATGAAGACCGAATATAGTTTACGTATTAAGAGTTTTTGTGACACATGGCTGGTATTGATGTTTATACACCTATGCATTAAATTCAATTTGCTAAATTGACCTAAATAAATATCTCACCTGAGCTTTATCTCTTTCATTCTGTAGTCCAATACAGCAAGAATATTGATACTCATGAAGGCATGCCAGCTAATTTGCACCTAATATCATCTTCCCAAACATGGAGAATTCCAGATTAGCATTTATGAATATGTGGCATTTTTCCTACAATATTTTTATTCTAACATTATTATCCTCCAGTATTGAAATCTATCTTCAGCCCTTTGAAGAAAAATCTTTTGTTCTCTATTTTTGGTGCTGAAAAGCAATGAAATTGTTTTTCTCACTGTTTTGTGCTTTGTTGCCAATTCTTTAATGTTTTGTAATAGCATCACCTACCACTCTCACTTAGGGGGAAACTGCTTTCAGGTTATGCTATGGTGATCAGATACCTATTTGTTATTGCACAGCGAGTATAATTTACTTTTACTTTTAAGCCAGTTGATTATTGACCTGAATGGGTCTAAACTGCATGCATCTTGTGTTAAACAATAGCTAATATTAGTAGTGAGATTTTTGAAACTGCATTATTTTGAGCATTATTTCAAGGAAATCTCAGTGCTGTCTCTCTGCTTTCAGCAAAGGGAATTTTCTATAATCCTTTCAAATTGTAAGCTTTTCCTTTGACAGAAACTTAAAAGCACATTTTGCTTTTTACTTTTACTTAAAATCAAAAAGGTAGCAGAGCAACTTTTAAACTGATGCCAGGGAAGGAGAAGAGGCATGTCTGCCTTGGAACAAATCATTGTCCATGGATAAAGCAGAAAATATTTGTGATCATTCAAGTGCAGGAGAGGTAGAACCAGACTCTGAGAGGGCAGTGTCACATGACAGCAATTCAAAGAACTCAATATATTTTTCACAATATGTTTTTCATACATTTGGAAATGATCCACAGAATTACTTTAGGCATGGCCAAGGGCTTTGGAACCTTTTCTCCTTTGAAGAGAATATCCCCAACGTATATCTCAGGCTAGCCCAAGACATTTTTGCCGCCTGAGGCAAAACAGCAAATGGACCCACCACTGCCATCACCCACACACTGACACAAATGTCATGGTGCCAAGTACCCAGTGCTGGTTGGTTTATTTTCACCTTCAAAGTGAAGATAGAGTGATCATAAATTAGATAAGTTAACCATTTGCTGCCCTTCCATGACACCCAAAACCTGTCACCTGAGGTAACAACCTCACTCTATCTAACAGCAGGGCCAGTGTTGGGGGATATTGTGCACTGCTTTTGAAATTCCTTGCAATTCCAAAAGCCTTTTCCTAAATAATATTGGGAGAGCTGTTGTTCTGAGAAACCCAAAGCTCCTTTAGATGCATGGAACTAGTTGCATAGTGTTTGGGGGGGGGAGCCCATGTTTTTTGGGGAGTATGTAATTTTAGCATGATAACCTTCTAAAGCCTCTCAAAACTAGATTCAGCCATGCTCTGACAGGTTGAGGATGATATGTGAAGCAAAGTATTTTAATCTGGAAACATAAAAAACACAAACGAACTGTTTTCCTGAAACACTGGGCTACGTGAAAAAGAAATATGCATATTAACAAAGGGAATTCTTTCTCGATCCCCTTTCTTCACAGCAAGAAGAGCATATCCCCTACACAGCTTGTGGAAAGTGCGTGAGGATGACCTTCTGCACCAGCGCTGTCTTATTCTGGGTAAATTTTCCACAACTGCCGCTTGTCATTTATTTAGCTTCGTCAGCATGATAGATTCTGTAAAGCTTAAATGGTTATGGCCCCTTCCTGAAGGACGGCTGTTCATGTGGTGGACTCATTTCTCATGGCTGTACTGCTTCAGAATTGCACAGGACTTTTCTTAAAAACAGGGGGGGGGGGGACAACTTGCTACATTAATACATTTCTGTACATGGAACTCTAATATCGGAGAAAGTTCCGGCCTGACATTTTAAAGCTTTTCATGGGTTATTTTTGTCTTAAGAACACTTTGAAAAACAGCTCTCCTTTCAAAGGAGACAGTGCAAGGCACTGTGAGAATTGAGCCATGCGAGCAACTGTGCCTTTAAACTGGATCTCAGAATGGCAAGGATTCCTCACTTTGTTCTCCCTCACCTCCAAGAAAGCATCTTTCTTCCTTATGCCAGGCTTGATCCCTTACCTTGTCCCATTTCCCCTCTTTTTATGCTATCCTGCATTGAATTTCAGGTGTTTTTGCCTAGCTGGACTTCTCCCCTGATGGCTCCATTTCGGGATTTCTGTCTCCTTACTCCCATCTCGATCCCCCATCTCTTCTGAAACCCCTTCTTACCTCTTGTGCATCAGCTTGAGTTCTTGGATACTTTGGCTCATTTCCTTCACAGGTTATAGTTCAAAGGTACGTTTTAAAACATCTACAAATGATACGTATGTGCACAGCAGAACATGATACCAGCACCTTCTATAATAGGACTCATGTTCTAGGGAACTGAGATAGACAACGGCTGGCCTGGCACTTGGGAGAAAACATTACGGTTTTTTTGCCATGAAGTGATGGTCAGTCCAAACCTTGTTACCTTTCCTGCCACTTTTTTCAGACGTGTTGTTCCAGGTATCTGGTTCAATAGTGTGTTACAGATTACAGTGGTGCCTCGGGTTGCATACGCTTCAAGTTACATACACTTCAGGTTACAGACTCCGCTAACCCAGAAATATTACCTTGGGTTAAGAACTTTGCTTCAGGGTGAGAACAGAAATCGCGTGGCTGCGGCGCAGCGGCAGCATGAGACCCCATTAGCTAACATGGTGCTTCAGGTTAAGAACAGTTTCAGGTTAAGAACGGACCTCCAGAATGAATTAAGTACATAACCAGAGATACCACTGTAATGGGTCTTTTCCTACCCGTTTCATCTGATTAAGAGAGCAAAGCTGGGTGTCCTTTGCTTCCCCCCCCATCCCAATTCCAGCTTACCGTATTTTTCACTCTATAAGACGCACCAGACCACAAGACGCACCTAGTTTTTGGAGGAGGAAAACAAGGGAAAAAATATTCTGAATCTCAGAAGCCAGAACAGCAAGAGGGATCGCTGCGCAGTGAAAGCAGCAATCCCTCTTGCTGTTCTGGCTTCTGTGATAGCTGCACAGCCTGCATTCGCTCCATAAGACGCACACACATTTCCCCTTACTTTTTAGGAGGGAAAAAGTGAGTCTTATAGAGCAAAAAATACGGTAATTCAAAGGAGAAACTAAAAGAAGTCTATACAGCCATGGGGGGAAATGTGTGGCATCGTGGAAGAGTTTCAGAAATAGTTCCAATGTGCACTAGCCAATGCCAGTGGTAGGATTGTCATTAGCACGGCTGTAGATACTACCATGGAAGTGCTACTGTAATCTTCCTCTTAAGGAACATACCACAGGGCTACGAGAAGGAAGGACATTGCAACGAGCAGAGGCAACTGGCAAAAGGAGGAAGCTAAAATTATATTCAGGGCTGGAGGGGTGAAATTTATTACAGAGTGCTGCACTGCATGCTATTCTTGTGTTCCTGTCTATCTCCCTTTCTCCACTTTTCCTTTCACCCTCCATTTCCAGTTCCCAGTGCTTACCTATGTGTTTTCTCCCGCACAAATAGATATTGTGGATGCTGTTGTAGGAAATGTTTTCTGTACCAGAAATGAAGTAGAAAATTCATAGGTTGCCAGCTTTCAAGAAGTAAAATCCAGGACAACAAGTTGTTGAGCTTTTTTTTAAGGAAGACCCAAGCTTTTTTCTGAGATAAGCCCCCAAAATACAATTTTTCAATTGACTTGCGTAAGATCCAGGACAATTTCCACCCAGAAATTCCCCCCAGACATCAATGCCAGCTTGGAAATCCCGGTACTGTCCAGGAAAATCTTATTATATGGCAGCCCTAAGATTCAGCGAACCCATATTTACTGTTGGGGGAAATTTAATGTCTTAAAAAATGAGTTACGATTTGGGAGTTTAATTATGTTCAGGAAGTTTTATTATGAGAGGAACGAAATGCATTGTAGGTATAGGCATCAGAATAATAGTATATTGATTGCTATATACAATCAATCAGTGGCATAAAGGAAAGTCGGTGTTAATGATTGCATAGACACTTACTGATACATTTAATCACACTTTTGAATAATGTATAAATCTAATATATTTGTATTTATAGTTTCATTTACTTTTTCTGTAATTATATATGTTACTGTGTTTATATAATAAATTCATCAATTAAATATCTGTGTGTGCACTCTATATATGTGTATATATGTGACACATAAAATATATCATGCATATTACATAGCAGTTATGTTGTTATTTGATTTCAGATCCTGCTCATTATCGCCTCAGTTATTGGCATAATTGTTTACAGGCTGTCTGTTTTCCTGGTGTTTTCCGCAACGCTCCCAAGGCATATCAATGGCACTGAAGCCATCCAGAAGTACTTGACTCCGCAAGCAGCAACTTCAGTTTCTGCTTCCATCATAAGCTTCATCATCATTATGATTCTGAACATGATCTATGAGAAAGTAGCAATCATGATTACGGACTTTGGTAAGATGATCTCTTGCCCCAGCTACAAAGCCTTTCGGAGTAAATGGAGAAAAACGTTGTGTTCTTAAGGGGTAACTCAGCAAAACAGGATGCCTCAGCCATGTATTTGAGAACTTTCCCCACCATTGCTTGCAATGACTTCTAAAGATTTTAAAGTTCAGGCTTTCTCAGTTAACAAAGAAATGACATTCAGCTCCTTGCCTAAGGAATCCTTCTATAGCCAGCATGAAAGATCAATTGTTTACAGCTGTATATTTATGAAACTGACAAAGCACGGAAGATTACTGTAATAATTCCAGCCTTATGAAAATGGATCAGCACTGCATAATGCATTCAATTACATTCGGTATTGTTTATAGATAGCGTAGTCATTTTCTTGTAAATAAAAAGGGAAAGAATCACTGTTTGAAACCCTTCATGCCTTAGTAAATAGCGAAAACAGAGCAAACACTGCTGGTTTCCTTCCCATCCAGGTCATTTACATTAAAGGAGCTGTCCTATTTTGGCGCATCTAAAGTAGCTTCATTTTAATATTCTTTCATTTGCATCACATCAAAATGTTATGTTCATTATGCATTGAATCTGCTGGAGGCTTTTTGCATTGAGAATTGCTGCTTGTTCTTGTGTGGAAGAGCACATATTTCCCCCCTTTTTATAACACGTTGTCATGAAATTAACATAATGGCTACAGTATATTAGAGAACTCCAAATAATCTAAATTATAAAGATGTAAATTGTATTCAAGTCTACAACATACATATCTCGAAAGCTCTTCTCGAGTTAACCATTTCTCTCTCCCTCACCCCTTAAACTACAGAACTACCAAGGACGCAGACCGATTATGAAAACAGCCTCACCATGAAGATGTTCTTGTTCCAATTTGTCAACTATTATTCTTCCTGTTTCTACATTGCATTCTTTAAGGGTAAATTTGTAGGTTACCCTGGCGACCCTGTTTATTGGCTGGGGAAATACAGAAATGAAGAGGTATGAATGAACTACCTGCAGTGGGTTTTCCTCTCTTCATTTTTAAATTTTTTTCAGCTAGAAGTGTTAGGGTCAAACCAGATGTTACACATAGTTGGAAGTAACATTAGCCAAATATCATTTTTAAAGAATTTTTGTGCAGAAGGGAAAGCAGATGCTTAACCCTTTCCTGACTGTTTTTCATGAACTTCAAGGTAGGAAAACAGACAGAAGATGAACACTGCTGCTGCTGCGCTTTTCCCAGTTCCCCCTTCAAAAGCTTAATTTGACTTTTGAAAAGCCCATAGTGGTAATATTATACATGTATGCATGTAACATCTAGTTTGGACCTGAATCTTGGCCACTTCATCAGTTTCAAGAGATACATGGGAAGCAGCAATGGTGTTAAAGTTTGGTGGGATTGGGCTATCGCAATGGTAAACTGAAGATCTCAGCTTCACAGCTACCGCCATTTTGAGCTGAGTCTGAAGTCCTCCAAGCTCATATTCCACCAAACCTCAGGTGCCATAGCTTCTTGCAGCCACAGCTGATTCCCCCCTCCAAAAAAAATAAATTATCTTAACTGCAATGATTTATGGAAGCTTTTAATGTTTGAAGTTTTATTCTGTTTTTAATGTTCTGTTGAAAGCCTCCCAGAGTGGCTGGAGAAACCCAGCCAGATGAGCGGGGTAGAAATAATAACTGATGGTGGTGATGATATGGTGATGGAGAGGCCTCACAAAATGGTCAACGTTGCTTGAAATAGCAGATGATTTGCTTACTTCCCTTAATGGTTGTGAACACTGCAAATGGCAATACCACTGTAGACAACATGGCGCTGTTACTATTCCACACCTGTAAAAAGAATCTTTGGGGCTGCTTCATCCCCTCCACTCTCCTCACCGCAACCCCACATAACTAAATTGTGAGAAATGTAAGTGCCCTGAATCAGATCAGGCCACTGACAGAAGCAGATAGGGCCAGCCCAAGACATCTTGCTGCCCAGGACAAAGGCAATATGGCGCCTTTCACTCTGTGATTCTTCTTTCAACACTGACAATAGGACACAAACCTGCACCATATCCGAGGACAGCAAGCTAACTTTTAGACCCAAGGCAGGCAACTGCAAGGCACTCAGAGCCCTCCAACTTCTTGCTTCACTGCCTAAAAGCAGTAGGCTTCTGAGCGAGTGTCCTTGACTATGCTATCCCCACACTGGTAATCAATTATTTTGGAGGGCACAGATTATGGTTAAAGGTAAATGTAGTTCTGCTGCAGACATTACACAAGTTTAACCTCTAAACTCTGTGGGCTGAAGACTACAGGAGCCATATGTAAGCTATTATTTGCTTTTCGGAGAAAAAGTCTGGTATAAATGAAGCAAATTTATTAAAAATGAACGTGTTACATTTTTTAGTAATAATCACCAATGTTAGATGGTTTGTGCATTTTTCTGGATAGTTATCTGAATAGAATGATGCTAAACAAAACATTATGCTAGTCTTTTTGAAGCAACAGAATATATTTTAATATGTTTTCATTAATTGAAAGTTCGTTCCCTGCAGCTAATGAGCTGGAAAAATTCATGTCCACCCTCCCCCTTCTTCTTCCAATCCTAGTGTGATCCAGGTGGATGTCTCCTTGAACTTACAACACAACTGACAATAATAATGGGAGGCAAAGCAATCTGGAATAATATACAAGAAGTGCTTCTTCCGTAAGTAAATAGTGTTGATAGCTAGGAGTCAAAACCAAGCCTGAATTTGAATACAGGGTGGTTGTTTTTAGTGAACCTGAATTTAAACCTCTTGGTTGCTCTGAGCTCATAGCAGAAGGCAGCCCCTAAAACACAAAAAGCTGCAACTGATGTTTCTTTTAAAAAGTGGTTTAATGATCAGAAATTCATGAGGACTCCATAGGAGGTGAGAAACGGCCTCATCCAGTCCTACAGATTTGGGAAATAATAATGAACAATGAGATAGTTGTGCCTTATTTTACTTTCTGAAATGTAGGACTGGTTCAAACTATGACACTGAGTTACTTCTCGGAATGTTGGAAATTTTAAGAAACAAGTGGCAGTGGATTAAAGCAAGGTCCAGAAACATTAGTCTCCATCAATGGAAAACACAGCAACATATGCTTTTGACCATGAAGAGTTCATGAATGGAATCCCTATTCTCAATTGTTTTGTCTCCATTTTTTTAAAAAAGGTAGAAAAATGAGGATCCAAACAGGCCAAATCCATCAGAGCCTATACAGATGAAATAATGAATGGATCTCCCAGTGAACATGTAGCTTGACCTTGCCTGTATCTGCCAGAAAAGGCAAAACTGAGCCCATTATTATCAAAGCAAAGAGGCAGACTTAGCTATTCCATATTGGACAAAAAAGTGCATGATTTCTACCATAAAGAATAAATCTAGCTGGTGATCTCCATTCATAGGTGGCTTAAGAACCTGATTGGAAGATTTTGTTCAGCTTCACGGTCTGAGAAAGTTGTCCCTCGCTGGGAACAGGACTACCACCTGCAACCCATTGGCAAACTTGGATTGTTTTATGAGTATCTTGAAATGGGTAAGCTGGCTGCTATAATTCTCTTTAATAATTAACCTTCTATTAAATAATTACAAACCCGTAAAAGCGGGGTAGGTGGATTTTGCTAGATTGGATGGATGTGCTATTCCTTTCTAATAAAAAATAAAAAAATCTGAACACAGATTATTTAATCTGTGGTTGTACACAAGACATTAGGGTTACAGTTCTATATATACCTGCCTGAGAGTAAACACCTCTGAATACAGTGGGGCTTTACTACAGAGTGAACAACCACATTATTGTTCTCTAACTGTACTATTTAATGTTGCTCTCTTGCAAATATATATATTTTTTTAATCAAAAAGATTTCCACACACCCCATGTCCTGATTGGCATTATAAATTCCTTTTTTACAATGCCGTTGGTTTCTTGCTGGCTACAGAGTGCAGATAATGAATGAAATGAACTAAGTATTACTCAAAGTAATTTACTCAGAGTGAATTAATGAAGGTGACTAAGATGGGTCCATTAGTTTCAATGGATCTAGTCTGAGTAAATCTTAGCTGAATATCACCCATAGACTTTGGGTAACTTTCCCATACTTTTCTGATCCAAGAACCCAGCTCTTTCAAGTGATCTAGAGTAGCTCTGTTTAGCCACTGGGTTTGGCATGCCTGACTTTTGAAAGCGCACACAATGCTAATTAATATTTCACCAGTGTTTGTCACATTTCTCATTGGCAGTTATACAGTTTGGATTTGTCACTTTGTTTGTGGCCTCGTTCCCACTGGCTCCCCTTCTGGCACTTATGAACAATTTACTGGAAATACGTATAGACGCCTGGAAGATTACCACACAGTTCAGGCGCATAGTTCCTCAGAAAGCTCAGGACATAGGAGCATGGCAGCCCATCATGCAAGGAATAGCTCTTCTTGCTGTGGTGACCAATGTAAGTACAGTCTTTAAGTAGTGACAATTTGGGATCTGAAATGCCAAACAGTTATTTCCCATGGGGAAGTGTTCTTCAATCAGTTGTAATGTCCGTTCTCCACATTCTCACCTTCGAACAGTATGAAATTGTTGACATGTTAGATGTTCTCCATCTCCTTGAGGAATGAAAAGTCCAGCAACAGTGGTACCAATGGTTGGTTGCTTGGTTTGTTTGTTTTTTATAAGATACCAATTAGGACTCATGATGCCTTTGTGATATCTGTTTGTATACAAGCTGACCATCTTGGGTTGTACTTTATTGCACATTCTATTTTGTTCTTATTTTGTATTGTGCTTTAAATTGTTATGACCCATTGCAAGACAATGTGTGATGACAGCTGGTATATAAATATTATAAATTAAATAAGCATATTCCCTTTGCTTTCTCTTTCTCCCTTTGAGGACAGGGTCAACAAACCCCACTGCAATGAATTTTGCTAAGGCTCTGCAGTAGGAGTTTCCACTCAATTAAACTGGCTGGTGCCAGGTTTAGCATCCAAAATTTACTGCTAGCTGTCACCATGCTAGAGGCATTCCCCTTTCTCGTTCACACAGGAAGAGGGAATGCATCTTCTGAGATGCCTCTGGCAACACTAACTAGTAAGTCACTTAAAAAGAAATCTTGTGTGGTTTTTCCCCTGAGTCGATGTTTTCTTCATCTAAAAAGTTCAATTGTTTTCAAATGGACTCAGGTGGTTTGATCATAGAACAGCCAAATAATTATTGCCTCCTAAGTTTTACTGAGAGCTGACTTATTGAAATTAATGGATCAAAGTTTGCCATGGCTATTAATTTCAAGTGGGTCTACTCTTGAGTAGAACTAGCATGGATTGCAACCCTTAGTAACAATAGCCACTGAAAATGCACAGTGGCCCAGGAAGCCTGACTGTCATAACCGCAGCAGAGGCTTTCTAAAATAAAAAAAATTAAAACCCCCAAAATAGTTGATGCCATGCTTCTTTTACAGCAAGTTCCATTTCTTTCCACTTTATGGATTACTCTGCAACACTGGCAGAACTTTAAATGGATATTGTACAAAGCTACCTTGGCACTTAAGAGTTCATGCAGCAGAGCTGACATTGCTATATTCAGTTGCCAAGCATAAGCTCAGTTGGGGTAATAGGAAAAGTGATCACGTCTTGGAACATTGAAATCAGATTTTTTTTTTTAGTGTGATCCTCTTTTAAAAAAAACAGCCTACAAATGGTGGGGGGAGTTTATTTTTACAGAGTATCCAGAAGAATATATTCTCCTGTGTATGTCATCACGGCTATTGCACATCTGGAAATCATTTGAAAGAGGTGAAAGTTTATGTGGGAAGAATACTGGAGAGAGGGAGAGAGAAAGGCAGCGTAAAGAGCAAATAAGTTACACTGAATTGCAAATAGTGTTTCGCAATAACTCAGTGTTCTTATACATAGGAAAAGTGGGAAGCAGGGGCAGTATTAGAAAGGTATAATATTGTGATCACTCAGAGGGTGTTCCCTACTAGCATGCATAAACCTGATTCTTATAATCATTTCTGCAAAGCCACCAGGGTATTACATCGACAGTTTATTGCATGCATTGTGTGGTCGTCTGTCAGGGAAAAGCTGCTTATGTTTTATCCCACCCTCTCACCAGGGACACAGACCATTGCACATAGCCTGTTGTGGGTACAATCATAATGGAAACAGGAAGGGAGTTGAGATTTTTTGCCAGCTAGAAACTGGAGAGATCTGGATGTGTTGCACTTCTGTTTTGTACAATAATATATTTCCCATTTCCAGACAGATACAGGCACACACACACTCTCTCTCTCTTTGTATAAAATTCTACCTAGATGCAGTTAAATCTTGCCTATTTCCCTCTCTTTTCAACTGCAGGCAATGATAATTGCTTTTACGTCCGATATGATTCCACGCCTGGTGTATTACTGGTCATTTTCCGTTCCTCCCTATGGAAGTCAGAGCACTTACTCCATGAAGGGGTACATAAACAACACACTTTCCGTCTTTGCTGTGTCAGACTTCAGAAACGAAAGCAAGCCAGCCGCTCTTCCCATGTTTGCTAACCAGACAACATGCAGGCAAGTCTATTTCACCATTTAAAATAGCATAAATATATATGGATAAATACAGTTGTACCTTGGTTCTGTAATGCCTTGCGAGTTGAACGTTTTGGCTCCCAAACGCCGCAAACCTGGAAGTGAGTGTTCCAGTTTGCAAACGTTCTTTGGCAATCGGAAGTGGCACCTTGGAAGTCGAACAGACTTCTGGAACGGATTCCGTTCGACTTCCAAGGTCTGACTGTATACACTCTCACTCACTCTCTCTCTCTCTCTCTCTCTCTCTCTCTCTCTCTCTCTCTCTCTCTCACACACACACACACACACACACACACATGTCTTCACTTATACTTTACCTCTCAGCATTGTAAAGTAATAGTAAACAATGGCCAAAAGAGAAGATAAAAAAAATAAGATTGTTTAGTGTCGACAAAATAATGCATTTCAGTAGATGTGATTTATCTGCATTTAGTTCTCATTATGGGACAGCTGCATATTCCTGCATTGCAGGGGGTTAGACTAGATGATCCTCAGGGTCCCTTCCGGGTCTATAATTCTACAATTACATTCTGCTTAACTTGTGTGTTGCCTTATCAGGAGAATGGGATGGATTTTGCTCCCCCTTCTGGCCTGAGTGCCATATTGCAGAGTCTCCTGAAATGATTGCTTCATTGTCTTTGACTGTTAGGTACCGGGATTTCCGATATCCCCCTGGGCACGAACATCAATATGAACACAATATCTATTACTGGCATGTTATTGCAGCCAAGCTCTCATTCATCATTGTCATGGAGGTCAGTATATTTCCTCCTAAAAGGAGTTTCTTCATCATTTTGTATTAAAAACCATGTCAGCATGCGTCTTCCATTCCTTCACCCTAAAGTTGCAGTAGCGCCCTTTGTATACCTTGAGTAAGCCCATCCCAGCCATGCAATGGGGTGAAAATTTCTCAGGCATGTTTTTCAGAAATTTCCTGGTGCAATCCTCATGAAAATCAATAAATTTGGGTGGGGGAGTTGAGGGG
Organism: Podarcis raffonei; assembly: GCF_027172205.1. NCBI lineage: Eukaryota > Metazoa > Chordata > Lepidosauria > Squamata > Lacertidae > Podarcis > Podarcis raffonei. The sequence continues at coordinate 28,289,159 of NC_070611.1, forward strand.
GGTGAGGAATCAGCAAACAGACTTTTCTGATCTCAATGGAAACAAAATTTGCCATGCAGTTTTGGTGCAGCCTGCCTCAATGGCATACATTTCGGAAGAAAAACATACGAAAATTGTGCAAAATGAAATCCTCATGAATGTCCTCCATCTGAAGCAAGTCTAAACAAAAGCTACCAGTTCTTCCCTTTCTCCTCTATGGTGGAGGGTAGAGATATACTGAGCAAATCTTGAATACTGTTTTTGGGGTGGGTTGTTGTTTTTTTCTTGTTGTTTTTTGAACTGCCTTTCTGGAGACTGAGATGGGGGGAAAACAAAAAGGCAAAATGTTTGTGAATGCATTTTAAAAATTATGTTATTAGTAGCTGTTTTTTAACTCTGTCTGTAAGGATATTAAACTCCACTAAGATCTCTGCCTGCCACCCTAGTTGGGAGTTAAAAGTAAAGCCTGCCAAAAAAGAAAAAAAGAGCCATTGCACAAAAACCCTGATTTTCGCCTTCACTTGGTTAACTATTTATTTTTTTAAAGACGTTTGTGTCTTGCTTAATTACTCACACTTCTAAGCAGTGTCCTTTTACATCAAAACAATCTACAAAAAATAGGACAATGAAGCAATAAATGTTTATCACATAACTGGACTACCTCAAAGTGCCGGCTGGAACAAGAAAGTCTGATTCAGGCACCTGAAGTTCCGCAATAATAATTTTATAATAGTAATGGTTTTACTATTTATACCTCGCCCATCTGTCTGCAAGGAAGGGGCCTGTCTAATCTCGGTTGGGATGGAATCCCACAGCCCACAACACTGAATGCGCAGGATGGCAGCGATGGTGCAAAACATAAAATACATTTGAACTTTCAGCTCGGGGAAACACTGTTTCTTCACAAAGGGGGTAAATAGGCAGCTAGGAAGCTGCTGTCCCCCCAGAGTCTGTCCCCAGGTCGGACTTCAATGAGGGTCCTTCTCTGTCCATATTGCACAAACAGTGCATAGCTCTGTGGTCTCCGTGGTAGGTAGCACATTGGGATGGCACAGATAAACAGCTGCATGGCTGGTGCTTTCCTAGCAGGGAGCGGAGAGAGAAATAAATTGCCACCTGGGCATGCTCTCAGAAACTCTCTTAGCAACCAGCAGGAAACCTTAAAGAAACATTTCCCTTTGCCGTGCATTAGAGGTTGTTTCTTTGCATCTCCAGATTAGATCGATCCTTTGAAATGAACGTGAATGTGCAGGTCCTCATGCGTCTGTTATCTGAGTGCACGTAGGTCATATCTGCACTATGAATTTAAAGTGCTATTGTATCATTTTAAACAGTAATGGCTTCCTCTCCCCCCCCCCAAAGAATCCTGGGAACTGCAGTTTGTTAAGGGTGCTGTGAAATGTTGGGAGACCTCTATTGCCCTGCCACAGTTGCCAGAGTGGTATAACAATCAGTCTCCTTTCCCGGGGAATTCTGGGAATTGCGGTTCTGTGAAGGGAATAGGACAATTCTCTAACCTGACAATTCTCAGCACCCTTAAGAAACTGCAATACCCAGAATTCTTTGGGGGGAAGCCGTGACAGTTAAGGTGGTGTAGCAGCGCTTTAAATGTGTTTTGCAGATGTGGCCTACAGAATTCCAGATTGCGGCAAAAGTCAATAACTGGGCAATATTACTCTTTTTTATAATGGTTGTATATTCTGAGTAGCTGACTCTGTTTGTGTTCCTTCCCCCATCCAGCATATCATCTACTTGGTGACATTTGCTATTTCACACATAATTCCCGATGTGTCAAAGAAAACCAAAAGCAAAATCAAACGGGAGAAGTATCTAATACAGACACTCCTGCATGAGAATCCTGTGAAAGCTATGAAGAAAAATATGGGGAGCATCGCCGACAAAATATTAAAAGGCGCAGACGGCACTTTCCGGCCTAAAACTGAATAGAGACATGACAGCCTGACAGTGCCTAACCAGTGCTGTGTGAATCTTTCTTCCAAAACAAACAAAGGGATCGGACCAAAGACTTGGACCAAAGAACGTAATTGCAAAGGAAGAAGTGAATGCTCGTAAACAGAATGGGCAAGCATTTCACCATGGTTTTTGTTGGCTGTTATAAAGGGGCTGTCCTAATCTAGACTTTTGTGGTGTGCCTTCCAGCTGTATGCCGTTTGAAACCAAACCTCAGAAACCAAACCACTTGTCTTAAGAGTGACATGGCTTATTTGGACCAGTTTTGAATACTTTGATTGCCTTTATCAAACTGGGTAGAAATGGACACTGTGGCAAGGAGGGGAAACAGGGCTGCCTACGCTGGCCTCAGCCTCAAGCCCCCTCCGCTCAAATGTACAGTCTGCACAAAATGCATTTAAGCAAAATGACAATCCAAAGGTAAGGGGGGAAACCACTCTTGTGTTCCATAAAGCCTTAAGAGATATGTATACCGAAGGGAACGCAGTAATGTTCAACCAGGAATGGCCAGTGCAGTGGGGCAGCGACATGCCCCAGCTCCCCTGACAGCAGTGTTGCTGCTGCTCAATGGGGCAGGGCTGGGGCTGGGTGGCAGTGACGTGAAGGCAGCAGTAGAGCAAATCCAGTGTCTCCTTCCTGCATAGGCCCAACCTGACTGCCATGCTGCCCCATCCCATTAAGGAGCAGCTGAACCACTGCTGTACAATCAGCCGCCTGGCTTTGCTGCCCTGCGCTGGCTGCTCCTGCGTTCAGCATATTATGAAGGGATTTGCATCCCAGTCAGAGCCGTACTGCCACTGGCACCTCTGCTGATTAGAAGAGCCACAGAAGAGTGGACACTTCAGACCTGCCTCCGTTTTTGCTCTGTGCTCTCTAATTTTCCACCTCTCATTTCCACCTGAATGTCCCTAGAAGTCTCTGGCAAGTAGTTCACAGTGCTAGCAGACATTACTGTTTTGATTCATGGATCTATAGCCATTCTTCTGTTTCACTGGAATCCCAAGCTCATGTTGATTTCTGGAGAATGTTTGAGTGTTCAGCTGCCATCTTAAACTATTGAGCTTCAAAATGCAGAGTGGAAGATCTTGCACTGGTTTGTAGTTCAGACTATGGACATGTCAGGCCTGATCAATGTAAAGGCACCACCAAGAAATATTAAATGGGATGGAGAAAGCCTTTTCAGTCATTCAGAATGCTGAACAAATATTCAAGTCCCAACTTCCAGACCAGGGGTCAGCAAACTTTTCAGCAGGGGGCTGGTCCACTGTCCCTCAGACCTTGTGGGGTGCCGGACTATATTTTGGAGAAAAAGTAATGAACGAATTCCTATGCCCCACAAATAACCCAGAGATGCATTTTAAATAAAAGCACACATTCTACTAATGTAAAAACACCAGGCAGGCCCCACAAATAACCCAGAGATGCATTTTTTTAAAAAGGGCACATTCTACTCATGTAAAAATGCACTGATTCCTGGACCGTCCGCAGGCCGAATTTAGAAGGTGATTGGGCCGGATTCAGCCCCCGGGCCTTAGTTTGCCTACCCATGTTCCGGACCATGGGAGCATTGTGCCTGTTGATCCAATACACAAACACTAACCCCTCACTTCACTTAAGTGAACATAAACATGGATATGCAACCACATAGAAGAAGAGATATCTCCATGTGGCTGTGTATATAATAATTTGATTCAGGTAGGTGTGGGGTGAGTGTGTGTATCTACAAAAGCATGTGTGAATTCTGAGTTGGCCTAATACATTTTGCTGCTTGAGGTGAAGGATGAAATGGTACACCCATGTATTCTGTGTGCTGAAGGTGACCAGACTGGCAGTAAAAGTACATGACACACACAAATCTATCCTCCAACATCTCACCATTGAGCCTCACCCTCATAATCTGCCACCTGAGGCAGCTGCCTCCTTGGGCCTAATGGTAGAGCTAGCCCTGATTCTAAAGAGGTCAATGAAGACAATAGTCTGATGTGTAACTTGTGTCACCAGCAAAGGAATATTTAGAATGGGGTGCAGCTTATAGTGCTTTATCACCAGGGGTGCTAACTTGAATAAAATGTTTGGGGGGGGTGGAGATAATCCCTGCCCCACAAAATTGGTCACAAGATGTGGTGCATGCACTCCATTTGAATGGCAATGCCCATCAATGGGAGGAGCTCAAATATTTTATGAGGGGGATGGGACAAAGGGACCTCAGCCCCTAGGAGTTGGCTCCTATGTTTATCACTGTTTCAGGAACAACTGGCTGGTATTGTAGGGAGTACATTGGCTCACAGAGCATTGAAAGTCTTTGTACCAATTGATTTTGCAAAGCTTTTGATTGATCTAATAAAGATTACAAATAGAGGTACAATCGGTTTAGAATATTTGACAGTAATGACTGCTTTATTAAGTGGTTTTTCCAAGAATAGACGGATGTGTTGATGATGATGAAGTGTGCTGTGAAACTCTGACCACTGACAACTTGTTCTGACATTCGAATTAAGAGACTTACTCAAAAGATCTATTGTTTCACTGTGTTAATTGTGTATCAGCTATGAGGCAATGTGGCTAACTTTACATTTAATATGTATTAGGGGAGCCATAAGTGTTACTTATATATGATTATATATTATGAAATGGAGTTGCAGTTTTGAGTAATTGATTTTGTTTTAATCATGGTAACAGAAAAGAATATTGATGTAATGCTTGCATGTAGATAATCTTCTGTATTGCTGCTTCATTTTATCTCCCATCAATGCAACTTGACATATTTGTTATGTTGTATAATATGCGCACACACCATAATGAATATGTTCTACAGATACCTCCAATGAGGCCTGATGCAATCTTATGCTCAAAAGTACATTGCACTGTGTTCAGTGGGTCTTTTTCCTCAGAGAGCAACTGGGGCTGCAATCACATGCACATTTGCTGGGAATAAGATTCACTGAATACAACACAACCTATTTCTAGTATGCATGGGTAGAACGGTGATGAGAATATATAGCTTTTTTCAGATAGGGTATCAACAAAGAAAAATTAGATATCCATCCCAGGTTCAAATCCTGAAGTGAAATGACAGTTTCTAGTATCCCATTTCATGCCTTATCTGTCTCTTATTTTTTCCTATTTGCAGACTACTTTAGCTCCCCAAAATTCTGGATCATACCAAGTGTTATGCAGAGACTTACCATGAGGCATGATAATTAAAATTTCTACACTGTAATGCATATATTTTGGTTGATGTCCAGTGCTAATTATACTCATGTTACTCTTGTCCATTAATTTCAATGGGTCTACTCTGGGTATGTCTTGGATCCCACCCTTTATATGTATACCCCCTTTACATAGATTTTAAACTTTCTGTTTCATCTATTCTGAAAACTGAAGTCATCATTTGAGTTCATAGATTTCAGGCTAAAATTTTACATTCAGCATCAAATAACTAGAGGTTCGAGTTTCAAGACTTGGTTGCTCAAATTAGTGTTTGTTTGAATTGATATGAAAGACTTCCTGTGCTGTTGGCTCTGTGATAGGTATTTACTGCATGCAAGGCATCACGTGATAATATTATCGTCATCAGGTGATGAGCACACATATGGAGATTCACCCTTTCTTTGGGCATATTGCCTGACATGGAAATCACCCTTCCCTGAGCAGCATTTTTCCCATCCAGTAATATTTTATCCATAAGTTTCCCATAATACATACAGGTTCTTCTCCCCTTCCTAGGATTAACTCAATTAGTCTTTATCTACAATATTATATCTAGTGCATGAACCGTTGGGCAGGATTCCCAAAAGATGCATGAACAAAAGGGGTGTGAACTTTTACCAGCAATCTACAGTCCTGCTTTTTGAATCTAGATTTATTGATCTGAACCATCCTGCTCTATATCTTGAACTTTTTCTGCAAGCCCCTGCACACTTACCTGGGAATGAATCCCATTTAACTCAATGGATCCTTACTTAAACCCATATAAGATTGCTCTTTCGGACAATTAAAAAAAAAAACTTAGGTAGGCCCAATAATGATGTAAATGGGAAAAAATGTTTTTCTAATTACATCACCGCTGCACAATAATTTTTAAATTGGAGGTTAAAAAGAAGAGCGACCAGTAAGTGGTATTATACACTTTACAGAGCTTCTATGCACCAGATTAAAAAGCCAACAAGATTTTTGGTACATGACCTAAAGAAATTAGAAAGAGTTTATGCAGGAATAAAGTTTGGAAGATTGTTTTGCGAATTATTACTTTCATTAGTTATATATTGGCTTTGGCTGTAACCGTAACACAAGCTGTTTTGTCAACAACAGACAGTAACTGTGATAGCGATAAGTCCCAGGCGTCTCACAGCAAGAAGTGCTGGACCAGCATTTGGGGGGGATCAAGCTGTGAATGAATATTTCAGAGGATTCCCCTGGCTTAATAGTATTTACTAAGAACATGTTCTCCGTACTTTTTCTGGTAATATTGACTATTATGTTCTGAACTGATTTTTTTCCCTCTTCTTTTTATTTATTATCATTGTAATAAAGTTGATTTTATAATGTAACATTCTTAATACTGGCCTTTTTTAAAAAAAAAACAACCCGACTGCAATACTGAATAATCTACCAATAAGTGTTATTGAGAGGGTGTTTATTTATGACTTTTGCCAGACTGTAAGTTTTCAATTATCCGAAACATTGAACACATAGTTCTACATACAAATGAATGCAATTTTCTTGAAAGAAACATAAAGTCTATAAATGATCTAAAGCCAGTGGAAGTTGTGGTGGTGGGAAAAGGCCATGGAGGCGTCTTCCTGGCACTGTAAGCCGCAGGACTTATGTGAGAAGTGCTAGGAGGGAGCAAGGTGGTGGTGAGCGTGATCCTATTTTGACACACTGGAAGAGGCAACGCAGCACGCTGGCCAATGTCCACAAAGCCCTGACAACTCCTCTGCCCTGCCCAGGTATCCTAGGCCGGCTGAAGAGGAAGTTGCGCCTAAGCCATGATTCACTGCTATTAGTAAATTGTCATTTAATTGTAGCAATGAATCTACCACATTAAATTCATCCAAGCAGCAACTGTTCTTCCAGGGCTGAGGTGATCGGGTGGTGCATTCCATTTTTTTATTGTTTAAATTGAACAAAATGTAAAATAGACCCTGTTGAGATATATTGAGAGACGGGGGAGGGAGGGGTTGGGACAGCACTGTCCGTTCCCCGCCCCCCCCCCGGCACAGGGACTTAATAGCACAGGAAGTGGCTTTAAGCTGTTTTTAAACAAGCTGAGCCCATTAAGAACCAACTTCTTCCTCTTCTCCCTTGAGCATAGAGTGGCTGAGTGAATAAGCAGGCATGCTCATTTCCACAAATGTACAACTGGTGGTTGCTCTGCCCCCACTTTACGCAATCCAGTTTTTATACCCAAGTGGTCACCGGCTCCTGTTACTGCGACCCGCTACAAACATCTGGTGCAAGGATTCTCAATTAATAAGGGGTTGTTACGCCAGAAATATTTCATGTAAATGAATGCAACTTAACTTGCAGTTTAGCAGCAGAGCTTCTTTTGACAAACTTCACACCAGGAATTCTTTAATCAACCAGTTATTTTCTAAAATATTCTGCCTGCTTAACACTGCCCTAGCTTGAATGACTCATATTTCATCAGCTGCAAACATGCAATATCCTCCCCACCCCCTGTTTCTCTTCCACATTTTACACTTCCTGCCTGCCTGAGAACTTGGGGGACAACTAGGATTTAGAGGCTGGCACTTAATCACCCGCATCCGTACTAATCTCACATGGGAATTGACAAATCACACAAGAACCGTCATCTTCTTTTTTATTTCTTGTACTGGGAAAGCTGGAAAACAGGCAAGGGAGTTTTTAGCTCAGTGGTGCCTGAAGCCATATTGTGCCAAACACCTGTTGGAAGAATTATGGATTAATAGCAACTAGTTATTACAGTAGAAAAACGCAGCGTAAAGGAAGATAAATGTTCCTTTAACAGCAGAGCTTTTTTGGGAAAATTAAGCCATATTAAATGTTAAAAATAAGTCTCTCTCTCTTTTTTTTAGTATTCCCCTCTTCAAATGTAACTTTAAAATGTGGGCACTGGCAGAGGAAGGGGGTGGGGGGTGGTCCACCCCGGGTCACCCTGGGGGGTGACATCGCTGCATGCCCCCCATTCGCTGCGCCCCAGACGCTTGCCGCATGGGCGGATGGTGGCACCCCACCCTGACACTCGCTGTGCAGCTAGTGGCACCCCCCACACTCGCCGCGTGGGCAGCAAGATGCTAGTGGCGGTGCTCACAACGCTCGCTGTGCGGATGGCGGGAGGCTAGTGGTGCCCCCCGACGCTCACCCCGATGTTCACCCCCAGGCCAGCTAGCCCCACCCCTGCACCGCTCTGGGTGCCAGAGCAGGAAGCTCTGCCTCTGAATGTGGGTGTGGTCCTGGCCAATGACTTGTTCATAAGCTAAATAAGGTGGGATCTACACACATATAGAGGGACGCGGGTGGCACTGTGGGTTAAACCACAGAGCCTAGGACTTGCCAATCAGAAGGTCGGTGGTTCGAATCCCTGCGACGGGGTGAGCTCCTGTTGCTCGGTCCCTGCTCCTGCCAACCTAGCAGTTTGAAAGCACGTCAAAGTGCAAGTAGATAAATAGGTACCACTCCGGCGGGAAGGTAAATGCCATTTCCGTGCGCTGCTCTGGTTCACCAGAAGCAGCTTAGTCATGCTGGCCACATGACCCGGAAGCTGTACGCCGGCTCCCTCGGCAGTAAAGCGAGATGAGCGCCGCAACCCCAGAGTCGGTCACGACTGGACCTAATGGTCAGGGGTCCCTTTACCTTTACACACATATAAAAACCATTCTGAAATTTTCCATAAGGCTCACCATCACTATCCAGTGTCACATTGTATACTGCACTTAAAACACACTTAACACATTTTATTTGCAGTCATGGGATTCATTTTAGCTGAGGCTAGTGAAAGTATTTCTCAGTCTGCCTGAACATTTTGTAAATATATTTAAGGACTCCTATCATAGTAATTGTTTTATGCGAATGAGTCTTCTAGACAATCCACATTATGAATAGACACTGAGCAAGGTGGAGAAAGAAACACTTAATGAGGAAAATAAAGAATCTGTGCTATGCTCTCCTGCCATGACCTAAACACATGGCTTCACTTGACTAGAACGTGTTTGATAAATTTATCTTTCCCACCCTATCCCAAGTGCACAGGCTATGCCAGAATATAGCTATATCTAAGCATATCTTCATAATAACCCTGTGATTCAAAACTGAACAGGCATAGCAGACATTAAAAGATGCCACCTTCAGCGGCTTGAGTCCCACAAAACCCTGGAATCTTCTTGGTGATGGGTGGGTTAGAAAGCATATAAACAAGCATGCAAGCAATTACCAGAGATGCTCAGGACCTCAAAAGTAGCCATGCCAAATGTGCATATGTGCATCTCCATTCATGTTGTCATGAACTGGCAGGACAACGGGGAGGAGGAAGAAGAGCCCAGCAAGGGGTGTAGCCAGGACTGGGAAACACCGGGACAAGCTGGGGGTGGGAAAGGGGAGGTTGGTGTAGGAAATACTCATAGGGTGATGGAGGATGGTGAGGGGATGAGGGTCAGGGCACAGGAACCAGAGCAGCAGGACCTATCACCAGAGCCAGAGGGGCCCCAGTCTCCACAAATATGGCGGGCTCTGAGGCATAGGGAGCAGCAGGTGAGGTGCTCCAGGAGGCCGAGGCACGCAAAGGCCCACAGCCCAGCTCCCTAGTTGGCCAGGTGGGTCTCACTAGCTCTGGGAGGAGCTGGGTGATTCCTCAGCTGGAGTAGGCTGGGAGCAGATGAGAATCACCTGCCTCATCAAGCCCAGATGAGGCAATCAGCAGGAATAGTATAAAAGGGAAACAGAGGTGAGGTGGAGTGGCTTCTCAACTGCCCATGTTGAGGGACCGTGACTTGGATGTTCCTGGACCGCCATGGGACTGTGCTTTGGGTTTGACTCTGGACTGTATCCTGGCTGTTGGACTTCAGACTTGGCTACTTGCATTGACCCTGTGCCTCATTTCCTGACCTTTGGACTTTGCTTGTGTGAATCGACCCTCAGACTTTGGACTTCGGACTTGGCCTACAGACTTGCTGCCGGGTAGGCCAGGGGTTTGGAACACATGTGATGCTACAATTGTACAGTGTAGTAGTTATGGCTGTGCACACACAAATACTGATCTGGGACCAGAACTTTGGATTGGCACAAATATGATATGGGACAATCCAGGGCCGGCTTGACCCAGACAGAGGTCCTGAATTGATTTGGGAGCCAGCCCTAATGTTTTATTAGGATTTTAAATCCTAATTGAATGTGGTTGGAAAGGGGCAAAATGAGACACACACACCCTCGCAACCACATGCTTAATCAGGGTTTTAAAACCTGCCTGCCTGTCCCTACCTGATCTAACCAAAGCCCAATTCAGTTTGGGATGGGGGCCTTGGTTAACTCATGAGCATAGTCCTAGTAGTGGTAACCACATGCCACAAAGGTGTTGTCCTAGCATTCACCACATCTTGTGGCAGTGAATAGACTAAGATACAATCCATTGTGGTTATTACTTGCTTTTAACTGTATTTGCAGTGGCTGTAAAGAAATTGGGGTGGAACAGCAACTGCTTTGGAGGCCATTTTGCACACTTTTCTTACACACTTGGGATTATTTACATACTGGCGAAAGCATGGAGCCTATGTGTTGCATGTGGCTATCGGCGCTGTGGGTAAAACCTCAGCGCCTAGAACTTGCCGATCGCATGGCCGGTGGTTCGAATCCCCGCGGCGGGGTGAGCTCCCATCGTTCGGTCCCAGCGCCTGCCAACCTAGCAGTTCGAAAGCACCCCCAAGTGCAAGTAGATAAATAGGGACCGCTTTATAGCGGGAAGGTAAACGGCGTTTCCGTGTGCTGCACTGGTGCTGGCTCGCCAGAGCAGCTTCGTCACGCTGGCCACGTGACCCGGAAGTGTCTCCGGACAGCGCTGGCCCCCGGCCTCTTAAGTGAGATGGGCGCACAACCCTAGAGTCGGACACGACTGGTCCGTACGCGCAGGGGTACCTTTACCTTTATCATGCATGTGTGTATCTAAAATTGAGTATTGCAAAGCCCATAGTGTAAGCTGTCATTCATAGCAGTTTACCAAACTACACACATGGCAAAACACTTGCATAGGTTTTTGCCATGTGCAATGATTGCTATACACAAATGTTGCGCTTTTTTCTTTTTTACACAGAAGTCCTTTCCTGGGAGAAAAATGCACAATCATTTCCTGGAAGAGCTGCATTTTTTATTTTTTGCCCTATAGAATTCTCAGCACTCTTTTTTCCAATCATGTTATTTGTCAGTTCATTTAACCAGTTGTAAACAAAGTACAAACCCTTTTTTTCCAGTTCACAGGCAGAAATTCATTTCTTGGTATATAATGCATGCATACTGATGCTGGCACCATACTAACAGTATGATCCTTACCATGTCTGCCCAGACTTTTTATATTGGATCAGATTGTTACTATTAATGTTTGATGTTTTTTATTATTTTATGTGTTGGAAGCCACCCAGAGTGGGTGGGGTATAAATAAATTATTATTATTATTATTATTATTATTATTATTATTATTATTATTAATGTCTGATGGAGTTCAATGGGGCTAACTCCCACGTAAGTGAGTTAAGGATTGCAACTGAAGAGAATTACCGTATTTTTTGCTCTATAAGACGCACCAGACCACAGGACGCACCTAGTTTTTGGAGGAGGAAAACAAGAAAATAAATATTCTGAATCTCAGAAGCCAGAAAAGCAAGAGGAATCGCTACTCGGTGAAAGCAGCAATCCCTCTTGCTGTTCTGGCTTCTGGGATAGCTGTGCAGCCTGCATTCGCTCCATAAGACACACACACATATTTCCCCTTACTTTTTAGGAGGGAAAAAGTAAGTCTTATAGAGCAAAAAATACGGTAATTCTATGGTGAACTGCTCTCCTCCAGATGTAAATGGCATGATCTGAAAGCCCTGGGCAGTCCCTCAACCTGAGCAGAGAGAGGGATGAGGATGACTATAAATCTCATAGCAAAGTCAGCAGGATAATCGCAGATATTTTGTACAGCATTGTCCTCAGCAGAGGTTGGTCTCACCTAGATCCTTAATGGAGTAGATAACAGCTGAGAGAAGATATTTGCAGCCAGTTATTTCCCTTTACTTGGCAAGTCTCTTTGCAGCCTAAGGGCAAAAAGCGGGAGACTGCAGAGGGGATTAGCAGACTTTCTTTTCAGCATTACTGATGTGCCAGACTGATGACTCTATTAGCATTGTGTCTGGTGAAAGGTTTATTTCATGCCGGGTCTTCAGAAGCCCATCACAAATGCAACAGCCCCGTGAGTTTCCAGGGTCCATTTTGTTCACTCTTCCCCCCACCAACTGTGGCCAGATAATGGATTATAGTAGCAACTTGGTCAGCTGATGCCCATGGAAGAAGATCTCAGCATTTTCTAGGCACCATGACAACATGGTATTCTATAAGTCTTAATTGTTGTTGTATATTTTTACATGCCACTTCCCAGCCTGAAGGGGTGTGTTTGCAAGGAAGTAAACAACCTAATCAACTACAACCAAGAAATAAATGATTCAAATCTCCCAGTTGCAAAATAAAAGCAACAAAACGCTAGAATCAGGGAATAAAAATGGTCACTTAACAGAAAAAGTGTGCGAAAGAAACACACCTCCTAAGGAAGGGAATTCAAGGATCTGAGTGTCATTCTGGAGAAGGTTGTGTCCCATAGACTTAGAAATCTGACCTCAGAGACAAGTAAAACTCAGAGGAGAGGGCTCTGTCAGATACCCTGGACTATAGATGCAAAAGGAATGTGATTCTTGTGGATTCCAATATGAGCTGAGCTGATCCACAACTCCCAGACTAACCTGCAGGTCAAAACATCACTCTCCTCATTTGCCCCTTCTCCAAATATTGCAAATCAGTTGTATTCCTGGTTTTCAATATCGGGAATAGACTTTATTAAATCTGTTGGCAGTACTAAGTGCAACCCTTTCAACTGCAGAAACAATTGCTAAAACTGGAAACAGGGCAAGCTTCAACAAACAAATTAATTTCCATCTTAGCCTCAGGCAGAACATCCCCCCCCTCTAAGATTATGTGTGAATGGTGAACTATTCATACAATTCAATGTATAGGCACTGCCATGAGTAATTGAATATATTAATAAAGCCCATTATTCCTGCCATAAGCTATTATTTCAGGATAAGTCTTTTATATCTACAGTGTAATTTGAGGCAAGCAATTCTTCCAGCTTTCCTTTGTTTGATTTCACATAGTTTGTCTGGAATTGAACTAGATTGAAACTCATGCCCTTTCATATTGGGTACAGCCAGTTCATTTAAACAGACTCTGGGGATATTAGTGCTGAAGTATTCATGAGACAAACCAAGCCGTAACGTGTGTCTGAAATACGTGTAAGAACACTTAAGCCGCCTTGTTTTGCAGATTTAGTTTTATTTTAATTGGGCTTTGTGTGTGTCCACTGAGTATGTGGTTTTTTTAATGAAAAAATTAAGGCCAGTCTGGTGAATTATTTTATTATTGACAATGGTGCACAAATTGAGGAAGGGATGGAACTGCAAAAGCGTCTTGAGTTTTGAATCCCAAATGAAGGCTAATTCAAAGATCCAGACTTTTGACTTGACAGTGTTTGCTGAGTAGTTCCCTGAAGAGTCTGATACTTTGCCGCTTTGCCTTGTACATGATTGCTTTAGGATCTATTTGGACTGGGTTCATAACTCAATGGTAGACTTCATGTTTCATATATAAAGTCCGGGATGCCTCCAGATATGAGTGATTTAGCAGCAATGCACCAGTTGTGATTTTTCTGCTTCAGGATGTGTGTGTGGAATATCAAGTCTCCATCCAGACCTGTTGATTGTGAATAGGTTGGAGGGTGATTTATTAATTTTTTTGTCAGGTCTGTAGCATTGTGGTCCCAATCCTGGCTCCCACTGAAACCGTAATTTAAGAAAAGAAAGGGAAAGGAAAGACTGCTGTGGAAATTATTTTACTTTTTTAAAAAACAAAACAAAACAAACTGAGCTGAAAAGGCTTTATCTGCTGTTACAGTGGTACCTCAGGTTACGAACTTAATTTGTTCTGGAGGTCCGTTCTTAACCTGAGGTACCACTTTAGCTTATGGGGCCTCCCGCTGCTGCCACACAATTTCTGTTCTCATCCTGAGGTAAAGTTCTTAACCTGAGGTACTACTTCCAGGTTAGTGGAGTCTGTAACCCGAGGTGTTTGTAACCCGAGGTACCACTGTCGTATTTTAAACAATTGCTTTTACTTATTTTTACAGTTGCTTTTACTTGTATCATACATATTGGAAACTGCATTTTGATATTACGTGCTGGTACCCTTAAAAAAAATGAAAATCTTGATGTCTGCCTGTAAAAAAATAATGAAATGGATCTAACAAATTAAAGGAGAGTAAAGGGGGGAGAAAAAAAATTTCACTCAAGAAAAGAGAACAGCGTCGAGTTCCTAGAGTTTGATCTAAGTTAGAGACATAAGAGAGATCACAAATGTTGGCATATGTGGGAGGAAAATATCCACAATGTATGCCTAATCCAGACAATGTATCACGAGTCTTTTTTCCCCTGAGACCAAAGATGGTCTTCCAGTTGTTAAGACTCCAACTCCCATTAGACCCAGTTAGCATGACCAGTGCTCAGGGAGCTGCAGTCCAGATACATCTTAAAGAGGTACACATTCCCCACCTCTGCCCTAGACCAGCTTCATTTGGTGGGGGTCGGTTGTTCTAATATTTGCTCCTAGTTGCACCTAAAGTTTCCAGCCTTCCAGTCCAACTGTATCCTCTGAAGCACACAAATACAGCATGTACTTTTAAGCTAATAAGCACAGCACCAAAAGCATATGGGAAGGGATCCAAGGTCAAAGCTCTAAATCCAAACTTGGGGAGTGGCAGAGCAAACATTAAATCTTTGTCTTAAGAAGAAGAAGAAGCAAGAGACAGGTGTGAAATCTTGATAGATGAATCTCTCCAGGTTAATAAAGAGCTATAGCTCTCTCCTGTCGTTTAGGTTCAGCAGACTTTCTGTTTACACTTTAGTCTGTTATGCCAGCTTTTTCTTTTTCTTTTTCTACTGCTAGAATACAATGCCTGTGAAACTGAACGAAGGCTCTGTCAGGAGTTGGTTTTCACTCTTTATAGGCTTTATAGGTGTTTGTTTACATACAGCTGCTCAATACATTTGGTTCCCCCATGTGGACAATAAAATGAGGAATGAAAAAGGCCTAGTCCCATTGATCCTTGTTGAGTTACACATATAGTTACTCCTTCCCATTGAAATCGGTGGGATGGGCAAGTCTATCACTTGTTCATTTTTTCTTCTCTCCCCCCCCGCCCCGTCTTAAAAACAGCTCTCCACATTTCCATGTCATTTTGTGATTTTTCTGAAAATTCTCATAAAAATTCATAAGCATGTTAATGGAAATTTCTCCTATTATATCCATGTTTATATGCAATTTTGCCTAATATGTGTGTATTTCCAAGCACAATTTACCCTAAGATATACATTTCTGTATGCATTACACAGCTTGAGTACTGCAAAATTTAGGGAAATGTGAATTTTGAAGGATGGATGGATTTCAGTTGTGCTGTTTCAGAAATTGTGAATTAGGTAGGTACGCCTTTAAATGTGAACTGAATGTAATAGTTTATTTACACATTAGACAATATATTTTCTACCCAGTTCTGGAGGAAATGGGATAGAATTGATTACTTCAATATGCTTTGTACAGGCTTTAATGTACTCTGAATCCAGAGTTGTTCAGTCTGGTTTGGAGACTGGCTTCCAACTCATCCTATCTTCTAAGGATTGAAAGATTAAGATGACTCGGGACCTCCACTTCGCCCATTTCTCACTACATAGTTGAAGATGGTAAGCTAAATGGCAATTCAGTTATCTGAAGCATTCTGCCAAATAGAGGGGGGGGGAATCTTGACCACCTTTTTGCATATGATCAGAAGAAGGGGTAAGAAAATTATCCTCACTCATTTGGCAGTACATCACAGGTAGTGGTAAATAGTCCTCTTTATTGAACTTTCATCAAGTGGGGTATAAATTTTATGAAATAAGGAAATAAAAATATAAATAAATAAAAGTAAATTGCTACAACACTTATTTCCTATTTCCACTTCATCCCTAAAATAAGTTGATTATTACTCTCAGCAGTGTCCTGTAGAGGGAGCAACTCTTTCATTTAGCAGCGAAAGGCAAGCAGAAAAAACAGAAGAGGAAACCATTACCTTGAGAAAAGTGAAGTGTGTGTGTGTGTGTCCGTGTCCATATCATTTCAGATATAAACATATACCACTTTTATGCAAAATAAATGTCTTTTTAAAATGTGTTGTTGGGGGTGATTGTTGAGTTGTACTTGCTTTCATTTTTATTAAGTATTTCCTGTTTTTATTTTGTGATTTTTATGTTGTGAACCACACTGAGATTTGCAGGTTATAGGGTGGTGTACAAATTAAATTAATTAATAAGAATAAGAAAATTATATGTATGAATGTACTTTTTATTACTACATTTATATCCCATCTTTAACCCAAGGGGCTCAGCATGGTGTAAATGGTTACACACACACACCCCACAAACACAAACATATTTTATCCTCACAGCAACCCTGTGCGATAGGCTAGGTTGAGAGGCAGTGACTGGCCCATAGTAACCCAGTGAGTGTCATAGATTGAGTGTGGATTTGAACATGGGACTAGAAATCCATTTTACCATTGTGGGGACGACTGCGGTCAGGTGACCTGCTTCCCAGCTCAGTCAACTTTCCAGGTGCCAACTGTTGATGGAAAACTTTCCTTTGGCTCATTACATTTAACCCAGATTTGAACCAGACAACACTTCAGGCAGAAGACGCCTTCAACCACAGGACTGTTCTCTGTGGCCACCATGTGTGTCAATACACAGCACTTTCAGGCAGCTGCCCTGGGCCCTGCTTTAAAACAGCAAGAGGGATCACTGCCATTTTGATTTCCTATGGCAACCCTATCGTACTGTTGCCAGGAGCATTGTGGGAAATTTAAATGGCGGTTTTCAGCCACCTAAAAGCAACGGAAGCCCCTCAAGCCACAAAGTGGCCTCGATTTTACCTTTTCAGGATGCAGGTGGGCTGGTGACTACCAGCAAACTAGCCTATCAAAGAAAAGTTTCTCCCTTCTGAGTTTGTTTTTCTACATGCTCCACAGGTGAGCTTTCAAAAACATGACTCAACTCCAGAGCCGGCATCTGAGGTGATGCTGCCAGCTGTACTTCCTCAGCATTCAGTCACCTCATTCTATGGCAGGCAGTGGCGTAGCGTGGGTTGTCAGCACCCGGGGCAAGGCAAGTAATTTGTGCCCCCTAACCCGTGGATTTTAGCACTCGAGTGCGAGCGCGCCCCCCCCCCATGTTGCGGCCGGTGCGGCCGGCCCCCCTGCACCCCCACGCTACGCCACTGGGGCTGGGGGCGAGCGAAGGAGCCAAGGACCCCCCCCCCAAAGGCTCGGCAGGAATTTATTAAATTTATTATTTGCGGAGCCCCCGCAGGCCGAGGCAGCCGAAGCCCCCTCCCCTCGGACGCCTCCCCGCCCCCTCCTCTCCTTGGGCTGTAGGTGGAGTCCGCGCTCCGAGGCGCTCCAGATCCGGGCTTGGCGAGCGCCTCTCCGGGGGCTTCCAGCCGCGCTCCGTCCTCGCCCCCCCCCCGGCTGAGACTTGCGCTGAGAGCCGGAGCCAGCGGCGCCCCCTTCCGCCGGGAGACCCTTGCCAGCCTGCCGGCTTCCTCTCGGAGGGTTTTGGGGAGGGCAGGGCGCGTCGAGGCCCCTCGGAGCTCTCCTCCCTCCCAGTCGGCAGAAGCAGTCGCCACCTGTGGCTGGGCCGAGGGGATGGCGCCGGCGTCGGCATCGGGGTGCGGAGGCTGCCGGTGCCCGGCCAGGCGTCGGTGGCGGCGTCGGCGCTGCTGCAGCGGCTGCTCCTCCTGCGAGCAGTGAGTGGAGCGCAGCCGCAGCGGCGGCGGCGGGGGGTGGGGTGGGCGCGCGCTAGGGCGCAAGGCTGGCGGTGGCAGCGGGGAGCCCGGCGGAGGAAGGAACTTGTCCCTTCCCTCTGGACTCGCGCCCCCCCAGATGTTGCGCCCGGTGCGGCCGGCACCCCTGGCACCCCCCACGCTACACCACTGATGGCAGGCATCCCCAACCGTCGGCCCTCCAGATGTTCTGGACTACAATTCCCATCAACTCTGACCACTGGTCCTGTTAGCTAGGGATCATGGGAGTTGTAGGCCAAAACATCTGGAGGGCCGCAGGTTGGGGATGCCTGTTCTATGACATGTGAAGAGTTCACAACCAGCTGTTCCTAAGATTGAGAAGCAGAAAAGCCCCACTCCCATGGCTTACCATATTTTTTGCTCTATAAGACTCACTTTTTCCCTCCTAAAAAGTAAGGGGAAATGTGTGTGCGTCTTATGGAGCGAATGCAGGCTGTGCAGCTATCCCAGAAGCCAGAACAGCAAGAGGGATCGCTGCTTTCGCTGTGCAGCAATCCCTCTTGTTGTTCTGGCTTCTGAGATTCAGAATATTTATTTTCTTGTTTCCCTCCTCCAAAAACTAGGTGTGTCTTATGGTCTGGTGTGTCTTATAGAGCGAAAAATACGGTATTTATCTAAATATTCAACTTTTCCCTGTTTGGGTTTCTGAATATTGAGCTCTGGAAGGCCATCATGTTGCAGTTTATTAGAATTCTAATCTGGACTGTTAATGGACGTTCCGTATCTGAGAGTTTGGGACCAAAATCGGACACTTCAGCTAGTCAAAGAAGTCTCTAGCCAGGCAGGGCATCGATTTGTTTTGTGCTTTCTGTGAATGCTCAAAGAAGAGAGCTGCTTTCAAAGAGGAAGAGAACATTCTCACTTCTAACACCCAGGAGACTTAAGCACAAAATTCCCATTAGCAGCTGGTAACGGGAGTTCTCTCTGCCGATACCTTGTGTACCGAGAGAATAAGGCATCCAAAATAACAGATTTCAGAAATGTGTGAAGATGGAAAAAGTCAAGTTCGGAACACAATGAGATTAAATTGCAGAAAAGAATAAAGCTATGTGTTCAAAGAACAGTGCAACCAAATGCATGTCCACTCAGAGATAAGTTCAATGAAACCTGCTCTCAGGTAAGTGAATATAGGAGCATAGCCTAAAATTGAAGGATAACAGGGTTCAGAGATATTGTATCAGTGGTAGGAAAGCCAACACTGTGTGAGCAGATACTTGCATACAACTGGTGAATTGATTTTATAGTTTAAACATTATGGGCAGCGGAAAAAAACCCGTTTGACACCCTCAGTTGCCACCAGGATGTATCTTCCAACACAATTCAGGACAAAGTGATGGATTGGGCGGGGCTGTTCTCTTCTGTGTCCTTGTCATCTATATGGCTTATGTCCTAGCTATCTGATGGCTGTGTTATCTCATATTAACCTGCCTGTGTTTTGAGATATTTGGGGGAGACTCTTTTATTGGTCCTGCTACCCTTACCAGCACCCTTGCTAGGGACATGGGAGAGGCCCTTCTCAGTGGCTCCGCCCATACTTTGAAACTCCCTCTCTTGAGAAGCTAGACTTGCTCCCTGCTTGCTGTTCTTCCACTGGCAGGTGGAGAATTTCTTGTTCCAACAGGCTTTTGGGAACTGACTGCTTTTAATGAAAGGGCTGGTGCAGTGCTGTTTTTATTGTAATTATCTGTATCTCTCTCTCGCTCGCTCTGTGTGTGTGTGTGTGTGTGTGTGTGTGTGTGTGACTCACACAAACATATACACACATTTTAATTCTATCAATGTTTAATTGTTTTTAATGATTGCTTTTTATTGACATTATTAGTGATTCTTACTTGTAAGCCTGTCAGGGAAAGAGGCGGATTATAAATAAATATGATGATGATGTCAGTAAGCTTGAAGTCCCAGGGATGCCAGGATTGCCTCGCTTAGACATGAACAATACGAAGATCAAAATTGTCAGAAGGATAATTTCACAGACTGAATCCTTGGAATTATCTTGAGAAACTTTTAGTAGGAATCAAGATGGGAAATTTCAGAAGCAACAAATTTATAAGAGCAGGGTGGGAAAATCAGTGAGATAAGTAGGCCAATTGCAGGATGTGTAGTTTCTATTTTTAAAATGTAGGTTGTGTTACATACAGTGCAATTGAACCCTGATGTTACTCAACCTGTACCTGTGATTAAGGAAGTCCTCAGGCGAGTGATACACGCCCATTAAATGCAGCTGAAGCAGACATGCTGATCTCCTGACTCAGATCCAAAGCCTCCTTCTTCTGTGAAGCTATATTTTGTAGGACAAGCAAAGGAGTAGTGCAGGATCTGAAAGGAATGAATACTACTAATAGCAAGAAATGGACATGTTTTGGCTTAAAAAGAAAGAAAGATCTGCACTTCTAGGAACTTGCTAAAAGTACTGGACAACTTTGGTTCACTGATCAGCCAAGGAGCTGTAGATTAAGAAATTTGTGTGCATGCTGTTCTGCACATCAGGAGTTGGGGGGAGGCTGTGGTCCTCCAGATGTTGGATTCCAAGGCACATCCATCCCAATGGTCAGGGATTGTGGGAACTGTAGCTGGGAGAGGACTACAGGTTTGCCATCCTTGGTTTAAATTTTCAAGTCCTGTTGTTGGTCTGTGTCCTGGAATCTTGAGATGCTGTGCTTTTTTAATTGTAAGAAGTTAGCAAGTTCTAATGAGAAAATAAAGATGAGACGAGAAAAACAATTTTTGGAAACTAGAGGGGCTTAGTACTAACAGTAATAGAGAAAGTATAGGATCACCAAACGCTATGTGGTAAAGCACTTTTTTTTTAGATGTGCTAGCCCCTCTTTTAAGGGGGGTGGGGAGTAACTACTTGGGGTCCATCGTCTGCCTTTGGACTGTGGGCTTCTCAGTGGAGGGTCTTGTTCATTCTTCTCCATTTTGTTTTCCCCCTGAAAATTGCCCCCTATGTGCTATCCCCCCCCCCCCGCTCCCAAAGTGCTGTTTGCTCCTTTAGTTGAAATTCTTTCCATGTCCTCAGGCTTCTGTCCACATAAAACCTTTCCCACACACAATACAAGCAATATAAATTTACTTGGCTCCATTCCACTGCTACCGAAAATTAAATTCTAGTACTCCTCAATGGTCTTCCTTTCTTGTATTAGTATTAGTAGCATAAAGTACTTGTAATGTAAGAGGAATGTATTCAGGGTGAGGGTGTCTTTTCTGCAAGACTGACACAGCAACCATTTTTAAAGTAACACACACACACCCTGCCCCAAACCAGACAATAAACATGAATTTATGCTATTAATGTAATGTGTAGTTTCACCCTGAGACATGATCTGAGGTGGCAGGCAGTCCTATATCAGCTGGATTTTACTAAAGAAATAATACTAATGGATTGTTAATTTATTTTTATTATCCCTGTGTGTGTGAAATATAAGTCTCCAGTCCTTTGTGGCATGCGAGAAGGCTGTCTGCCTATTGGTCAAAGGGCCTGTACTCTCATCTAAATCCTCCCTCTTACTCGCTGAGCCAGAATAAATTTTGCCAAGTGGATATACATCTTTGCAGACTTACTTACTTATCTTCACATAATGGATTTGATCCAGGTCAAGATGGAGCCTTAGATTAATCTAGCATCTGATCATAAATTTATTTTTATTTTATGTAAGATATTTTTTAAATTGAGTAGTATATAAATCTTAAGTAGTTTAGGTTAAATACAATGAAATGTTTAAAAATTGGCAATAGCAACATGCATTAAAAAGGTAGGCATAATTATCCAAATACATAAAGTATGGCTATCAGAACGATGCAGTAAATGAAGCTCACTCTTTTGGCTATGGATAACTTTGCTCTTCTCCAATTAAGCTCTTCAGCCAGAATAAAGTTTCTCTTGAATTGTTGACACCATTAAAATTACCTGTTGCTGACAAGCAGGTGTCAGCAACAGGTGCAGCTATGTTGAAGCTGAACACAGTTGGACAACAAGAGGAGAGGTTGGCAAACGACTTTATGTATGGTTTCTGAAAACCACATTTTAACTCGTGCATGTCAGAAAGATTAAACTGCATCACAGAAGTTCGATATCAAAATAGTTCTGGGGTTAGTGAGGCAGGGAATGAGGTCACAGGAAACTTCCAACTTCATTTTCAGCTTTTATTTTAAGAAATAATCTGGTGATGGTGATCATCTCTGTAAGAAGAACCAAAAGTAAGACAAAGCAGCAATGCATAGGAGTCGGAAGGAGCCTAAAACAGTTGTAAAGTAAAAGGGATGAGAAAATAAACACACACACACACACACACACACACACCAAAAATTGCTTCAGTTATCTGGAGTCTCATATCTCATGAGTTTCCAGAGAGCTGAGAAGACTTAGTAAACATTGTCTGTCCATGAATTTATTAACTGAAGCAAATTATGCATGGGGCAGCTAAACAGAGCAACAGTAATATTTCAGATTGGTGCAGATATATAGTAACATCTCAAGAATTTTGTTATGAGTAAAGATGGTGAACTTTGTTTGCATTTCAAGGCAACTCTACCTGATATGCTCTTTCTGAAGTGATGTGCAAACCAAAATACAAGCCACCCATTGAAATTTGCATATTTCTGAATTTTGCTATGCCATTTTCCAGCCAAGTGATGGGAACAAAAATAAATATATATGGGGTAGTGTGTGCATAAAAACATGTTACATATGTTGTTTTGAGGGAAATTGGTTTGCAAAAATGTGCATCTTAACGAGAAATATGCCCTAAAATTGTGGTATAATTTCATAATGATTAAAAAAAATGCAGACTGCAGACAGAATTTGATTGGAAAAATGAGAAACAGAGGGGAAATGAAATTGCCAGATTCACTCCTACCTAATTATGAGAGTGATGAAAATGACCTTTACTAGTTTGTGTTTCTCTGGCAATGGTCAATACATTTGGTGACCATCCATCCTTGCCAGTCTTCTGTCCTCACTTCTTATGTGTCACCAATCAGCTTGATAATAACAGATCTGCCTTGCAGCAATCTAGCCAACTGGTATCTCAACTTTGCTCAAGGAAGAATTGCACCCCTTTCCACTGAACGCCAGATTCAGTTCAGGTAGAGTTGGATCATTAATCAGATGGTTTTGAACCAATTAGGACTGTTTACGTAGTATTCAAGCAGAAAGAGTCCAAACTTAATGAACTGAATTGATATCAACTGGCTTTGAAGGGAGGCAAACCACATAAATAGAATTCACACATTTTCTCATAGAAGTGATCAACCCTGATGAACTTCTGAGACAATTGCACTGAGTTTCACTTATATGCCTATTTCCATAAATGCAGAGCTGTGTTAAAGAACTTGTGACCACCCCGCTGCTGTTGGGTTGCAATTCCCGCTATTCCTAACCATTGGTTATGCTTGCAGGGGATGACAGAAGTTGGAGTCCAGCATTATCTGAAAGGCTACAGCAGGCTTCCTCAAACTCAGCCCTCCAGATGTTTTTTTGGCCTACAACTCCCATGATCCCTAGCTACCAGGACCAATGGTCAGGGATGATGGGAATTGTAGTCTCAAAACATCTGGAGAGCCAAGTGTGAGGAAGCCTGGGCTACAGCATCCCCACTCTGAGGAGTATACCATTGTTCGTAACTTAATCAAGGGATTCATGGATTCCTGCCAACTTTTGAGGGCACTTAAAGGGTTGGGGTAGCTTCCCATCCAGCCGACAGCCTACAGTGCAATAGTGACTTTTTGGGCAACCCCCCCCAAAAAAAAACCTCCTAAAAACAACCATTGTGTGGAGAGCCAACTGAAGGAAAACATACTTTCCACATTTGTTTGGTGTTAAGGGTAATGTTCAAACATAGAATGAGGGGAAAGCATTCTAGAAATGAAATATGATGCGCTTTCAGGTGAATTTCATGTGTGGAGAAAACCCGCTCATTACTTAAGGTAATTTATATGGATATCGCTGAGAAGGCAAGCACTGATACAAGAAGAGCATTGCATGAAACAACCTTTAAAAAGTGTATTTAAGGAGGCTTTAAGGGGAGAGGGAAGAGTCTCGGGATAATGGAGTATTCTGAAAGCCATGAATGTATAGAACAAAAGGAGCTGAAAAGGACACAAATATCCAAAGTGAAAGAAAAGAAAGGGAAAAGAATACATGAGCATATACAAGTCACCAGGGTCATCAATGTATAGACGAAAAATTGAAAAATCCACACAAGTATTTTTTTAGAAAAAAAATTGTGAATGTGGATCATTTTTCCAACTGTAGAATACTTAAAATAGGCTCATGGTAACAGGGAGCATCTTCACAGGAATTTTTCACATGGAGAAAATTATTTAAAACGGAAAACGTTTTGGCATTCAAAAATGTGAGAATAAACAGGCCATGGGTTAATGAGCATGTTTGCTGATTCACTCTCATTCCAGTCAATGGCCCATCAGTTGGCAGAACTTGTTTGATGCTGACAGTTGAGCAATCAATTATCTCTTGGAATATATAGAGATATACATGCATAGCACAAATGACCACAGAACACATTCTCTGGGCAGAATAATCACTGATGCTTGAGATCAAAGCGAAGATTGCAATACTATATGCATTTACCTAGGAGTAAGTGTCACTGGCCTCAGGCCACTTCCATTTATTGGATATACAGCCCTTTATACCTGAAGGAGCCCCCGTCGTTCAGCCCAGACATCAAGAACCAATGTTGGGGGCCTTCTGGCGGTTTACTCATTGCGAGAAGTGAAGCTACAGGGAATCAGGCAGAGGGCCTTCTTGGTATTGGTGCCCATCCTGTAGAATGCCCTCCCATCAGATGTGAAAACATTCCTAACATTTAGGAAACATCTGAAGGCAGCCCTGTATAGGGAAGCTTTTTAAGGTTTAGGGTTTTATTATGTTTTTATATGTGCTGGAAGCAGTTATCCCAGAGTGGCTGGAGTACAAATAATAATTTATTAATAATTCTAATCTGTTGGCAGGATGTTGGCTATTTATTGAGCATTCATTATGATTTGTTCTCCCATACCTGCCCTGTCACTTTCCATACTGCAAAAAGTCCAGTGGGGAAAGCAAGTCTGTTCAGATAGATTCCATACCTGCTCTTTACCATACGTTTATTAGGGTGTTTTGCAATAATAAAATAAACAGTTATAAAAGCAAATCAAACAGTTACAACACCATAAAGCAAGAAAAATGCAAAAACTGAACCAGTTCCATATATAAAACAACTAAAAGTAATTCCATATACAAAAATAATTATAAACAGTTCTTGAACAGATGGAGACTGGGATAACTTTGCCAGGATGCTTAGTTAAACCTAAAGACCAGGCACTTAAGCATTTGATGCATAGTTAACTGACAGCACTATGGTATACAAGTCTACTACCTGAAGGAGCATCTCCACCCCCATCGTTCAGCCCGGACACTGAGGTCCAGCTCCGAGGGCCTTCTGGCGGTTCCTTCACTGTGGAACACACTCCCTACAGATGTCAAGGAAATGAACAACTATCTGACTTTTAGAAGGCAGCCCTGTTTAGGGAAGTTTTTAAGGTTTGATGTTTTATTCTGTTTTTAATATTCTGTTGGGAGCTGCCCAGAGTGGCTAGGGAAACCCAGCCAGATGGGCGGGGTATAAATAATAAATTACAGTGGTACCTCAGGTTAAGAACTTAATTCGTTCCGGAGGTCCGTTCTTAACCTGAAACTGTTCTTAACCTGAAGCACCACTTTAGCTAATGGGGCCTCTAGCTGCCGTCAGAGCACGATTTCTGTTCTCATCCTGAAGCAAAGTTCTT
Organism: Podarcis raffonei; assembly: GCF_027172205.1. Taxonomy (NCBI): domain Eukaryota; kingdom Metazoa; phylum Chordata; class Lepidosauria; order Squamata; family Lacertidae; genus Podarcis; species Podarcis raffonei. The sequence continues at coordinate 28,315,064 of NC_070611.1, forward strand.
AACCCAAGGTACTATTTCTGGGTTAGAGGAGTCTGTAACCTGAAGCGTATATAACCCGAGGTACCACTGTATTATTATTAATTATATTACTCAGAAATAAGTCTGTTTTTAATGGAGCTTACTCCCATTACAGGATTGAAGTCTAAGTATTGCATTAGAGCTGGCAATGGAGGGTCCTTGGTACCTTTAACAGATAGCTGTACAACAGTTTAAGCCTTTTCTCATTCGCAAACGCCAGCTATGGGACAAACGTCATCTCTTCACATTCTGCCTGCGCAGCCATTTTATCCCGAGTCCATGGATTTATTTTGGGGTCCTCCACTCCACTAGGAGGGACGTGGGTGGCGCTGTGGGTTAAACCACTGAGCCTAGGACTTGCCGATCAGAAGGTCAGCAGTTTGAATCCCCACGACGGGATGAGCTCCCGTTGCTCGGTCCCTGCTCCTGCCAACCTAGCAGTTTGAAAGCACTTCAAAGTGAAAGTAGATACATAGGTACCACTCTGGCGGGAAGGTAAACGGCATTTCCGTGCGCTGCTCTGGTTCGCCAGAAGCGGCTTAGTCATGCTGGTCACATGACCCAGAAGCTGTATGCTGGCTCCCTCGGCCAATAAAGCGAGATGAGCGCCGCAACCCCAGAGTCGTCCATGACTGGACCTAATGGTCAGGGGTCCCTTTACCTTACTCCACTAGGAAAAGAGGACACAAATTCACAATAGAAACAAAAAATACACAAATTTTATGCAAATTGTGTCCTCTTTTCCTAGTGGGTTTGAGGGCCCATTTCACAGTGTACTGGGCCAGAAAATCCTTAGGATGGGTGTCTCTTTAGCTAATGTGGAAACAGGAGACACTGAAAATGACAGTGTTTTTTCTCCTACAGTTGCTTGGGCTTGTGCATTAATTGGGGTATATTCATATTTAATTCCACATGTGTGGCTGTATCCTCATTTCAAGCCTATTCTAGAAAACAACTTGCCGTGTGTGTTAGGCAGCAGCGGGCAAGGTGTACCCAAGGGGGATAATTATCACTTATTATATTTAAAAGAAAAGGGGAATGTAGCGCTACACAAATGTTCTGTGACAAACAAGGGTGCCAGAAAAAACAGTCACTCTTAATACCTCTTGCAGGAAATAATCATTAAATAAGGAAAATTAAGAATACTCTATTCTGAGAGTTTATTAAGAGGCACATGAGGAAAGTTGCCATTTGTACAGTCCTTAGTCCTGAGGACACCTATCGCCACCAAAGGAAATAATAATAATATATAATTCTTATTATTTATCTTCACCAACTACTGCCAGTATCAGTGGAAAGGAATGCATGTGTGCTTGGTATTCTGCAGCTCAGAGATAGTCCCTCTTTTATTGGCCTTACCTTTTTGAATCCCTTTCCTGCTGAGAGCGTTGCTTGCCTACACTACAAAAATAGCATAGATAAGCCAGAATGCCCCAGGGGACCAAACAGACCTATTGCCTTAGAGATTGCTCTCAAAGGTCTGCTTTAGCAGATACTGGTTTTCCTCCAAGATACAAGATTCTAACACTTTTCAGACCAACATAAAAATTGTGCCAGGCTGACAGAGACAGCATGCACTCAAATACTTCATTCTCAGCCACCAGTCATCGTTCCAGACATCTCTCTTGTTTTTCAGTTGTCTGTGTTGTCAGAGTGAACTCGATTCCTCTCCTTTGAAAAATCTTTGACATAAGCCAAGCCCATCTTTGACTTATGCTTTTGAAGGTCTTTGTACAAGGAAGTCAGGACCTGTCTGCCCTTCTGTGTTGCAAATAGTGAGCAGAGCTTCATGCCATACAGTCCCTCTCATCACATCTCAATTTGTAAAGAGCCAAAGTAGCTGAACAGACTTTCATCATCCATTTCTGAAGGATAGCAAAAGCTTTTAACTTGCAACTTCCATGCTTTTTGAAACGATGGTGCATTCATAAAAGCCTCAATTCTTCCTGTCTTTTTGATTCTCCGCTACATCTGTGATTCAGTGCCGTTAGTCACGTATGTCCTTCCAGAGTGCCTTTGTGGCACACAAATATGGGATACCACCTTGTCCTGGTTGCATAAAGGGGCACGGGTGGCGCTGTGGTCTAAACCACTGAGCCTCTTGGGCTTGCCGATCGGAAGGTCAATGGTTCGAATCCCCGTGACAGAGTGAGCTCCCATTGCTCTGTTCCAGCTCCTGTCAACCTAGCATTTCTAAAGCATGCAAGTAGATAGTTACCGCTGTGGCGGGAAGGTAAACGGCGTTCTCATGCGCTCTGGTTTCTGTCACGGTGTCCCGTTGCACCAGAAGTGGCTTAGTCATGCTGGCCACATGACCTGGAAAGCTGTCTGTGGACAAACACTGGCTCCCTCGGCCTGAAAGTGAGATGAGCGCCGCAACCCCAGAGTCGCCTTTGACTAGACTTAACCGTCCAGGTGTCCTTTACCTTTTTTTACCTGGTTCCATTCCTCCTTCCAGGGAAATTTCTGAAGGCGGTAGGGGGGGTTTGTTCTGTGGGGTTCCCTTCTGATACTCTGCAAACAGGCAAAGCACTTTCGGCCTTTGTTGCTTAGGCTTGCAATGCTGTCCCTACTTACTTGGGAGCAAGCCCCAGTGAATTCAATGAGACTTAGTAGAGATGATGAGGATTACCAAGCTTTTCAGCACAAAAAGTAATACCAAAGCAGTTCACACGGTAATATTGTCTCACAGTACTTTAACTCTGTTTTGTGCCATGCTGTTCTTAAGCCCTTTGAAACCATCAGTGAAAAGTGTTATAAATAATAAATACACTCCTCACTTAAACAGAACTGTTGCGTTTTTAAATCCTAGAATTCATGTTAACTGGAGAGTATGCCTAACCTAAACCATGCTTTCTAGCAGGTAAAGCCCACTGAATTCTCTCTCTCTCTCTGTATGAGATATATAGGGATGAGTAGGAATCAATTGCCATTTTTGTCATGTGAGCAACACAAATAAAAACTGATAAAAACTGATATTTTTAATCTAGTGAATCCCCCCTCCTGATGTTAAGACTTTATGGCCAATGTTTATCCTTTTCTATGCAGGCACACACATACATCCAGGAAACTAATGTGAGATATTAATAGTAGATGAGCTGCTATCAGTGGAAGTGATTATATTTTCTCAATACTTGGTAGATGCCTCGGCAGTTCTTAAAAAGCAGCCAGAGTTTCTCTGGCCAACTTTTTTGTAGGCGAGCCATTATATACAATGTAGTGTGGAAGGAAGAAAAAGAGAAGTTAATTCTTTTTGGTAGTGAAATAGTGCCTGCATAATTCTCCCAGACACTGCTCCTTGTGCCTTTGAAAATATTCCTTTACTTGCAAAGGAAAATGAGGATGTCTCTGCAAACATTGTGTCTGTAATTTGCTGCTGTGGTGGCAAATTACTTATTCTTTATGCTTCTAGGGAAAAAAGGGAATTAAAAAAAGAAGTCCTAGATGCATTGTCTGAATGGCATGTCCAATTCAAAAGAGGTGAGTGGATGGGAATGTGAACATTTTGTAGATGCTACAGAAATTCAGACAGGAAGGTACCTCGTGCATAATGTTTCCAAAGCTGAATATACAGCAGGAATGGCCAGTGAGGACCAGCAATCTAAATTAAATGCAGTACCCTTTAAAGACTCTGGGTGACACCCAACTAAATCATATGCAGAATAGACCCACTGGACTGGACTTCTAGTAAGGAATAAAGTGGAATCTGATCCCCTGGCCTGGACGCAAACAGGACAACATGTAGGGGGTGCCCGTTGATGGCAAGAGCGAGGTTGGTGAGGCAGCGCCCTAATGAACAAGCCTGGGCTGCATTTAGGGCTGCTTCAGCCTTTGTGTGTTTTTCTCCCCCCACCCCCTTCAGCTTTATGACTTACCTCCCATTTTCAATCCTTTCGCTTTCCATTTTTGTGGTACAGTGGTACCTCTGGTTACGTACTTAATTCGTTTCAGAGGTCCGTTCTTAACCTGAAAGTGTTCTCAACCTGAGGTACCACTTTAGCTAATGGGGCCTCCCACTGCTGCCGCACTGCCAGAGCACGATTTCTGTTCTTATCCTGAAGCAAAGTTCTTAACCCGAGGTAATATTTCTGGGTTTGCGGAGTCTGTAACCTGAAGCATATGTAACCTGAAGCGTATGTAACCCAAGGTACCACTGTATGTCTCTTAGATCACAGGGATGTTACATTCATTGCTCTTTGTATAGTACCTGCCGATTGTGGCTGTTCAAAAACATTAGCTTTTACTCCCGCTACAAAGTAAGTTTTAACTCTCACACCGGTGGCTACCAAACTTTTCAGGCCACTGGGCTTATATGGCATTTTGAGAAAGGGTCATCATTGCGTACCGCAAAATGGCTGCCATGGGGGTGTGGCTTAACACCAAATGACCACCATATCTAAGAGCCGAAAAAGGGAGGAGTGTAAAATGGTGCACCCTGTAAGCCCTCCCCCACAAATGGAAAACAAAGGCACCTACACCAGGCACTGCTATACTAACTCACAAAGAATACTTGCTCTTTGCACCTCTCCTCTGTTCAGATCAGAAGTGTGTGTGAGTGTGTCTGGCCCTGGTTTCCACTAAAATATGGGCATGCTTAAGCTGTTCAGTGTAGGCAAGGTTAAACTGGTACAAATAGGTCCTGGGCAGGAAGAGAAAGTAGGAGATACTGGGGGACAAACCGTACTCTACATACTTGCTTCTCCAGAATGTTGCTCTGGAACGCATTAGTGGACTGGTACATTATGGTACAGGTCATCCCTTTTGTTTGCTATGGAACAGAAGCACTGCGCACACACCATTAATTTAGCAAGCAACAATTTTGACAGTTCCAATTATGGTATTTGTGTCAAGCCAAAACCTGTTTCTACCTGTGTCTGCTGGCCACTTCAAGAAAATTATCGCTGCCTGGCACATCTTTTGCTTTCTGATTGTTTGCTAGGCTCCACTGAGCAATTGCTTCATGTAATTCCACAATGAATTTGTGTGGTGTTCTCTAGCTCGGTTCAGTTGTGACATCTTCACAAACAGCAAGGGAGTTTCCTGGCCCAGACACTCTGACAGGCAAAGTTATATTATAATAAACGCAGAGCTCAACTTCTGCCTCCCTCTTCCACATGCCTGTGGCAACAAGCATGATTTAGCCCATGAGTCACTCCATTAGTTGCATCAGGAGCGGAATACTACACAAACATGGCACAGGTCAAATGATCTCACAGGTACAGATGGACTTGGCCAAGTACAATGCACTCATTTTAAAGTAAGGACAGCACAATGAGATTTTAAATGAAAATAAAATCATTTGTTGTCTTTTAAATGAAAATAAAATATTTGTTGTCTTGTGGACAAAAATCTGCACTCCTAGTATCACACATGTACACGCACACAAACAAGTTTTGTAATGCAAGCAGAACTAGAACACTTTCAGATTGAATTCTGAAAATATTTTTTAAATGTTTGTGTTGGGAAGTTTGGTGTGTGTGTGTGTGTGTGATGGTGGATAATTAAATATGGTGGCAATAAAGACAGAGGCCCTTTGGGTGAGTGCATCCCAGATCAGGGAATCAGGGATATTGTCTGTTCTGGACAGGGCTGAACTTTCCCCTTAGAAACGTTAAGTAGTTGCCCTTGGAGCCATCATCGTCACTTGCGTCCCAGAGAGTTGCATCAGCCCTTAAGCATGGTTTGGAAGTCGCAGTTGGTACAGAATGCTGATCTAGGTCTACCTACTAGTGCATTCTAGACCATTCATGTTAACCACTCCTTGCTCTGCTTTCCAATTTGCTGCAGAGCTAAGTTTAAGGTTCTGTTATCATCCAATAAAGCCTTTAACAACTAGAACTCAATTACCTGAGAAAATGCTTCCTCCTACATGAACCTGCCTGTGCACCAAGGTCTGTGGAGGAGCTGCTCTAGGTGGCACCATGGCAGCTCTGATCCACCTTGCATTAACAGGAAAATGGCTCCTTCTGCAGTGACAGTCTCCCCTCACAGAGCAGGTGAGCAACCTCCATAATGTGCTTTTGTCAGCAGTTAAATGTGTTTCTTCATTGTTGATCACTGGTTCATTAATTCCTTTTTATCATGCTTATTCTGTGACTCTCTCTGTATACTTTGCTTGGTGCTTAATGTTTTAATCATGTTGCACAACACTTTGGTATGCCACATGAAAAGCCATATAGAAATCCCTTTTGTAAACAGGTATGTTCAATTCCAGGTATAACTGCAGTATAACTTTTGTACAGTGCAGGGAGACCACAGTGGCAGTAATATGGTCAAAACTATTAGAATGGATGGCCATTTTGGCTTGTAGAACAAGCAATGAACATTCTCAGTATTAATTGCTTCTCACCCACTCCTTTCAAGACTCTGGGCTAGCCAATTCCGCTTTACTCATATAGTGTATTTTCTATTTAAAAGCAGTGCTTCATATTTTTAAAATCTCTAAGTGGTGTGCACTATGTACAATATAAAACATCACCTATTAAAAAGGCAACCTGAAACCAATAAAACATTATAAAAACAAGGAAAGACAGAAATTCAGGTAACTTGTACATTGGGGTCCTATCTGAAGAATCAGGGAAATCTTGGGCAAAATAAATATTTACAAGGCATCTGAATCAACTGGGGACTGCTGATTCAGGTATGACAGATGGAAAGGCATTCCACATCACAGAAGACCATATCTACGAGACCATATTGATCTATACAGGGGCAGACAGCTGTGCAGGCATATGGGTATGTATTTATTTAAAGCATTTATACACTACCCTTCATCAAAAACTATTTCTAGATGTTTCACATATAACAGCCCCATAACCCTGTGAAACAAAGAGATAAAAGTTTACAGCTGCACCATACTTAAAAACATTCTTCAAAGAATACAAAAGATTTCCACCTGCTACCTGGAAGATAATACTACTAGCATGGGACCAGGTGAGTGAGTCTCCCAGGGAAAAGCATTCTATCACTGGAGTAATACAAGCCTCACCAAGTTCTTTCTGTAGATCACATCTACTTCATCTCTGAAGGTTAAGGCATCCATAAAAGAGGACCAGCAGAATATCTTCCAAGTGTGGAAGAAACTGATATGTGAGGAGAAACTTTTTCAGATGGATCCCATGTGGTACTGGTGCTTCAAATTGGGCTTGGCAATAAATAGGCAGCCAACACTATTCTTTCAGAACCTGAGATGTGATCCAAATGAGGTGCACCATCAAAAGCCTAGCTACTGTCATCTGCACTCGGCTGAAACTTCCAAACATCTTCAACAGCAGTCAATGCATCACAGTAATTGGGAAGCTTCAATATAGTGTTTTTAAACAAATGGAAGCTTCAAATTAAAAGAGCAATTCTATGCATGCCTACATAGAATTCCCACTGAACTCAATGGGGTTTACTCCCAGCTAACTGAATTTAGGACTGTAGTCCAAATTTGATTATACCAAGCTTTTGCTGGCATAACATTTCACTGTTGTAGTGTGACTCTGTGACAAATGTGTTGGCAAACATATGCATCATGCAAGCATACTTATTAGGAAATTCTGGTTGGCAAGTACCGGTAGCTTCTTTTTTCAAAGCAAACCTGAGTAATAGGTGGAATGACCCTCAGAGGTGACAGAAGAGGATGCTTGGCACCAGCAATTATCTTGTCACCATATATTGCCTACATAAATTGGTGCCAGTAAAGTTATTAGCAGGCGGCTATAGAATTTTAAACAGAAATAATTTGAAAGTGGATGGAGTGAACTGAAACGCAGATCAGATAGATATTTGTTAATTTAATTTACTTATTTATTTACAGTTAAGCGTCTTATAAGATATCATATTCACCAATTCATATTCATCAGTTGGTCACTGATGACCCAACTACATACAACATAATGTGAATTTTTCCTTTCTGTCTTCTTCTTCAAAAAAAAAAAACAACCAACAAAAAACAGGCAGAGGGTGGTCTGCTTAGGACCTCAGCAAACAGGGAGGGGAATTAAACTTTACTGTGTTGCAGATTTTGGGAATTCCAGCTTGCAAAAGCAGCAAAACTAAAAGTGCCAGGCAACTACGGACCCCCATTTCTGTATTTGTCACTTGGGGACCACAATCATTCACCTAGAGGAGGAACAAGGTCACCTGCTATGGGCCAAGGTGTCACAGGGGTAAGATTGTCCCACCTTCACTTCTGTTCCCTAAGTGTGATTGTTGTATCTATCAGGGTGGCATGGTTGGAAGTCACTGCTGTCATAAACAGTGGTATTGACAAAGTGTGGTGATATTCTTGGGACACAACACAGTGAGGAAAGTGGAAAGCCTCTGGAAAGAGGCACATTCCATTAAACAACACATGCTCCTTCTGAAAAGGATAAACTCTCTGCTGTTTGTCAAAGCACACCATTTCCTTGGCCATCAGCCTAAGCCGTCACCATTACAAGGCCTCAAGTTCATGAGAGAATCGCCAAAGAATTAAATGAAAAGCTGGACTGTATGGAGGCTGGTTTGAAGTTACCCATCTGGAGGCTGGGTTTAAGAAATAAAAACAAAGGTGGAAGTGCTTCTTAGCTGCAGAAGTGCCTCCTAACTCTCCCGGGTTTGAAGTTCTCATCAGAGAGAAGTTCTGATGCTAAGAAAAGCCCAAAAACCACAACCACGTTCTGCATGTACAATACCACATAGGTCTTCTCAGGAGACGCAACTTCTACTGAGTTCTGTGAAGCTTCTACCTTGGCAAATTGGTTAGAACCCAATACATTTGGCCATTTCTCTGTTGTTCAAGTAAAATTTGAGCAGTCTTTTCAGAGATCCCTGGTATAGGATAAAAATATGAATGGCCCCAGTGTCCTCTACTTCGGCTACAAATCGTACTGGAGAGTAAACCTGCTACCAGGGCCCACTTCGTCATCAACTTTCAAACTGCTCCCCACATTATTTTAGATTCCATTCAGGCACACTTTTACCACAGTGATTTGCATTACGGTTGTTCTTTGTGGAGTGCTGTACTGTGAAAGATGACACCTGCCCTGAGGAGATGCCAAATACATGTCTAATTCTTCCAATAAAAAAGTCAGAAGTAATACTAGCTTAGAAGAAAGCGAAGCTCTTTTGTAAAAGAAAATGTCCTCCCCCACCAAAAATGCGGAGCATTGTTCCCTCAAGGATGCGTAGTCATGATCATATATGGTTATTATAGATCTCTTGCCCATTTCAGGTTCGTTTGCAAGCTGTTAGTTAGAATTAACTTTGAGCAATTATGTCTTTATTAACTAACATGATCAGTGAAAATCATCTAGGTCCATAACGAAGATAAAACATGTGGATTCTAACATTGTTCTCTGGATTCTACATTTACTATTAAAAAGGAATAGCATATTCTTAGCTCTTGCTGGCAAAACCCTCGCTGATGACTTTAGTTCATAGCCTTCTCTACCTTTTCACATACAAATTTTTCAAGCGCTTCTTCTCAGGTAGAATGTTGCTCCTCCCTCTTCACATCTGAAGAGCACCAGCAGGCTTCCTTTTTATTTTCAAGGTAACCTTTACCAACCTTGTCTAGCGACAGAAGGAAAGGGCAAGATTGCACAGGGCGAAAGACTGTTAAGTGAGTGGAAGCTTCAGAGTTTCTTTAAGCTGATGTTTTTACATTTATGACAGCTTGGTACCACTCTTAACCCTATAAGTTTTCTAACAATGGAAATTTTCAAACACAATATTAAAAAACAACTGTTTATGCCCTTTGTACCACTTGCAAATGTTCTTAATGCAGTAAAGAATATACAGTGGTACCTCGGGTTAAGTACTTAATTCGTTCCGGAGGTCCGTTCTGAACCTAAACCTGTTCTTAACCTGAAGCACTTAAGCTAATGGGGCCTCCTGCTGCTGCCGCGCCGCCGGAGCACGATTTCTGTTCTCATCCTGAATCAAAGTTCTTAACCCGAGGTAATATTTCTGGGATAGCGGAGTCTGTAACCTGAAGTGTATGTAACCCGAGGCACCACTGTAAATAGGAACCAACTGGGTGCAGTTTGAAGGCACAAGAGGCCACTGCTTTGCTGAAGCTAAGCAAGTCTGGGTCTAGTCAACATCTGGATAGCCACATGTGTACCACCTTGAATTCCATGATGGACAGATGTAAGAAAACAAAGCATGTACATTCTGGTCTGTGCAGCTTTTTGTCATGGTACAAACCAATTAAAACACACTGTTAGAACAAGGGAACTTCCAGCTAGAAGGAAGAAGGAAGAGGCAGCTGCATGAGGCAGGCTGCAGCTTAAGGACTAAATTTGATGTGAGAGAAAAGCACCTGCACTTTTGGGATGGTTGCCAGTTGAATGTATTATCCATATAAGGTATCTAGCTGGTACCAAATCTATGTGGAACAAATGCTAAACCTGACCTCTGATGCAACCATATGTAGTACTCTATTTGCTACAATTACAACATTGCTAGATACTTGTTTTCCTGTGACTTTTCTAGGCTAGTGGAACTCATTCCACTTTAGAAAAACACCAGCTCCAAATTATAGGAGCAGGGAGCACAGCGGCTAATCCTCCCTGCCCACTAGCCTATTTCAGCAGATTCACTCCACACATTCTGATTGAAGCAGCATCTCACCCTTCAGTCTTACTGCTTTCCATCTGCCCCTTAATTATAGGATGTCAATGCAACATAGTTACACAATACTTCTCTGGAACTTTATTAAACTGTTTGGTGCACAAGAGATAACAGCATTTTTTTCATCTGGATAATTAAAACACCATTCTGATAATGTCCCTTTGATTGGGCATGGTTGCACAAATACATACACCCTCTACTTCTATTATTGCAGGAGTAATGAGAGACAAGTGTTCTTCTTCCATACCCTGCTGGTTTAAAACAACAAAAAATAAAACCAGAGTTTTTAACATAGTTAAGAACCGGCTACATGTATAAATCAAAAAGAACAGAACGTAGCAGATGTTAATTCTACGGCAAATGTTATGCATTACACGTCACCGAGACACACAAAAAAAATGCTAGAACGTATTCACACCTCTTGACAGCAACACACCGCACAGAGTTCCTGCCAACTTCTAGCAATGTTCACCTTCAAGTGGCCATATCATCCCTCCCCCCATTTCCCTGTCCCAAGTCAACTTTCTGTTGCTAATGAGCATTAAAACCTTCCTAGGTCTGATTTGGGTTTGGTTTTGTCCGCTTGCTTTTTAGGGTATTTCTAGTCACTTGCACATGTGTGAAAGTTGCACGAACTGAGTTCCAGCTCAAAAAAAGCCCTGGTGGTAATAATAATTTTAAAAAACATTGCAACATCACTTACAACCCAGAATATAAGCTGGTTTTGGACTGGATTTTGTTGTCCCAAGCTTAGTGTTGATGAGGCCCAAACTACAATTGTTGACTCTGCCCATCACTGGCTCAGGTTCCATCTACTGTTGGTCTTCCCATCTTCCATCGTAGCGGTCTCAGTGGGCACCAGACAGCACTGGCTGAGAGTTGCTTAGTCACTGTACGAACAAAGCACTTATAATGTCCGAGTGTGCAAAACCAATCGCCAGATGAGCACACCTCCACCAGGCTTTCCAGTTCTGAATTAGTGAGGGGTCCAAAGAATGGATTAGCTTCAGCAAGAACTGTCTCATGAGACCTTGGACCATTTTCTGTGTCATCACCCACAAAAGTTAAGCATTTTTAGTTGATCACGTAAGAATACTTATTTGACTTCTGCCTTATCCAGTCCTTAAAGCTTTTAGCCAAGGGTTAGCCTGGTAGCATTTCCCATTGAAAGAACTTTCCAGCCTCCTTTGCCTTGTGCTTCACCATGCTCCTATGTGGTTTTCCTAAAAAGCAATGGTGTATACAGAAGCCCATTCACCTTTTGGATTCTGCCCTAATTTTGGTGCTGGTTTTTCTGGTTTAGACTTTTGTTGTTCCTGTTTCCAGTGAGTACTTGCAGGAAGGGGAGTGGAGAAATCATGCAGGATTTTTTAATTCCTTAGAAGCTCTGTTCAAATTCATTATTTGGCAGTTGCAAGGGACAGAACAAGAGCCTTTTGCTTGCTGGCAGAATAAGGTCTAACGTACCATTACCGGTATTTTAACTCCCTCCTCCCCCTTGAGATGTTCATATTTTTAACTCTGCGGGAGTCTAAACAAAATTTTTAAAAACAAGCATTATTAAAATTATGTAATTACTGGATCCATTTTATTAAATTCAGTCAACAAATCCTAAATTATGTTGGCTTTGATTTTGCTGTTTCACAAGGATTCTACCCTACATGCACCACAGCAATGCTCAGGGCAATCATGCATTTTAAATCTCAATCTTTCACATACTTTTACAACAGCTGTGACTGATGAGTCTAATAGAATCAGGACCAGAGTATTAACCAGTGTTGGGGCTTTGCACTATACTCCCAACATGCACTCCCATCGTAAGTTAATATTAGTACCAATATCAGCTTGCCTTTAAATGGTAATAGCAGCTTCAGGGACTCCATTTTTGCAGGGGAAAACAAAAAAAGTAACCCCACTTCAGAGTTGCTAAATGTCACCACTAATTTAAGCTTGGCCTTAATAAGGGCAGCAATTGGTGCACTTTTGGGCAACATAAAACATCTGAAAAGAAAGAAACCATTGTAGCCTGCTTCAATTGTGACCATTTCCAAAGGGGTAGGGTTGCATTCACCCAGGAAATCCTGGACATGTCCTCTTTTTTGGGGGGGGGGAGGTTCACGCTTCGCTTTAAAGGAAATGTCTGGGTTTCGGGATTGTCCTCTTTTTTGCTCAAGATATGGCAACCCCACCAAGGGGTAACCATGCTAATTTGCTGTAACAAAGACAACGAAGAGTCTTGTAGCACCTTAAAGACTAAGAAAAATAATTCTGGCATATGCCACTTCATCAAAAGTATGCAGTTGAGGGGGGGGTATTCTATCATCTGATGAACTCTCATCTATGCAAGCTTAATGCCAAAATAAAATTGTCTTTAAGGCACAAACATGTGGCTTGCAAGATGAAGATAGAGTCCAATTCCTATCAGCTTCAGCCAGCATGGCCAATGGTCAGGGATGATAGCCGCTGCAATCCAACACCGCCCCCACTCTTGCTCTAAATAGCCATAAGACTCTTCCTTTCCAGTGCAATTTTTCTAGAAAAAGAGTGCTGGAACTCACAATGAACACCTCCCTTGTTCTCTTATAATAGCAATGGTGTCCACCTGAGAGGAACTGGAACTGAGTTCCAGATGAAAAAAAGCCCTGCTTTTAACCATTGCTGACAAACTGATATTGGACTAAGCACTGTCAAAATTAAGTTGTGTGCAACACAGCTATTACACTTCAAATATGTGTGGCCCAAGATCATTAGATATACATAAAAATGCAATGAGGCTGAAGAATTTATGGAAACAGAAGCAGTCTCCTTGACTACTTGTGTATTATTTGCATACTGTGAATTTCAAAAATAATTTCACCAGACTGCACTGAATGGTATACTCCTCGCCCCCAGCTTTCCTTAATGGGGGGGGGGGGGAATCTTTAGAAATCATACTCCATGCTAAAACGGTCACTCAACTGAAATATTTACTGAATGGAGGAGAGAAACAAAATCCTGAGATAACAAGCTTAAAAATAAAAACTACCCATAACCCCAAGCATTGATTGATAGGGGATTTTGTGGTGGTTATAATAGAAAAAGAGGTGCAGTCTTATCAGGTAGTGATATTCAATAGCCTGGTTCAGAAACTAACCAAACTGCTTCTGCAACTCTCACAGTGGTGATGAAACAAAAAAAAAATTTTTCTTTCCAGTAGCACCTTAAAGACCAACTAAGTTAGTTCTTGGTATGAGCTTTCGTGTGCATGCACACTTCTTCAGATACACACTTCTTCAGATAGTGTGCATGCACACGAAAACTCATACCAAAAACTAACTTAGTTGGTCTTTAAGGTGCTACTGGAAGGAAAACAATTTTTTTTTGTTTTGACTATGGCAGACCAACACGGCTACCTATCTGTAAGTGGTGATGAAAGTGCGCAGTCCATCAAACACAAAGTAGTATTAGATGCAGACTCCATGCACATTGGCCCAAACACACTGTATGGGTCATCATCTCACTTTTTCTTTTTTAAGGATAAAGATGTGTGTCAATTAGACCATATAGACTATGTGGTGAAGGGAACTGACGTACCCTATTTTTCGCTCCATAGGACGCACCTTTTCCCTCTTAAAAACTAAGGGGGAAAGTCTGCGCATCCTATGGAGCGAATGCAGGGGGGAGACAGGCAGGAAAAGCCCCCAAGAGCCGCACACAAGTTTGTGCGGCTCTTGCGGGCTTTTCCCCAGGAGGGAGAAGGGAGTGACGCGGCCAGTCAGTCCCTTCTCCCTCCTTGTAGAAAAGCCCGCAGGAGCCGCGCACTCCTTAAAGGGTGCGCTGCTCCTATGGGCTTTTGCCAGAGGTGGGGGAATTGCCATAGCCGCGCGCAGCCTCTCCAGCCGGGGAGGCTGCGCAAGGCTAAAGAAGTCAAGGCAGCGAGCGGGATGGATCGCGCTCGCTGCCTTGGCTTCTTTAGCCACGCTGGAGAGGTTTAGCTCCCAGCTGGAGAGGTTGCGCGGCTATGGCAGAAGCCAAGACAGCCAGCAGGATGGATCCCACTCATTGTCTGGGCTTCTTTGCTCTTTGGGGCTGGGGGGGAAACCCGGGCTTCCCCCGAAGACCCGAGAAGCTCTGGGAGAAGCGGACAGGCTGCGTAATATTTTTTTTCTTGATTTCCCCCTCTAAAAACTAGGTGCGTCTTGTGGTCTGGTGCATCCTATAGAGCGAAAAATACGGTACATTTGCTCCACCTCAGTAGGTGTCTGAATCTGGCCACAGATTTAGATCTAAATGTTACTGACTATTACACAATGAGCTTGTTAACAGTACCTGCATATATTAAACAAATTTTCAGATTCTGTTAACAAGCATTCTGAAATAGCACAGTTATGCCAGGTGGGTACATTACATTTAAATATTCAAAGAACCCTCAGTGTTGAGAGGGATATAAAGAGATTGTGGTTTTAAATAACTGGCTCTGCTGCAAAGTTAAGATCAATCTGCCTAGATTAAAAATGAAACCTGTTTGCTAACTGTATATAGAACTGGTTTGCAAAATATCATCTGGAAAGCCAATTTGTGAATACATTATGAAAGCAGCAAAAAAGCAAACCGATACTTAACTAGGCTCATGGCAATTTTGTTGCTGTGATTTTGTGCCAGCTGTGCCTCTTAGAGATCAGTATTTTTCAGGTATTCAACACTTGGTTGTTTACAAAAGATGCTTTCTTTGAATGCTAGCCATTCCTTTCTGGACCTGCTGTTTCCTCGTGTACTAGATGCTATTGGTGAAAGATGACAAACAAGGAACTGGGTTGTATTATGCACACATCCCAATACATTACAGGATCCCTTGTTTCTCATATTTGTCCACTTCAGTATCTCTAGAAAATTCACAGAGTGGTCTTCAACAAGCACAAATTATGAAAAATGAAAATGTGTCATTCTATATAGCTGGCTGTCAAAGTTTATTTGTTGTTGCAACCATCCTGGTCATTTTAGCCATCACTGCAAAGAAATATACGTCCTATCCATACTACAGTGGTACCTCGGTTTACGAACTTAATCCGTTCCGTAAGTCCATTCTTAAACTGAAAGAGTTCTTAAACCGAGGCACGCTTTCCCTAATGAGGCCTCCTGCCGCCGGTGCCCTTCCACTGTTCGGCTTCCGTTCTTAAACCGAGGCAAAGTTCACAAACCGGGACACTATTTCCGGTTTTGTGAATTTTGTAAACCAAATCGTTCTTACACCGGACTGTTCTTAAACCGAGGTACCACTGTATTCAGAATGTGCCTAGATATACCATTAAAAGACAGTATTAGCCAACTTATACATACATCTATATCTTGAAATGCAAACCAAAGCACATGAGTTTCTATATTTCATTGACGATCGGATCTTTACAGCACACCATATTATCCTTGAGAAATGCTCCGTAATTCTGTATTTTAATGGAAAAAATATTAATGAAATAATTATTCTGTCATAATACAAGAAAACTGCAGAAGAGTCGTAGAATTGTAGGTATTTATAACAACAACACTTTATTGTTTATATGCTGCCCATCTGACTGGGTTACCCCAGCCACTCTAGGCAGCTTCCAACAAATTAAAACACAATACAGTTAAAACACAATGTTCAGTGTTAACCTAATGGAGGCTCCGATATTCACCCCCAACAGGTTATTCCACATTAATAATGTCATATTAGAAATAATGGAAGAAATCTAAAAGTAACATTAAAAAACCTTCCACAAAACATGAAAGGCAATACAGAACAATCTGTCCTCAATAACAAGAGCAGCAGTTCTAACTGTGTAAAAAAATAATAAAGCTCTACAAAAATTATTCATGTGGTTAGAAACATTGGACAGAGAATATAAAAGGGGAATTTCCAAGAAAGATTGAAGTAAGGACAATATTATTATAAGAATGCACTGATGTCACACATTTAAATTAGCTCACTGCATTAACAAAACTACGCTAGTTGGTTTAAAAACAGTATTATAGGTTTATAATATGTTATAAATTCATATTTGTGGCTCGCCCCCAAGTATTTTTTTTTGGGGGGGGGGGGAGTTCATATATAGGCTCAACCTAAAATAGCAACCCCTTCCTTATTTGCACAGCTGCAGCATTTCAGCCAACGTGAAACCTTGACTATTTAGGAGAGGCATAGGCAAACTCAGCCCTCCAGTTGTTTTGGAACTACAATTCCCATCATCCCTGACCACTGGTCCTGTTAGCTAGGAGGGCCGAGTTTGCCTATGCCTGATTTAGGATATTGTACCATTTCTCAAACCACAATGACTGTATTGCTTGAATCTCTGGCCTGCATTGACAATGATCAGCAATGCCAACTTCACAATGCAGTCCTTCCTCCTGCAAACAAGGGGAATTCCTGACTTAAAAGATCACTTATTTAATGGCTGTTTTTCATTCCAAGATTTCTCCCTTCAGAACTTTTCCATAAAAGCCAATCCCATTAATGTCTTTTTTTTTACTTTCCCCAAAAGATTTTCACTGGTGGATTAAAAAGCAGCAGCTACCTCTCAAGATCTGTACATGAGCTTCCTTGGAATCATCTGATAAAACTCTAGGAAATACCTGAATGAGACTTTGTGGCACAGATCATAGCACATACCTGAAGTTCATGTTGTTATTATCCTAGAATATTATCCACTTCCTAATGCAGTAATGGTACAGTGGACACTCAGGTGGTGAACATGATCCGTGCGGGATGCACGTTCGCAACCCGCAGCGGTGTGTGGGTTGCAATTCAGCACTTCTGCGCCGCTGCACAAAGCGTGATTTAGTGCTTCTATGCATGCGCAACCGCCAAAACCCAGAAGTAACCCGTTCCGGTACTTCTGGGTTTCGGCGGTACGTAACCCGAAAAAACGCAACCTGAAGCATCTGCAACCCAAGGTATGACTGTAGTAGTATTTATTAAAGTTCTGTTTTAAACCCTTGAATTAAGGGGGGGGGCTCCTTTCTACAGAATATGCCCTGAATATAAATTATGGATGTTTCAATATTAAATGTGACAAAATGTTCACCAAATCAAAAGTGTTGTGCCAATGGTTGGCTAGTTATTGTGGCATGAACCTTCGTATGCAAGAGACCACTGCATTTGTTTCTAAAGGCAAACCGTTAGGTCCAGTCACGGACGACTCATCTCACTCTATAGGCCGAGGGAGCCGGCGTTTGTCCGCAGACAGCTTCCGGGTCATGTGGCCAGCATGACTAAGCCGTTTCTGGCGAACCAGAGCAGCACACGGAAACACTGTTTACCTTCCTGCAGGAGCGGTACCTATTTATCTACTTCCACTTTGATGTGCTTTCAAACTGCTAGGTGGGCAGGATCAGGGACCGAGCAACAGGAGCTCACCCCGTCACGGTGTTTCTACATGGGCTTTACAGATCCAACTTAACTTTACCATGTTTAACAAACCTCATGGCCTGTCATAAATAAATAAGCATTTACATCTACTTAAAACATTTTTATCACCAAATACTGCAAAGTGAAGAAAGTTGCCCCCCCTCCCCATTTCATCATTAATTCAGCACTTCCAAGTATGAGGACTAGCCCATTTCCTCCCACAGACTATCCTTGTCCACTGCAGTCCCCTCACCTCTCTTTAGAGAGCTAGAGTCAGTATAAATCAGAGTTGCTTACTAGATGGAATCCTCTGACCACAAGCAGTTCTCTCTGCTCTGGCCAGACATCATCTGATATAGCATCACTCTACCATGTCTGCCTGAAATACTTTTTCCTGGAGATACAAAGAGGGGGTCATAGCTGTCTTGGACATGAATATTCTGATTTGTTGCAAGCGATATTAGAAAAACTTGACACGATGTTTTAAAGCACGATGTATGACATTTGGGACCAAGGCTGATAGGTGCCCATAAACAGCACTGCTGTGAAACTCACAGAGGCCTGAATGAGACCAAGGTGGACAGATCACACCTAATATCCACTAGGCTATTCTTATTCCGCAAATTCATTGATGCTGCAGTTCTACACACACATTTACCTGGGAGTTAGTCCTGCTGAAGTTTATGGGGCTTATTTCTGAGTAAACATATGTAGGACTGCATGCTTATATTACATTTCTAATTCCACCTTTCGTCCAAGGAGTCCAAGGTGGCTTACATCCATCTCCCTCTTTTCTTCTTACAACAACCTTGTGAGGTAGGCAGTGTTAGAAACTCAAGATGTATAAGCTAGGTGCTAAACGGCTTCTTAAATGAAGGTTAAAGGTAAAGGGACTCCTGACCATTAAGTCCAGTCGTGGCCGACTCTGGGGTTGCGGCGCTCATCTCGCTTTATTGGTCGAGGGAGCCGGCATACAGCTTCCGAGTCATATGACCAGCATGACTAAGCCGCTTCTGGCAAACCAGAGCAGCGCACGGAAACACCGTTTACCTTCCCACCGGAGTGGTACCTATTTATCTACTTGCACTGGCGTACTTTCGAACTGCTAGGTTGGCAGGAGCAGGGACCGAGCAACGGGAGCTCACCCCGTCGTGGGGATTCGAACCGCCGACCTTCTGATCAGCAAGTCCTAGGCTCTGTGGTTTAACCCACAGTGCCACCCGTGTCCCTTAAATGAAGATGACAGTCTCCAAAATGGAATGTCTAGTTGCCATTTTGGGGTAAGACAGCTCTACAGTCTTGTTTTTCTAATGATGGACCGACTGTGATTGATTATCAGTTCAACATCTGGCTAGCTTAGATGACTACCTTGAGCTAGGTTTGAGAACTTAAGGAAGAAATGTCATTTAATCCAGGGACAGTCCACATATATATTGGCCTATCCTACCCCTTTACCCCTTTTTCTTAAAGGTAACATGGCCCATTCATATCCTTCACAACTGTGAGCAGGGCAGTGGGGTAGGGTAAGTGAAGACAAGCTACAACAGTTAATTATTTGAAACCCAACACTCTAACCACTACACCACACTGCCTCATTGGGAAATGTTTCCTTGTCACAAACCAGTGGAATCTGTTTGCTGAAAATCAGCTAAGTTATTCAGGTTACAGTTAACTCTAGATTAAGAGCTAGTTCTTCAAACCTCCTCTCCCACTTGCTCATCAGAGGCAGGTCAACATGTCCTATCATCCAAACGTAAGAGAGACCACTTGAGTGAGACACATCCGAACCCACCTATTGCTCATGCCAGTGATGACAAAAGCACAAACTTTTAGAATACCAAACCAATATTATTTTAGACGATAAATGCAGTGCATGTTCTGTACTTCAAGGATGTGACTTCAATTCTCACATAACCTTTAAATAATTAAGTTACTTCAAACAGAAATGCTCTTCTACGCCACTTTGCACTAACCTCACATAAATCTGCTTAACGGTATTGAAAGGGAGGAAAATATATCATGAGGATACGTAATCTGCTGTATATTAATAAACTGCAGACCAAATTATTAATGCTAATTAGGGGATAGGAAGATGAGCCCCTGGATTTTCTGTAGATTAAGTATACAACCAGCCACGTAACTTGAGGCAATCCTGACAGTTGACAAAGAACCTACATTCTTCTGTCAGCTGACGTCCAATTATTAAAAACTGCCTTTGATCCGACTTGAAATATGGTGTTGTGAACTGCTGCACAAGTTGCAGCTCAGTTCCTTGAGATGACACTAAAAATACTATCTTATTGTTTAGCATGCTTTAGTTCCTTTTAAAGTAACCAGCTAGTCAGGTATGCCTTGAGACAGATTTCTGTCCTTTTGTTGTCACTCCCTAGCATTTAAGGATACAGAGGTTTCAACTAAAACCTGTAGACCTCTGGGTGTTTTGGGGATTCCCAACTCCCATCAATCCTAGCCAGAATGGCCCAGGCAGGAACCTGTTCTTCATCAACATCTGGAGGGCCACAGGTATCCCACCCCTGCTATAGAACACAAGTAGAACCCTCCTAGTGTGCTACATTGGCCACTTTCCAGTTCTCAGCTATGGAGACAACTTGCAGATTTGTCAGATTTGGAGTTTTTCAAGAACTCTCAGGTGGATACCGCCCCAACCCCGTGATTTGTGAGTTTTAAACTTGTCAGCAAGGCATAGAACTTTCTCGCTTGCCAACACAACTTGCTTCCATTTGTAATGCCCTGCCTGCCTGAGAAATAAAGTTCTAAAAAATGGATCTCGCTGCGCCTTCATCAAAAGATGAAAAGAACTGAGCTTGTCGCAATCTCATTTAGCATACCATTGACTCCTTTGTAAAGAATTTGTTGTTGGTCTTAATGTTCTCTGTGATATTAGTCTCTCTTTTTTGCATCCTCGTGGCCTTAGCAGTACTTTTCCCAATTTGCAAAATATATTCTAGCTAAGCTAAGCTTCTATTGCTGTATCTGAGAAACCTCCAAGGATTCTTGAGAGATCTGGTTGCTTCTTTTCTTTTCACCATTTCCCCTTTTTTAAAAAGTTACCACCTTAAAGTTAAATACAGTACAACTGTGTTAGACTTCCTTGTCAAATGTTCACTTACATTTATATTGAATTTAATAACTCTTCATCTCACACCAGGTCCTGGGTACCACTTAACATTAAGTCCAGGGTTCCCTCATCTCTAAATGATTACAACATGATCAACTAGAGGACTGCTGACTGGTAAGGAAAAGAAAGATGGCAGAGGCCAACAAATCCATCTGAACATCCCTACCTGCAGCTTTGCTGACTCTTGAGGTCCGCATTTCATTAAACTGGAAATATTAATTTAGATTGCTGTAGTTTTGCTTGTTTGTTATAATTGTTTAGCTGTTTGTTGGTCCTGTTTATATGATTTTGTAGTTTTTCGTATAGTTTTTCTCTTTTTATTTTTATTACTTTGTTCCCCATTCTGGAATTGAAAAAAAATGATGAAGAGTGGACTATAAATACAGTAAACAACAACAACAGTTTTAAGATACAGTGGTACCTCGGTTTATGAACTTAATCCGTCCTGGAAGTCTGTTATTAAACTGAAACCTTAAACCGAGGCGTGCTTTCCCTAATGAGGCCTCCCACTGCTGGTGCCCTTCCACCGTTCGGATTCTGTTTAGACTGAGGTAAAGTTCGCAAACCGGCACACTACTTCCGGTTTTGCGGAGTTCATAAACTGAATCGTTCATAAACAGGACTCTTCTTAAACCGAGGTACCACTGTACTGTCGTTTGAGATTTCTTTTAGGAGCAAGATCCAATAATAAAATAGAATTTTATTCTGAAGACTTGTACAAGATGTGCATATCTTAAGGTCACAAACTGAAAAACCAACTCTAAACATATTATCCCATGAAATTAAATGGAACTTTGTTACAAGAACTGCCTTTGAATCCTGAATAAACTGCCCTTAGATTCAAAGACTCGAAACCCTTACAAAGACTTAAATCTACTTGTAAATGAAATTTTTAAAAAGGATGAAGACAAGTTTCCCCAATACACAGGTGGCAAGTACGAAAGTACTGGCAAGTAAAGCAAGCATTTCTCATCTTCACCTCTTCCAGGATCACAGGATTGATGAAACATGTTACATAAAAAGGGGCATATAAAAAAACCCCACAACTTCCTTGAAATGTCATTAGTTCAAAAGCAGCTTATTTCCAAAGAGACTTTCAGCCAACTATTCTGTCCCAAAAGGACAAGGTACACTTTAATTCCTTTTGCATGAAGAGATTAATCTGTTAACCATATTCCTTCAGACAACTCATGCCCCATACTAACTATTTTAGGTCTTCCTCTACGATAAGAGATCTAGACAGGTTGCCCGGTGTGCCTTTTCTGAAGTACTGTTTGGCTCTGTGGAGGCTAACTTCATTCCTCGTAGCGACGGTAGATAAACCAACCATCTTTACCCTCCTTTCAGTGGTCAAAGTCAGCATTTTGTAGTTCATTATGAATTTGCATGAAATACCGTACATAAAGGAATTAAGCTCGACTACTTTCATAATGGCAAACAGCCTTTTAAGGGAGGGGGAAAGGAGAATGGAATTTTGGACATAAAATTGTTCCATGGCAGTTGGGACAAACTGTTAGAAGGAAAGGCAAGCCATCCACCCCCAACTGTTTGGACAGCAGCAACATAATTCCTCGTGGGGTGATAAGACTCTCTACAGCGGCGAGTTAAAATGATACCTTGGTGGGAAGTCACCTGCAAAGCCTACGACGATGTGAGTACTATGCATTTTAACTTAACGCTGCCAGCAATTTCTTCTAATGGCTAGTGCTTGAACACAAGGATGGAGAACCTGCACACTTCCCTTTAGCATGGCCAACCAAGTTCAGCATCAGGGGGAGGGGGGGAACAGAGGCTTCCCCATCCTTCCTTCAGCCTCATGGCTTCTTAATGGTAGTTTTGGCATCTGTGCTGGCTAGCTGCTTCTGTAAGCTTCTGGCCCTCTGCTAGAACCTCAGAGCAACTATTCTCAGCCTGGTGCCCTTCAGATATTTTGCTCCCAGGCAGCATGGATTAAGTGTCTGGAGGGCACAAAGTTGGGGGAAGGATGAGTCAAGTTATTATAAAAGTAAAGGCAAGTGGGTGTGCATGAGTGGGATAATGATTATTCTCCACCCCCGTTTAATCCAATAAGCAACCTCACAAGTGTAAGGAACAGAGTGTTGGAGACAGCAAGGTTTCTTTGTCTGTGTGCAAAGGTGGAGTCGGGCTAACCCTGATGGTTAGAGAATTCTCCTCTTGCTCCAAGTACAGTGGATGTGTTGATTAGATACACATTGCAACCCGTCCCAAAGGGCAGTAGAGAATGGTTCAGAGGGTGAAGTAGGCCACAAAAGGGATCAAAAGCTCAGAACAAGATTATGGACATGGCTGACGTCTCTACTGTCACTGCAAACCACTTCAGGGTCTGGATAACTGGAGCTGACAATTCCAAAAAGAAATCTAGCAGGATCCATTATATGATACAAATGTAGTCAAACCACCGCTGGGACGTCCCTTGGATGATTTCCTCACTGCTGGGAGAATCCATTACATGCATCCAAGGAACATTTTTTTTTAAACCAACCTCCTCATACTTTCATAAACAAGCTGTGAATGTTGATTGTTGCTTGTCGCTGTAAAGCAGATCCCTCCCATTGTTACTGCAATTCAGAAGCCTGAAGCAGAAAACAGCATATGTTCTTTGCTAATTTTGGAGGAGCTGCTGCCGTTTCCAGTGTAAGCCAACCAGTGCTTTTCACCAAGAAATGAGGTGTTGTACTGTTGGAACCGATAAAGGATGGAGCAGTGCGCACGATAGCATTTTCTCCATTTCATCATAGGATAAGATAGCTAAATTAACCAGTACCTCAGAGATCCTGCTTCTCTGCTTGTTCTAGTACTCAGTACTCACTTCCACTGGATTCCAAAATAAGCAAAGAGAGATTCAGATTCACTGATTAACTGTAACAGGGAAACTGCTCTTCAAAGGCTGCATAATATTGAAGCATGCATATTTTAGGGTTCTACCATTCCACTGCACTTGATTGCATTCGAAGGTGAGTTGAGACTTGCCCCATTACTGCAACTGTTTCCTGCAATAAGCACCTGGATTTCCTCATTTCCTCCTCTTCCCTCACCCTACCCATTTTGGATTAAACTGTCAGCCATTATGATAGGGGACCTATAAATTCTACATCGTCTAAAATACTGTTGCGCACTTAATTAGCAACAGTGGCAATAACTGGAAATTTTGAAATCCATGTAAATATATGTGCAGGACAATCTCTGCATAGAATTAAATCCTATCATGTTCAATGGGAGTTCTAGAGATGCATGCTTAGAACTGCAGACTTAAGAACAAGACTTTATAGGAAATGGTGTGTAAACACACTAGAACTAGTTTTGATGTTCAGCACCCAGCTACATACTCTTTTTGCTCTAGTTCAATTAGAAGTCAATGCCTTGCCCTATAAAGCACTCTTTTCTTTGCTTGTGTGTAGGTCGGAAACAAAAATTAGTTTTGTTGAAACTTAGTGAATAACCCCCATAAGAACTATATTCAACTAGCTACCTTAACTTGTTACCTTGCACATAAATACAGTGGCTGCATTTGCATGCAACACTATAGATCAGTGGTTCCCAATTAGCTAAGTACTGTGGCTCGCCAGTTTTTAAAAAGCCAAGCCATGGACCCCTTACTTTTGAAAACTTTTTTATCTCTACGGTAGTTTTTGTTATGTGAATGGTGCCACGGAACCCCTAGGTGGGTTACACAGAGCAGACTACCCGTTGGGAACCACTGCTGTAGATTATCATTATGATGAACTCCAGCAGCTCTGCGGTTCTTGTACTCCTCCTTTTGTTCCTTCCTCTGGTGTTACCTTGAAGGGTTCAGAAGCTTTTGCTTCCATTTTGACTTAACCATAGCTTGTCATGGCATCTGAAACCAGACAAATTGTTGTTAGTCTTAATTATGATTAGTTGAAACAAGCTACCTCCAAAACATAGTTTTCAACAATGCTTTGTTTCCACAAACCAGTAAAGATTAACTATAGTTAAAGTGTTGCATCAAAACCTTCAACTGTAGTGAAAGCTTCTGAACTCCCCCTTCAGCTGGTTTGGAGTCACTGAGTCTTGTCCTTACAACACTAAAATATAGTTTACTGTTCTGCGCAAAATGGTCCAGTTTTTACACTTTTAATATATGAGCACTGGTTTTTATTTAGTCCAGTGCTTCAGTCCACAAACTAGGCAAAGCTGAGTATTTGATTTAATAGTAATGTACAGAAGAAACCTGAACTTCTGTTCTTCCATCATTTCCTCTATGACTTAAGAGAGGCATGACAACATGGAAGCTTGACTTAATACCAAGATGCAATACAGGGAGTTAGTGTTGATGCAGATAGGTACCTTGTTCTTCAATGCATAAAGAGCAAATAGAGACTGCTGCCCTTGCCATCAACCTAGGACCTCAGTTTAGCTGGTGTGGTACAAACCAATGTTGTTTAGGATTAAACTGATGAGAAAATAACCAAATTTAACTATGGTCAGTAAACTTTTGGAGGGGGGACGATACCCCCCCATACTTAAATTTCTCTGGGAGAAAAAGGAAACCACCTCCCCTCCCCCCAACTGCTTTTAACAGCTGCATGGTAGGCAGACAACTGGAAAGTATTAAATTTTTCCAAGTACTGAGATATAGTGATTTGGGAACTGGGTAAGGTGGGGTGGGGAGATGATTGCACTTCCCATCTTATAACACTTATTGGCACTGTACCTTTATGTTGAAAGAGAGTTACTCAGGTTCCCTTACTTCCCTACTAAATAGCTCCCTCTTTTTTCTTTTAAAAAAATGAATAGATGTCAGACACTTCCTTTAGGAGCACTCTTCCCTTTATAATCACTACAGGAACCAATAGCCCTTCTCATTAAGGAATACATAGCTCTGCTTACTCACGAGTATCAGTTAGCTATCCTTTAAGAGAATTTTCACCATGAAGGCTTGCAGGTTAGCACAAGCTCATCTGCATGATTTTGCTCATTCACTGGAAAACTTACACCAATTGTCTTAAATACACCAGATTCTTAAGAGTCAAGAAGCATTTCCCCCCTATTTTTGAGAAAACTCAAACCTTCATTTTTTGCACAATAGAATATGGGTTGTAGTTTGAAATGCAACCTAATGTCATATATCAACCTAGTTATGTTTCATAAGAAAGGACAAATATTGACACAACATTTAAGCGTACCATGTATATAGCTATTGATAAAAACTAGGGACACAAATGCTGTAAATGCTCAAAGAAATTTATCCAAGACCACAATGTTAAAGAAACAGTCAAATATCTTATTGTCTTTTAAGAATGTATGCCAGCCTGCCGTCCTATAAACAAATTTATCACAGCTCCAGGTGTTCCACAACAGATAACTTAGGATTCCTTGAATATAAATCATGAACCATATGAATACAGCTGGCTACATAGCTTAGTTTAGATAAGTACTTGATTAATTTAAGTCTCATGTGGATTATGAGGATGAGTATTTGTGAAGTTGAGGCTCCAATCTACCCACTCTTAAGAGGTAGTCCCACTGAGTAGAGTAAGATTTACCATTGAGTAAGGATGCTTCAAAGCATACTGCAGAGCTAGCTTAATGGATGTGACCATTAAGTGACAAGGTTCAATTTTAGGTGACTCTCCTTATAGCTAAGAGTCACAACTTAATCACTTGGGGGGGGGGGGTGATAAAAAGACAAATGACTGATGACAGTATTTTAGTTACGCTAAACAGAAACACTATTTGCATTGGCGTTATCACCTTAAATCACATCTCAATTTAAAATGGATATAACAAAGACTTGTGAGAGAAAGCACCTTTTTTATGGAACCTTTTCCAGAGTATGTTTGGTAAAAGTGCTTAACAAGCAAGTCTTTTATATTAAGAATGTGATAGGCTCTGGGAAATAGAATTTTCAAGGTGTTAACAAAGAAATAAGATATGCTTGCCTAGTGTAAATATATTCTTGCCTTGATTATTTAGCTGAATAAAATGCACACTATGGGACTACAACCTTCAACAACTAGTGTAAGTACTTGTTATTTAAAATATAAAGCACAAATAATGACCCAAATTCTAAGAGAAACCCATACTGCTGAAGCACATAGTTCCTATGTAAACTTACCTGGGAGTAAACCCCATGGAACGCAGTGGGGTTTCCTTCTGAGTAAAGATACATGGCTTACGCTAGGAAGCTTGAAGTTCTTCATTAACAAAAACTAATGATGTCTATACTTAAAAGTAACAAGACCAAAATGCCAGAAAGCAAGCTGCAACAGTCTACTCCTGAGAAGAAAGCCGAAACCACATAGGAAAACAACAACCATTGCATAAAAGGATAGTAAGCAGAAGGGAGAAGTAGATGCGTTAGTAAAACAGTTAATTGTGGGTACGAATTAGCACTAGGGAATTGACCACAGTGGCTTTGTTTCATAACTACCCTTTAAATTCTACTAAAAATAAGTCTGTGGCAAAATCACAGTATCTGCATTCTAACAAAGTTAATGTTAACATTGGTACAAATTAAGAGTATACAATTAGGCAGTGTTCCAGTTGAGCTTTTATTTTTCATAAATATTACTAAATCAAGTACGTAGTATAATTTGTGCAAAGGCACTTTGATCGCACAAAGCGAACTGAAAAAACGTTACGATGAGGTTGGTTTTTGCTTTTTTCAGAATTAGGACAATGCATTGCAAACCACAGCAGCCTCAACGCATCACTTTTAAGCCTTTTCAAAATAATTTCCGCAGGCTAGAGATGCTAAATAATCTAACCATTAAAACAAGCGATTCAAGTTTAGTTTTTTAAAAATCCCTTTTTAAAAAAGAGCTTATTAAAAACGAAACATCATCTTCGTAAGGGAAAAAAAGCCATTGATAACAAGACCAAACACGAGATCCCTTACATAAACGTAGATGTACCTTGCAGGGTTGCCAGCACTGCAACTCGGAAGAGAGCATCGGATTTAACAAGGCGAGATACATTCAGAAAGGCACAATTGCAAAAAGGAAGCACGAGAGTTATGCATTCCCAGACGTGACGCGCGTTAAAAGTCTTACAACTCTGCCCATCCTTCGCTTGGGGAAGAAGTGCTGGTTTGCTAGAACAAAAAGAGAGAGAGAGGGACTAAGGGAAAAAAAGTTACAGGGCCCTGTTGTAGTTAAAAAAAGAAGAATCTGTGGAGGAAAGCCGAGGAAGGGGACGGGGCTGAGAGCGAGGCGGCGACGGCGAGAAGATCCCCTCCTCCTCCGGCTCCTCCATCGCGCTGTGGCGACCGGCGCTCCAGTCCCACCCCGGGGTGGAGACCTGCGTCGCGGCGGCGGAAGGGGAGGAGGCGAACGCTCGCGAGGTCTGAGGGAAATCCGAACTGCGGAGAAAATGGCCCCAATTCAAAAAAATAAAAAATAACAGAAAGAGAGAGAGAGAGAGAGAAAAGAGCAGCCAATCCAGAAAGGCCAAAAAGCAGCGAGGAGCCGCAGCGAAGACCGGCGGAGCAGCAGCTCCCCGCCCCGCGCCCTCAAGCCCTGCGGGCGGCAGCTGCTGCTCCTGCTTTTTGCTGCCTCGCCGACTCCGCCCGCCTCCGGCTCTCGCGTCAACAAGGCTCGTCTCGGGGGGGGGGGAGCGAGGGAGCGGCGAAGTCCTTGCCCCCCCTCTCCCTCACACGCTCTCTCTTTCAACGCGTTGACCCGGCCGCCGCCTTCTGCTCCGCGCGGCCCCCCTTCAGCCGAGCCCGTCTCTCTCTCTCTCCCCGCTGCTGTGACAGCTCCACGGGCACAAAATGGGGCTGCTCTTTTCCGTGGGCGCCGCCATTTTGTGAAGAGCTGAGCGGCCGTTGTTGGTGCTGTGGTGGCGCCGCCGCCGCCTCCTCCTTCTCGGTCCGAAGGCCGCCCTGTAAACGGCTCCCGGGGCCTTGAGTGCGGTGGCGGGATGGTATCGACCCCCTCCAGGGAATCCCCCAGCGGACGGTTGCGTAAGGGACCGTGCGCAAATTGCGGCGCTCTGGCAGCGGAGCCCGGCTACGCAGTTTGAGTATCCTTGCCGCCGCCGCCGCTGCTCCCGCCGCCGCAGTATACAGTACGCGCAAGGAACTGAAGCAAGGGAACTGACTCACCTCTGCCAAGTTACCAGGCGCTTGTGGGAGGGAGACCCCTAGTTTTTGAGTCATTCGAGGACTGTTTACAACTCTCCCTCCTGAGTGGAGGACGAGAAAAAAGCCTTATGTTCCCACAAGGCGCTTGAACGCACGCTCGCCTGGTGCTGCATTTGTTTTTCTGGAGCGACAGCAACAGCTATTTCTGCGGATGCTATTAACTTGCAAAGAGCAATATAAGCAACGGCGATCAAAGTTTGCATGCATCCCTTCGGATTAGGGTGCTTCTGGGGGTGAGATTTGCAGAACTCCTCCTCCCCCCTCAAAGAAACCGCTGTAGAAGGGCAGGAGGTTTAAAATGTTGAGAAATAATCCCAAACCAGGGGATTTTGCCCTCTTCTCAATAATGAATATGACCTGGAGGGCAGGTTTTACCAACCGTCTTAATACATCTCTATCTCTCGGTTTTCAAGATGAAACTGCAATCCAGCTGAAAGAAAAACATAATCTTAGATTTTAATTTCCTGAAGCAATTTAGTACATGGCATAAAGGGAATATAGATTTCCTTGACCGGCTCACTGGAGACCCTAATGTGTAATCGATTTTTAAACAGAACTCTCTTCTAACTTTAGTTACCAGATCTCAGATTTGATAACATGATGATACAGGGCTGGGGGTTCAGTTCACTGCAGCAGAGGGAAAAGTGCCCTTTGCCCCATAAGTCTCAAATAGTGTAGAATCTTGCTTATTCTAAGGGGGAGAGCAAGTGTTCACCTACATTACGATTTTTAAATGTCAGTGACATTTTTTTTAAAAAATCAAGCACTCATCTAGAGTATAATTTATTTTATGGGCCTAACTGAAAAAGAGCTGTGATTGAGAAATATTCCCAAGTATTTCAAAGAGTTTATCTGAAGTTCCATCCACCCTGTTGAAGATGGGTGAAATCGTGTGTTACTCTGTGGGAACAAAAAAATCAATTTGATTTCCACACATAATTCCAACTCTGAGTTGGGTTGCGATTACAAAATTATTTATTGGGTATTATTGCTACTAAATTTTTAACAAGGACTATCACATACTACATTCTTTGGCATGTCTAGTAAGTAAGCCCTACTGAACTCACTGGAATTTATCCCAATATATGGATTGCAAACTAAAGAAAGCAAACTTTGGAGGTGGGGATCACACAAGCTTATTCTGGAAATCAAGAAGGGCTTGTTTTATTAATACATGGTGTGTTTTGCACTTCAGTGGTGTGCTTAAATTAATCAAGTTACCAGAAATGATCAGAAGCTTTTCTTTGGACGTGCATTTTAATACATAGTATGGAGCACCAGCATACAATGCCCCACTTCAAGCTGCAACTCTATACATACATATTTGGGAGTAAACAATGGGGTTTAACTTCTGAGTCGATACATATTGTGTGGTACTGCAGCAAGTCTTATGAAGTATATGGATACATAATATGGTTCAAATGTTCTACCCTCTCGCACACGTTGAGCTCACCCTCCCCCCCACATTCCTACCTATTGTATGCATAAGTTCACATCCTTCTCCCTTCCCCCTAACAGCTATAATCTCTCATAGCACTTTTGTGTTTCTTACACATTCATTCTTGTGCTACTTGATTTGCAGTCTGGGCTTGCAATAGTCAAGGAACACAAAACCGCCATTCACTTTTACAGACCTCTAGGTTTCACAGTCCATATTTTGGATCAGGGGCCTTTAATAGTTTAACTGCGTTATTACCTATAAGATTTGCAAAATGAGTGGGCTGGTATGTCATACCCCACTGGTATGTCATGTTCTTGGTTTAAAAAACACCAAATAAGTAATATATATGGTGTAAATTTATAAAACTATGTGCTGCATACGCAATGTGGCCAGGTGTAACTTATAGCCCAAGTTTCCTCAGTAAGTACATTTCCCCTGCCTATATGATATTCCCTGATAATTACAGCTGCACTTGCTCATTGTACAATAATAAAACTTCATGTAGTGCATTTCAGGATTCCAGAGTGTGTTACAGTTTATTCCATTGAGCCTTGCAACACCCCTGCAGGGTAGGCCAATATTATTACCCTCCCCCCCGTTGCACACGGCCTCAGGCTGAGAGAATAAAGATTTGCCTGATAGTGAACTCATGGCTGAGATGGAATTTGAACTAGGAAGATCACCCAGCTTTGCCATAGTTAGACAAGTTTCATATATTTTGAAGCCGATTATAATTATTTTAAATATAAAACCTTTGTATTATTAGTGAATCTTCAGAAGTCATGTGCTACAGAAAACTTTCTAGATTTTTTTTAAGATCACCCTGAACTACAGAGGTTAGGAACTCTCATAAAATTACTTTAGGCCATGCGTAATGTGATACTAGGAAATATGTGTTCACATGTAAAAACATATGGTATCCAAAAATATGCGGGATCTCCCAGTTTTTATGTAGAAAGGTTTTCAAAGTTAAAAATGCACTGGTGATTATTTCCTTTTCCTTTTGAAAGATACAGTTGGTGTGTTTATATACAAAACACGCAAGTCCCTCCCTCCCCCTATTCTTTTATCTCCTCCGGTTAACCTGGAAAGTACTTCCATCTTTCTAAAGTTTGGGAAGAATGGAACATTTTCCCCCTGCCCCTAACCCTGGAACAACCGGTAGTAGCCGCTTCCAACCCCTTCCTTGCCCCCCCCTCCTCCAGCCTTTTCTCTTTCCGCCCGGCTTTGTGTGTGTGAAGTTTGCGGCACATTGCAGATGAGCCCTTAGCCGCGAGAGAAGCCTATTGTTCCCCGCCAGGAACTGCTCGCTGGCAGTGCTGCCTTTTGCCATTTCGGAGCTGCCTTTTGCAGTGCCTCGGCCGGCCTGCGGGGTGCGCTGTGTCGCGATCTCGCCCAGGCAAGCAGCACGGCGGCCTCAGATCTTTTTGTCTGAGAGAGGAGAGAAGTGAATCCCGCTGCCGCCGCCGCCGCCGCCACCACCACCGCCGCCGCCGCTGTACAGTGTGTGTGTGTATGTATGTGTGTGCGAGAGAGAGGGAGAGGGGAGATCTCATGGAGCCGCGTCTGTAATACACACACGCACACACACACTGTCAGTCCCTCACTCCAGCCTCCCCAACCCCCACCCTACCACAACACTAACCCAATTCATTGTGTGATCCAGCAGCACCATGTTGAGTCTCATGTGCAGGCTGGATCGGCTGGGTTCGTGGTGCTGAGAGAGGCAGGCAAGGCAGCGGCGGCGGCAAGAATTGCCGAGCGGTGGCCCCTCTCTCCCTCGCCGTGTGGAGACAGGACTCGTAATTGCCACTCTCTCCGGGCTCCCTTATTCCTTTTAAACTTTTTCTCCCTTTCTCTCTTCTCGAAACAAGTCCCTCTCCATGGCTGATCCCCGGCCGAGCACAGGAGGAACCCGGGTCTCTTGAAAAAAGGCGAGGAGGAGCCGCGGATTGTTGTTGTTTTTCTCTTGGATTTTTTTTCTCCCCTCCCTCCACTTAAGGAGACAAACCCCCCCCGACCTCCTTTTTTTTTTTTTTAAATCCGGGGGGCCGACATGGCAAATTCGACCGGGAAAAACCAACCCGACCATCGGAGAAAAGGACTGGCTTTCCTGGACGAGCTGCGGCAGTTTCACCACAGCAGAGGGTGAGCGAGAAGGAAAATGGGGAGATGGAAGGGGATGGTGGCGGCGGGGGGAGGCTGTGCGAAGCGGCCGATTTTAACTTCCAGCCCCTTCCCTGAAGGACGAGGCGGCCCCCCGCCAGGGCAGGGAAGGGGGGCCGACTTGACAAGTTGTTTTTGTGGCGCTCTCCCCTCTCTCGGCAGGTCTCCTTTCAAGAAGATCCCCGTGGTGGGTGGGAAGGAGCTGGACCTGCACGCTCTCTACACCCGAGTCACCACTTTAGGCGGATTCGGGAAGGTGAGTGGAAGTTTTAATTCGCTTTCTCCTCCCCCAACTCTCTCGCCGCCCTCGGGGGCCCCGGCGGCGGGCTGGGGGGGTCGGCGCCCGTCTTTCCCTCAAGCCGGGCTGGGAAGGGGGGGAAGGGGAAGGAGGAAGCAGGCAAGGCAGGTTGGTGCCTCGGCCTTGTCGGCGGAGAGCTGGAGCCCGGGGTGTGGGGGGGGGGGTTGCCGCTTTTCCCAGGGTCCCCCCTCTAGATATTTATTTTTGGGGGGCTGCTATCACCCCACGTCTCCTGGAGGGCAGGAGAGAGCGGGCAAGGCGGCGTGTGTGAGGCAGTTTCTTCCGCTTGCGGGTTGTGTGTGTGTGGTGTTTCTCCCTCGCGCGCACAGAGAGAGAGGAGACTCTGAGTGCAGTTTTAGTGCAACTCAAAATTAGCGGGCATGTTTAACATCGATAATCGGCACGGAGCTCGGGCTCGGAGATGATCCCGGCGGCCGTGGGGGGGACCAGGCGCTGCCCCGCCAGCCCTTCCCGGAGAGGAATAACAAAAGGGGCAGCCAAGACGGTGTGTAATCAAATAGCCATCTTTAGGCTTCAAGGCTAGGGACAGAAAATGTAGGCCTCAAAAGAAAGGCCTCTGTGTGTCGCGGGAGCTGGCGGGCGGGCTCGGCGGGACGGGGCCCCGGCACCCCTGGGCCGGCGGGGGCGGCCCCCCATCCCGACTCGGCCTGGCTCCTTTTCAACTTCTTGGGTTTTTTTTTTTTAACGGGCCGCGGGAGGATTTAAAAGCAAGGCGGCCGGAGAGACTCCCGATTGGTTATTGTCCAGGCAGCGAGGACAAAAACAAACCTCTCCACACCGAAATACAAAAAACCCCACAACCCTTTTCTCGCTCCCCAATAAAATAAATGTTGTAAAAGGCGAGGGGAGGAGCGAGATGGGATTGCCTGTCAGGGCGAAATAGGGATCCCAGATCCGATGGAAACAAATCCAGAGATCTTTCTCACATTTCTTGGGTTTTTCATGGCAGCCCTTTTTCTGAGGGTGGCGAGCGACGACGTTGTGCATGTGTGTGGTTTTTGTGCATCTCAGTGTGTTGTTTTTGACAGGTATCTGAGAAGAATCAGTGGGGAGAAATTGTAGAAGAGTTTAACTTTCCCAGAAGTTGTTCTAACGCTGCCTTCGCTTTAAAACAGTATTACTTGCGGTAAGTGTTGATAAGGACTTCTGCAGCAGATGTGTGGAACATGGGGGTAGTAGCATTTTGCTCTTTTTAGGGTGTGAAAAATAAGCAATATCTTCTCCTTCATTAAGAGATTCTTTTTTAAAATTGCTGTTGTGTCTCTTGCCAGTTGAAAGTGCCTTTTGCTTTTGTTAAAGGCTATGATGTTTCTGGATTTGCATTATTTTTTATTTACTTCTGCCTGATGCCCCGTGTGTACAGATAGTAGTTGTAGGAAGCTTTTTATTGGTTATTTAACACTGATATCACAGTAAGGCTGGCTATATGAAGCAAATTAATTTTAGTTTTAGCAACTCAGTGTTTAATTGCAAAATAATTAAGTGACATTGCTTGTCTGTTTTTTAAGATGGAATGTTGTTTTACAATTATGTATTTTAAAATAAATGGTAAATGTATACATTCTTTGTCATCAAAGACTGCTATTGCTGAAGGTATGCTTTGGATTACATATAAATATGGGAGGGGACTGCATTTTTGAAATGTTGGTTCTATTAAGGGATTTCTGAAGTATGCTGTTGCTGTTACTTGATTTCCCCTCCCCCCAATCTTTAGCAATTTTAATTGATAAATGGTTTCATGTAGTATTTACTTG
Source organism: Podarcis raffonei (assembly GCF_027172205.1). Taxonomy (NCBI): domain Eukaryota; kingdom Metazoa; phylum Chordata; class Lepidosauria; order Squamata; family Lacertidae; genus Podarcis; species Podarcis raffonei. Next base: position 28,349,991 of record NC_070611.1, read on the forward strand.
AAGTTCTATATTTTATAATGGAATTGTAGTAATTGTAATATGATGTTGTTTTTCAAATAATACAAATATATATAGCCCATGTTTGTAGATGTTTGTGCCAAGGAATCTATGTGAATTTTTGTTATTTTATTTTAAACAAGTTTAATATTTTGAGTTTATAATTAAACTTAAGATGCAAATATTTTCATTTTTCTGTTAGTGTAGGTACAGTCTGCTCTGTTTTGTGACAGGCAAGTTTTAATAATTTTAAAATCTAACTGTAGGGGATTTAGCACTCTGAATTAAGAAATGTAATTTTTGCAGGTGCACTTTCCATTGGTTGTCCTAGATTGACTTCTAGTTTAAAGCTGTAGAGTCACAGCAACAGTGTAGAAGTGGTTATTGAGTTACAAGGAAGTCTGGAAATCCTTAGGCAGAATCAGTTGGAATATAAAGTTGTTGTATACATGTTTGTGATGGCATATGCTTTTGTTAAAATTTGACTATAACAAGAAATTTCTTGTTTACAAGTGTGTATATGCACCTTTAATTTGTATCTTCACTTCTAAAGGGTTTGGATAAGGAAATATTGATATTTTAAAGGATGTTTTGGGATGTGTTACAGATATTAAGTATTGGAAAAAACTAATAGAGATACACTTAATCAAAAAACATAGTACATGCTTCTCTTGAGATTTCACTGTAATTCTCCCATATTACCCAAGTTTCAAATGAAACTGCAGCCAAAGTGTGGCACAGAGTTAATTCCTATTAGGAATACAGTCCTATACCCAGATCCCCACTGGGACTTATTTTTGAGCAGGCATGTATAAGATTCCATTGTAACTCATGTGTTAGATCATGTCATCTCTTTATTCCTGATATTCATTTCAGCAGACACACACCTGGACATACTTAAAAATCTAGCTTTGTATCGTTTTTGCTTTTAGGGGGCCCTTGTTAAAATACATGTATGCCACTGCTGCACTAGGAAATGACTGTGATCTCTTTGTGGTGGTGTTTTTTTTTGGGGGGGGGCTAACATATTGGCAAAAATAAACTTTGTCTGCTGATGACTGTATAATAAACTCATAAGCATCAATAATTATTGTTTTTGAATTTATGCAGTCATTTTCATAATACTTCAGAACTTTTTTTTAAAAAAAGAGAATTTGAAGGATTTTTATTTTCTCAATTAGTATAGTATGAGCATCCTATGACTGATACAATTATTCGTAATAATTGATCTTTGTAAGGGTGATTGATCTGGCTTTTAAAGTCTCCAGGTCTACCTTTTACCTGTAAAGAATTACCTTCCCAACTTTGGCCCCAGATCACTTATGTTGTGATTTTTTTTCTGTTATGGCTTTGCCTTGTAGGGATGTATAAATCTTTTTTTAATCATCATATGTGGACATACACTAGTTTGTAACTGCAGATTTTCATCTAGAGCACTGGTCTTTGTTTTATTAACATATTCATGAGGGGGCAGATATTAGCCCATTCTTGAACCAATGTCAACATTATCAAACCATTCCCCCACCCCCGCACCAGCCCAGATGTTTCCTTGCTTTTTTTTTGTTCATGATTTGAGCATGTTTGAAGTATCCTTCTAGACAGAATGATTTTGCAAGTTCCAGGTATACTGAATTGATGTGCTTCACACCTGTAAGCCACAAGGGGACTAGTCCTCAGGGTGGGTGTTGCTTGTACAGACATACTAGTATGATCAGTGCAGGAGAGTGAGTTCAAGTAAGTGACTGCAATAGTGACTATGCTGCTAATAGGTCTGTGTTTTGCTGAGGAACCTTTTCACATCTGCTGGTTGAATAGCCATCTGCCATGGATGCTTTAGCTGAGATTCCTGCATTGCAGAGGGGTGGGCTAGATAACCATTGGGGTCCCTTCCAGCTCTACAATTCTATGATCACACAGTATTTGTGTTTCATGTTGCAGTCACTGAAAAATGTAGTATCTGCAACAACAAAAATGTTGTGAGCCCTCAAGTGGGTCTTAAAGCAGATATTGGTGTGATCATTGACAATTATCTATGTGAAGGTATTCACAAACACATGGCCTTATGGACATTGTGGTATTAGAAGCACAGATTTTGGCATTTCTAGTTGTTTAGAGTGAAATGGGAATAAAAGGCTTTGGTTTACATGTGGTGCAGCCTAAGGAGGTGCAGGCAGTTGTCCAGGGAGTGTGATGGAGGCAGAAAATGAAGACATTAAAATAAAAATGGAGAAGCTTGAAGAAAATAATAATTGGAAGAGATAAATCTCCTTTTTCAGATACTGAATAGGAAAATTTCTTTAAAATTGTTCTTAGTATCCATCAAACACTGATCTAATCATTTAAGTAAGGTGAATTGAGTCCTATGTGCAATAATCTTGTTTAATAGTTTGCTTTTAAACACTTCACTGTTTTTTAAAATGCCAAATTAGTGTTATTTATGTAAGATTGGTAATACAGCCAGTGTATAAATAAACCCAACAGGTATCAGTCAGTGATACCTGTTGGGTGTCTATATGGGAAGCCCATGTTAAAAAAATTTCTCACCTATGGAGAAAATTGGTTGGCACCAAGTAAGGCGTTTCACGTTAGCCAAACCTAGCCTAACCTTTTTATTTATTTTACTGCTCCTTATTTCATCCTCACAAGAACCCTGAGAAATGATGACTAGCCCAAGGTCACCCAGTGAGCATCATGGCTGACTGGATATTCAAACCCAAGTCTCCTAGGTCAGTACTCTAACCATTGTACCACACTCACCCTCTAACAGACATTCTCTCAAAACGGTCCTTTGACGTAGATTCTGCTCTGAGCTTTTTGGAGAAGGGGCAGAATATAGCAAACAGATAGTAGAATAAATGTTGTCTTGGCTTACTAATCAGCCATTTAAAAAGTAGCTACCAGTGTCTTCCCCTGTATTCTCTGGCATGCAAAGGGACTTGAGAGACTGGTACAGTATTTCATGTGTGCAGGGTATGGTGAAAGTAGAATCATAGAATTGTAGAGCTGTCCAGAGTGGCTGGGACAACCTAGTAAGAAGGGCAGGGTACAAATAAATTATTATTATTATTATTATTATTATTATTATTATTATTATTACTACTACTACTAGAGGTGAAGGGACCACAAGGGTCAACTAAAACAACATGAGTCTCTCCCTCTGCTTGGAACTGCTGTTCTTATCTGCTCAAAACCTACAGTGGAACTGAGGCTTCTGGAGCAGGGATCTGTTTGGTGCTGGATTCCCACTTTGTCAGAGGGCTGACAGAGATCTTGGGGATCTTTCTCCTTGTGAGCTGGCAAGTGAATTTGTGGGTGCCTCTGAAGAAATAATGGAAAGATGGCTGACATCTTTATTCTGATATAACAACAACATCTAACTTACTGTTTCCATCCTGAAATTATCCCTGTGAGGATCTGTAAACCTGTGTAAATGACTTCTGGGGAATCGCTGTTCACAACTTAAGAAGGCGTTTACTTGTCACTTTTCTATTCATCTTGTACATTTATGTGGGCATCCAGTCTCAGACAGTCAGCTGGTGCTAAAGCAATACACAAAGTTAATAGATGCCCAGATAATTGTTTAGATGACTTGACCACTGTATTCTGTGCTCTAGTAACTTCCAGATAGGATTACTAGAATGCACCCTATGTGGGGCTACCCTTGAAGGCAACTCAGAACCTTCCAAAATGCAAGAGCCAGATTACTGGCTGGGCTAATATTTACAACTCCCATAACTGCTGTTTAAAAGAGCTGCACTGGTTGCTGGTTTGTTTCTGGACCTGACTCAAGGTACTCATTGTTTAAAGCAAGAACTTAGGCCTCAAATATTTGGAAGGCTTTCTACTTCCCTACGTACCCTCTCAGATGTTAAGATGAGGGAGTCCTCTTGGTAGTTGTGTGAGCCTCAGAAGTTCAGGGAGAGGTAATCTTAATGAGGCATTATCTGTGGCAGTCCCTAAGCTGTGGATCTTACTTCTGAGCAGAAAAGTCTAACAGAGCACAGTTTTTAAAGATGGTATAAAGACCCAGCATTTCAAAAGCATTAACTTTCATGGCCTAAAGTCCTCTTCATCATATACATAAAGGGACTGGATAATAGCATAGATGTAAGGGTGGTTGTTTGTGTTTTAAAAGGAAACACCTCAGTGGAAATTACATTTTTAAGTGAAGCATCTTAGTGTTTTCCATGATACTATACAGGGAAGAAGAAATCAATGGTAGCTGTTGAGACACTGGTTTACACAATTACTATTTTCTCTGCCCACCCAGATTAATGAGTTTTAGGACAGCCACTTTGTGATTTGTAGAGTGGCATTCATAGGAATCCTAGATGCTATAGATTGCATTGTTAGCAGTGTTCTCATTTTAATAAAAAGATTTATCTGGTTTGTTGCATTGGTGCCTATGGCCTGGTTTGTACATAACAGTGATCCATGGTTTGTTTAGGAAACCACATATTAATCACACATAGTCCCACAGACCGTGAAACAAACCGAGGTTTGTTTGATTTCCAACTATTCTTGTTTTGTTCCTTTGTAACGGCACCCACTCCCAGTGGTCTAAACCAGTGTTCCCCAACCTTGGGCCTCCAGCTGTTTTTGAACTACAACTCCCATCATCCCTCGCTAGCAAGACCAGTGGTCAAGGATGATGGGAATTGTAGTCCAAAAACAGCTGGAGGCCCAAGGTTGGGGAACACTGGTCTAAACCACTGAGCCTCTTGGACTTGCTGATCCAGAAGGTTGGCAGTTCGAATCTGCACAACGGGGTAAGTTCCCGTTGCTCTGTCCAGTTCCTGCCAACCCAGCAGTTCAAAAGCATACCAGTGTATGCAGTGGGAAGGTAAGCAGCGTTTCTGTGTGCTCCGGCACTCGTCACGGTGTCCCGTCGCGCTAGAAGTGGCTTAGTCATGCTGGCTACATGACCCGGAAGGCTGTCTGTGAACAAATGCCTGCTCCCTCAGACTGAAGCAAGACAAGCACCGCACCCCATAGTCACCTTTGTAGCTTGGTGGGCATCTGGGTAGGATATCCAAACCATAATTAAGGAAGGGTGTCGGATTCACATGTAATGCCAAGCCGTAGTTAAAACAAACTAAAAGTTCCTTAGCCAACAACAAACCATGACTTCAGATTCTTGTTTGTTGGCAGTAATTAAACCATAGTTTGTGCATGGTTTAGATGATCCACCAAACCATGGATAGGGTTATGTGTGAAGCAGGCATTTCCATTCATTGAACAGATCCTTACAGACAGTCAACTGAATGTAGATAATGCACTGTTGGTATAACTGGTGCCATAGAAGTAGGTGTTAGTGGTTGGTTAGTTTCTGTATAAGATCGTATTCAGATGTCTTTTGTACTATATCCAGGGTGTGTTGTATAGAATAGATGCTAAAGGTAAGGTAAAGGCAAAGGCACTGTGGTCTAAACCACCAAGTTTCTTGGGCTTGCTGTGGAATTGATGAAGCAGAACTTGACTGTAGGGTGGCAGAAGGTGATGTTTTGGTGATATCTCTGAAATTGTTCCTCACTATTTGTCCAAATGATTAAAACATAATTTGTGTATCTGAGATATGCCACTGGGTTAACTACTAGTTAAAACACTTATTACACAGTCTGCTATGAAGATGTTGGTATATGTTGTTGCACATGTGCCCATTGTGGGACTGTGGGTTTGTAGGGATGGGTATCTCAACTTGAAACAATAGTATGTAAAGAGGATGATATGTGAATGTTCTGGGGTGATGTTGACTGTATTTCTTTGCCAGGGAAGGTAGTTATGATATCCCAAAGCCCATCGTCATTGTGATGTTTGTATATAATAATTCTATTTCCACAGTTGCTGAGACGGTTTCCTGTGGAAGTTGTCTAATAGAGTTAAGTTTGTTAAGGAAGTCTGTGGTGTCTTTAAAAAGCTTGTTTTGGCACCAGTTATGAAAACCAGACTTTCACTAGGGTCTATGGATTTCCCCCCCTTATTACAAAACCTGTTGAAGGAAATTAAGGGGTGACTTTTTAAAATGATGCTGTTGAGGCATTTACTAGCAGCATTTACTAACAACACAGAAAGAGCTGCTCTTAAATACTTGTCATCCTTCAATCCATCTCAGCATCTGACAAAGCTGGCTTTACCAGGCAATCAAGCTGGCTGCCAGGTTACCCCATATAAAGTCAGTGTAATGTGTAGTGTAGCCAGAATCCTATATAGTACAAAGTTAAAAACAACTCACAGGAAGACAAACTGCAGTAACAAGCTCTCAGTAACTAACAAACAACAGCTATGAGAAAGTGAATGCTTTCACTAAAGAACATTGGCAACGAAGTCAGTTGTGGAAGCAGGTAAATGGCTATGGTTGCCAACCTTCTTACTCCAGTAGGGTTACTATGCCTATGATAATAAACAGAAGAGTAACAAGTAGCATTTACCTATCGCTGCCTCCCTTTGCTGTGTATGGTTTCAACTGTTACATAAACATCTGTCAAACATCTTGCAAAGTTGTCCAGCTAGAACATGAAGGCTGGCAATTGTTGGTCTTGCAGTAGGCTTCACTAGTTGTCTTTATGACACTGGAAATTGGGAACACCCTTTCCTCCGCACCTGTTGGAGGGCTGCTTGTGGGGAGGTAAGGCTAGTGATCCCAGGACAGGAATCAGCAATAGTCAGCATCTGCAACACACAGCCTTTCCTTCAATTCTCAGTAGATGCTAATGAGTGATTAATACTGGGTGCTGCCATCTAGTCTCTTCCAGTTCCTTTGCCTCAGCTTCACTCTGCCTGATGGAGAGTGTAATGACTGAAAATATAATAACATCTCCCATGAGAGTAGTTGCAGGGAAACTTCTACTGTGATCCTGCAGGAGAAAAGCCATCAAGTGTGTTTGGGCAGTAGTAGCAATGGTTGGATCAGAGACCCTGGCATTAACCCTACCCCTTTCTATACAGTGCAGATAGGCACTGCAACCAACAGTTAAACAGTATAACCGGGGCACTGTTTTCATGGGGAGCAGGGAGAAGCACATAAAAGACTGAAATATTTTCAGTAGTCATGGATGGAATTATGGACTCTTCTTTTCCTTCCTTTCCCATGTAGGGTGCTTTGTCCCTTCATCTCTAGTTGAAGGAGTCAAACTCAGAATCTTGTGTGTGTGTCCTGAGGCAAAATATATTTAAAGATTCTTGGAAGAAAAGTGTTAGAACAACAAGTAGAGGAATAACATATTGCTGAGTTAAAGCCCTTTGTGCAAAGTGTCCTTTCTCCATAGTTCCCATAATCAGAATCCCCTTGTATGCTTGACAGGAGGCCAGAGAAATATAGCCTCCTGGTGTACATCATATAGTGTTATGGGCTCTGTGGAAGAGATTTTATATACAGGTCTGGGTGTGCTATGATTTGAGTGCAGAGTTATTCAGAATCCTATGCTTTGTCACAATAGTGTGCACAGAGTGAGGACAGTGTGAGTTCATTAGGGCTGTTTTAAATCAGACAATACTTTTGCTGGCATAACCTTTCACCAGCATAATAACCAGGAGAGGGGCCTGAAGGTGTTTAGGACTTCCTTCCCTGACTTGCTCCTAATGCCACCCGTATTTGGTCCCTCTATTGGTGGAGCAAGCAGTGAGAATTTGTCAATATATCCCTGACATCATGTATGCATCAAGACCCCACACTGATATACCTTCAGCCAGTGCAGTTTGAGCATAGGAGTGTGCCGTTGGTATACATATAGTGAGCTCGTGAGTTGGTCTTTATGTAGACCACGTCTTTAAGAAGTTAAACAAATGACCACATATTAACGTGCTCCGGACTTCAGTATTTTAATTGCATCATATTAGTGTTAAACTAAACAATTCTTCCTAAAATTGCTTTCATTAGCAGGTACTTAGAATGAGAAGGGCTGACCAAGGTGTCCTTTAATATCCAAACATTTCAGGCCAATAACCGTGTGTGTATGAAAATTGCTTCAGTAACCTCATCAGATTTCCAACATGTTACAAGATGATCAAACACCTCACTGAATTTTCAACACATTCCTCTTTATAGTTGATTTCGCTTTCTTCGTGTGTGTGTGTGTGTGTGTGTGTGTGTGAGAGAGAGAGAGAGAGAGAGAGAGAGAGAGAGATTTATTAATATGAACAAGCTTTTTACTTTGACAGTTGCATTCTCACAATGAGGTAGTGGGTTTCATCTTTATTTAAAATTGGATGTAGAAGATTGGATGCTCTCAGCATTTTAAAAATTCAGTTTTACATTCTGTTTCCCACCTAAAAAGTTAAACAAAAGAGGTTCTAGTTTAACTATATTGCATTGCACTTCCTGGCAGATGTGGTAATTTTATGATTTGTGGAAGTGTAGTGAGCAGTCAGAAGCCAAAGTGTCAGTAACCATTCATGGACTGTACCTGTTCTTGTGATGTGAGCAGCAGCAGTTAATATAATTCCTCTGAACTGGACTTTAGGTCTGATGTTTAAGCTTTGCTCAGTTATATTAGCAAAGTGAATTACAAATAGTTGAAGGATTATAAATAAATGAAGGATTTTAAAGAAACAGTGCTGCTGGGAAGCGTGCTTTTACATCTTTTGTTATTTGGTAAAAAAAAAAGAGCATGGGAATGTGAAGGTTGGGAGAAGGTTTCCAGATTAAACGTGTTTTGTGTTTGTTTTTAATGTGGTGATTATTGAGGTCCAGCCCTATAAAGAGTTGTTAACTTATTCATGCATAAAGCTCCATTTGTGGGCCTTCAGGTGAGAATCAGAATCTACAGAAGAGTGTTTATGATCATGTTCTGATTCATTAGCCATACATTTTTAAACTCCAGTTTTTTGCGTTTGTTTTTAATGTCATGATTATTGAGGTCCAGCCCTATAAAGAGTTGTTAACTAATTCATGCATAAAGCTCCATTTGTGGGCCTGCAGGTGAGAATCAGAGACTACAGAAGAATGTTTATTATCAGGTTCTGATTCATTAGCCATACATTTTTAAACTTCAATTTTTTGTGGCTTGGTGGCTGGTCCTAGGAATGTTTTGAATTGGCACAATTGTACTAGCAATTGCCTGTGGACTAGGGTGTTCAACACATCACTAAGTTAATACTTTGTGGTTTGGTGTTAACATTAGTTTAATACGGATAGGATTGTTTTTCTTTGCCACTCTTCAGTCTTGTTTTGAAAAGCCATGTTTGGCACAGTGGCACTTGTGGTGTTACTTTCTTGAGTTGTTGAAGCAATAGTGTCCCAGGCATTTGCTGTGCTAGCGCAAAATTGCAGCTTGTACCGTGATTTGGTGAGAAAGAGAGCTGTTCATTCTTGAAAGTATCCATCTTGGATTGGACTCTTAGCCTTCAGCCAGAATTTATCTTCTGAATTTGCAGAAGTTCTGCATTGCAACAGCCACTACAGCACCAACAGAATGAAGATAAAGCTAAGATTTGCTTTCAAAAATCCAGTGCTTCAGCTCCCAGCTTGAGCATTCTATAACCCTTAGGTTGTAAGCCAACTTTGCTTCTCCCCAAAAGCAACAACTCAAGAAAGCTTAGAGACAACCACTTAAGTGGTATACAAATTGTTAAAATAATAATACTGATAGCATTGATGCAGCAACTCAAAACAGTATAACCAAAGTGGTCTTCTACCAACAGATAAAACAAAGCAACAGTAAACAGTGACTTTTTGATTGTAGGCATGTCCAGTTTCCCACAACAAAGGAAGCAGGCATGTGTCTGCTTGTATTGGGTTCCCTGAGCCTAATCCTATGCTCTGCAAAAGAACTGAGTTGATAGGTGGATGTTTGATCAAAATAAATATAAGCGAACAGTTTCAGGGTTTGGAAGGGATGTATGAAATCAGCTATGTGATTTGCAACAGGAGTAGCTAACTTATGGCTGTCCGGATATTGTTGGACTGCAGCTCTCATCATCGCTGACCATTGGTTGTGCTGACTAAGACTGATGAGAGTTGGGAGGCTGAACAACATCTGCAGGGTTACTAGTTACTCACCCCTACCTTACTGAGTATAGAAATAACTTGCTTTTCTTTTGTACGTGCAGCAATAAGTGTGGATTTATTTTTTAGGCTTTTAGGGAAATCTAAAATATAAATACAGTATTGAATTATTATAGTTGAACTTGGTTTAACCATTTCCAGTGGCAGTTTACTATATAAAACTTAGGAAAAACAAGATTATAGTAAGAAAGTTGCGGGAGATATAATAATAGTAAAAATGCTAGAACTAAGCTGAGGACATAGTGATCAAATTCTTCAGTATGGAACATTAGGTTTTGGTTAGCTAGGAATTGAGTAATACATTGTCAAATGAACTTTATGTTTAAATGTGGAAAGGTAAATCCTGATCCTACAGTGAATTCCTGCATCGTGCAAACGCCCTTATAAAGCAGGTGGTTTTATAATGTGTCTGTGGTATATGAACTGAAAATAGCAAATATATATGCATTTTAATAAAAGCAGCCCCACATTTACCCAGGATAGAGATGTCAGGACTCAAGCATGAAATTGAAAATATTGTTGTTCTTGTTCTTGTTGTTGTTATTAAATTTCTATACTGTTCTTCATCGGAGGATCACAGGGTGGCTTACAAATATAAAACACAGAAATGCATAACATAGTAAGAAACAAAAACAATATCCCCCTTTCAGTAGTTGGTCTCCTGATTTCAGACTGCTTCTCTCCCCTCTGCCCATTAAAAATCTAGCGCATGAATACCACTATATCGACCTGTATGTGCCCTGTGCCCCAGACTGTGTTCTGGTGTTCAGGTAGAATGTGTGTGTTTCATTATGGTATGTGGCTTATTTCTATGAATTGCTCCTTCTTGCTTGTGCTACAATATTCTCTGCCCCTGCCACCTCACTGCTTCCTGTCTCTTTGCTTAATCTCTTCTTGCCTGCTGCCACTTCTGCTTCCATGCTTCGGTGGCTGAAGCAAACATCCCCAGTAAATGTATTTGAGGAATCCATGGTGTAGTTAAAGATGGCTCTTCTGAACTTGTTGTCTGCTACATGTAATGCACTGTTTCAAGAGGAAAAATGTCCCTAGTCAGTGCATCTAGGTAGCATTGGTGGCACTGGTGACTAACATAGTAATCTCACTACTTTGTGTCAATTGGCGTTTAAAAGTTAATTTACATTGGAGGAAGTAAATGAACAGTGGGTGAAGGGAATATGCTAGTAGTACCTGTTTTCTTACTAACCATGGTGTTTGGTTATATAGATAGACAAGCCCTTAAGGGTGCAATCCTATATCCATTTATCTGGTCAGTGATCCCCATTGAACTTGCTGCAGCTTAAATCTATATAGACATGAATAGGATTGAACATAAAAGATTTTGCATCACAGGGATGATACTTCTAAATGGTACTGTGCCATGTTGCACATGAAAAGTTTCTTATACAGTTCAGTAGTTATAACTACTGGTAGTAACTATGGTGGAGTTTGATCTTGCAAATGTACCTGGCAGGATGTAGCTGGCATACTGCTGGAATTGTTGTCAAAAATAGTAATATTTTTGAAAAAAATGTTTGACAACCCACCTTGATTTTCTTCATCCTCCCTTTATTCCCTCCTTTCCCTTTCACTCAATATTTAACATTTCATTTAGATTGCAAGGCTGTTGACAGGGCCTGCTCTTGACCTAGCATCTTTAGGCATTTAATAATAGTAAGTAAAGTGCCACGCTTTCTCCAAACATGAAATGGAGACACTTTGTAAGTCATAGGTAATAGGCAGTGTGAGGTAGATGGACAAATACTTTAATCCTGACTCTCTGGCTTCCATGGAGTACATATACAGTACTACATAGACAGAAGCAATGTAAGCTTTGAGAACGTAACTGTAGTTTGAAGTGATGTACACAAATCCATTGTAACATGAAATAAGGGATGTAACACTTTTTCTTGTGACTCTTTACATGTCTGCACCACAGATTAAATTGATTAGACCCAGTTTTAAGGTGTTGATGTAAACATAAAGCCCCAAGGGACTTGAGACCTAGATATCTGATAGCGTGCCCACCCCCTTGTATTATACAGTATGGGCACCTAGATTGTTGGGATGGGGGACTTCCCCTAGTCCACTGGTGAGTATTCTTCATTTTCTTTGAACTTAAGATAGGGCCTTCTCAGCAATTGCACCCTGATCCTAGAATTCTGCTCCCCTTGAGGGCATAGTTGACCTAATTGCTGATGGATGTAAATCAGGAATGTAAACAACATATCCCCCCTCCCATTCCAAACCATTAATGATGTGACTTTCATTATGAATAAGAAATATCAATTGGTTTACAGCATATAGCGTGGTTATTTGTGTGATAGTTGCAGTCTGGGTCAGTGTAGTGTTTACCATTAGGTCAAAGTCTTAGTTCAGTGGTGAGGAACCTTATAAGCCCAAGGGCTGCTTTCCCTTCCGTGGGCCCTATACCAGTAGTAGGTGTTGAAAATTAGCCATGTGCCAGGTGCATTTTGCACTGGACACGGGTGGCACTGTGGGTTAAACCACAGAGCCTAGGACTTGCCAATCAGAAGGTCGGCGGTTCGACTCCCCGCAACAGGGTGAGTTCCCGTTGCTCGGTCCCTGCTCCTGCCAACCTAGCAGTTCGAAAGCACATCAAAGTGCAAGTAGATAAAATAGAAGCGGCTTAGTCATGTTGGCCACATGACCCAGAAGCTGTACGCCGGCTCCCTCGGCCAGTAAGGTGAGATGAGCGCCGCAACCCCAGAGTCGGTCATGACTGGACCTTATGGTCAGGCGTTCCTTTACCTTTACCTTTTATCTGCCACTTGCGACTAAGTAAAGATGCCTGGGTGCCAGGATGGCTCCTGACATCTGAAGGTGCACGCCTGGGGATCATTGGATGTTGACTGTTTTCATACACTAATACTACATCCTGTAGAATTCTGTTGGTTATATTTTATCTGCACAATCAGAATGAATCTCAGGAACCAAAATGCTTATTCTGTGCAGCCTGAGAATGGACAACATTATAGTTAATTGTTGTAGCTTGTCTTCACTTACGCTACCCCATTGTCCTGCTCACAGTTGTGAAGAATATTCTTAAGAAAAAGAGGTAGAAATAGGGCAGTATATATGTTGACTGTCCCTGGATAAAGTGACCTTTCTTCCTCAGGTAATCAAAGTTCTTCACCTAGCTCAAGGTGGTCATCTAAACTCGCCAGATGTTGAACTGATAATCAGTCAGTCAGTTCATCATTTGAAAAATAAGACACTGGAGCCGTCTTGCTCAAAAATGGCAGCTAGGCATTCCATTTTGGCAACTGTAACCCTAGTTTATGATCCACTTGGCACCTAGCTTATATATCTGAGATTCTAACACTGCTAATGAAGGAGGTAGGGCTTTGTACAGTAGGCTAGTTTCTACACACACTCTTCTCTAAGCTCCATCCAGGCAAGCAAGGACCCACTCCAGGCAGGTGAAAATACTTGTGGGTGCAAAGCAGAGCCATTGAGACATGTGACATGGGGAGAGGGGTGTGGCAGTGGAGGGACTGTGAGCTGAGGAGAGTCCTGTGGGCCAGATGGTGAGAATTGAAGGGCTGAATTTAGTCATTGGGCTTAAGGTTCCTCGCTGCTGGGGCCTTGCGTTTCCTTTCCTGGAATCCAAATCCAAACTAAAGGTGCTTGTATGAGAATCTGTAAAGTTGAAGCTGAAGTTCTTCTATATGTCATGGTTGCAGCCATGTTCGTTTGTTCACAGCTGCCCTGTTAATGTCTAAAGCAGGGAGAGCAGGAGTCTTAGTTTTTTCAGCAAACCATTTGTATTGCTGATGGAGAGCTGACCTTACCTTGCTTTATTGCTTGTAGCACTTTCCTTCCAGTCTGGCTCACTTCCTACAGCATAGCAGGGCTAGATGAGAGTGCCTCCAGCGATGGAGCGTGTGGAGGTAAGATGAGGAGAATGCTGAGGGATCCTTACATATCCAAATTTTGTTGTAAAGCAACAACTTGAATCTGAACAAGCCAAAATTCGAAGAGCAAGAATGGCTGTCCCAGTCTCTCAGTTTCGCCTTAACAAAATAACGGTGTCTGGTTACTTTTCCCAGTACAGTGGTACCTCGGGTTAAGTACTTAATTTGTTCCGGAGGTCCGTTCTTAACCTGAAACTGTTCTTAACCTGAAGCACCACTTTAGCTAATGGGGCCTCCTGCTGCTGCCGCGCCGCCAGAGCACGCTTTCTGTTCTCATCCTGAAGCAAAGTTCTTAACCCGAGGTACTGTTTCTGGGTTAGTGGAGTCTGTAACCTGAAGCGTATGTAATCTGAAGCGTATGTAACCCAAGGTACCACTGTACAGTTTTTCTTTGGGACAAATTTGTACAGCACCATAAGAGAACAACAAAATTATTAGAAGTCTAGCAACGTTTCCTAGTGAAAAGATGTTAATATGTGTAGTTGGGCTTATTATGTAGTTATTAGCATGAGAGCAGCTTCCATAAATGTGAAAGTGGAAATACATTAGAGAAAATTGGCTGACTAGAGTACTACAGGTAGATGTAGCTGAGATCAACGGTATGAAATTTAACAAAGGAGAGTTTAAACCAAGAAATAGGGCAGTAGTTTAAAAGCAGGTTCTACTGAATTGTGAAATCAAATTGCAAGCAAAATGTTACTGACTATGGGACATAAAATTACACTGGACATATCACAAGCCATTCTTTTGCATGAAAATGGACTTAGAGTATACACATTGTAGGAGTGATTTAATGAATTATTCCTTTTTGCATATTTTTGTTTTTAGGTTAACGCTCTAAAGCATTGAATTAGATTTGTTACATGCTTCCCAAATATGTGTGATATTTCTGCCTATATGGAATAAGAATGGATGTCTTTCCCGCATAGCCTGTTATAACCAAGGCTATCTTTGAGCCCCCTGTCACAACTTAATTGGTATAGGACAGCAGCATGCTAATTATAACTGCACATGTGAGCCTAGTTAAAGTTTTGACTGGAAGCATTTTTTTCTTCATGAACTGATAGGGGAAAACAAATGAAAAACTAGTATGGCTTCATAGTGCCAGCTGACATGTATTCTTGTAGCACAAGTACCAATCATTTGATTGGAAGAAATTAGTGGTGAGCAACATACTGCCTCTTGAGATAACTTCTTAGTTATTTTTTTAAAGGCCTGGTTTGCGTAACATGGAAAGCCAAACTATGGCTTTACCAGGATCTCCCAAATATTCAAGATTGCTGTTGTCTGAACATGCACTTATGGGATTGTTACTACTATAGCCCATGCTTTTCAATCCTAATCTTTAGTGGTGTCTTAGGCTCTTAAGTCATTTGGAAGGGAGTTGTTCCTTTCTCTCTGCCTAGGCATAGTGGGAAAATATTTTGAATCTAGTAATATTTTACTTCCCTTGAACATTTCTTATCGATTATGATATGGCTTCTTGATGGTAAACCTGTTTTCAGAATATAGATATAAACACACACCTGATTTTAGCAAGGCTTTTTAGTGTTTTGATATTTCAAAATGTCAAAATTTAGGTGAAAGGTTTATCCTAGATGTTGGATAAGCCCAGTTGGTAGTGATATCATTGAAGCAACAGTTGATAATGTACCTGGCACACATTGTTGCTCTGTCTTAGGGAAAAGGTGAGATAGAATGGAATGAATTCTTACTGTTGCTGCTGCTGTTTTATTTGTATGGAATTTATGTTGCTTGGTCTTTAATATTATTATTCATTTTTTATTTTAATTTTGTGCATTTCTGTCCTGGGGCATTTGGGCAGTCTGTAAATATGGCAAATAAACTGATTTGGCTGCATTCTTCAACATACTTACCTACAAATAATTCCCAGTAAAGCATACTTCTGAGTACTGTACTGTAAACATCTGTGGGATCACATTGTATTTATTTCAACTTGCTACATTGTAAATTTGAAACCAACTAAAGTAAGATGACATGTTCTTGGGCCATGTTAGTTGACCAGGGGCATGAGGCTGGTCTACTAGACAAATTTATAACTTCTTACCCTCGTTGATCATTATTTTTCTTTAAGTTTTTGTAGAATACTTTCCATTTAATGAATTTGCTGAGTTTTTCAGCTTACGATTGGCAGGAAAAATATTCAGCATTGAACTAAGAGCTTTTGGCAGAGATGGATATATTTGATCAGATTTCATTGCTTATGGAAAAAATATAAAAACTTTTAGGAGACAGGAAATGAATGTATGGCAGAGAACTGAGACAGCTAACATTGTGTTCTTCAGATGTTTTGAACTACAACTCCCATCAGTTTCAGCAGCATAATAATCAAGGATGATGAAAGCTGTAGTCTTCAACCTCCAGAGGGCTTAATGTTGGATACCCTGGGAAAGAATATTGCATAAGATACTGCATTACAAGAAATGCAGGGGGGGGGGTGTTCAATGG
Source organism: Podarcis raffonei (assembly GCF_027172205.1). Classification (NCBI taxonomy): domain Eukaryota; kingdom Metazoa; phylum Chordata; class Lepidosauria; order Squamata; family Lacertidae; genus Podarcis; species Podarcis raffonei. The sequence goes on from NC_070611.1 coordinate 28,366,395, forward strand.
GTAAATTTATGTTATATTGTAACCAGCATAAACAATATCAGAGTGTTAAAAAATAAGTCCTAGAAGCAATTTACTGTGATTAATAGATTATTATTGTAATCGAGTTGTTGTTCAGCTCAAGCTATAGTTTTTTAAATTTATATACAGTCTCTATGAAATCAGTTGGTTTGTGAAGTGTATAGTGTGTGAGAGATATTATTTTATTGTTTTCCTCACTCTTGTCCAGCCCATGATGACAGAGCCTCTTCCTTAAGAGTACAGAATAAACCTTTATTGAGGCAGAAAAGAGAGAGGGGCTGAGCATCGGCTCTCAGACTAGATGACAGGAAAGGTGAGGCCAGTCAGACTAGAAGCAATGGTCTAAGGAGTCCAAACTCAGGGCAAGGAGTTCAGAACTTCACGGAAGCAGTGGAGTTGTCCCAGTGAGTTGGCAGGCCCCTCTCTTCCCACTGCCACACTTTTTAAACAGTGGGACAAAGTGAGCTGACTCATAAGACGCTTGTGCCTTGCAAGACTATTGAGCAAACTTACGATGACTATGATTATGATCAAGTTTCATGTTTATTACTTCAAATGAACTTGCATTGAAGCTATAGTCCTACTTCCAAGTAAATTTGCTTAGGATCACTGTGAGGTTCTGTAATGCTAGTAAAGGTAAAGGGACCCCTGATCATTAGATCCAGTCATGGCCGACTCTGGAGTTGCGGCGCTCATCTCGCTTTATTGGCCGAGGGAGCCGGCGTACAGCTTCCGGGTCATGTGGCCAGCATGACCAAGCTGCTTTTGGCGAACCAGAGCAGCGCACGGAAACGCCATTTACCTTCCCGCTGGAGCGGTACCTATTTATCTACTTGCACTTTGACATGCTTTCGAACTGCTAGGTTGGCAGAAGCTAGAACCGCCGACCTGCTGATTGGCAAGTCCTAGGCTCTGTGGTTTAACCCACAGCGCCACCCGCGTCCCACATCTATAATGCTACATGATTACAAATGCTGGTTTTTGCATAGCCTCACTGTCTATCACTGTGTTTTAGTGTGACGTAAAATTTATTTACTTTGAGATGGTATATTCAAGTAGTTAGTTTTGCTGGGACATGTCTTGGAAAACTAATTTTGCTTAGAACGTACTTATTTCTAACCCTTAGTAACAGTAAATTATCACTGCTGCTATATTGGGTTAGTCAGCTTGTCAGTGCTGGGTCATTTCAGGGTAATTAATGTGAGATTGTTTAATACTGATTTTTGACTAGCCAAAAGGTTTTCAAGGCTTTGTAACTGTAGCAAAACAGGGAAACCTTGGAAAAACTGGAGAATAAAATGTGTTGTCCTGTAAAATCTTCATTTCCTACCTCCTTTTAGCTTATTCTGTAACATACATGCTTTTAGAAGTTTTACAGTGTAATCATATGCATATTTCTTCAGAAGTAAAGTGTAGCTTGCTTCAGAGAATTGTATATAGGACTACAACCTTCAGATAATACTTAAACTACCAGTAAGATCAAATGGGCCTTTGTAGCATTTCCAAATGCTGCTGAACGTACTTATTTCTAACCCTTTTTCCACATAATGCATATGTCTTATTATGAGAGTCCAGTGTACTCTCAGATATAATGGGACTTATGGGAGCATTAATGCATTACATTATCATGAGAGGGGCTTCCTTCTCATCTTCATACATACCTGCATTTAAGGTTTATAACTGAAAAATGCTAATTGATATAAAATGTAACTGTTGCTTTTATTAGTGAACTCTTGAAGATTGTTTTCTTTGCTCGGTTCTTCTGCACAGTATTCCTTAAGACTCTTGATGGGAAAAGATTCTGCGTTCAGAAGCATTTGAATATTCAGCTGCTGCACTAATGTAAAAGTTTCTTTGGTGCGTTTGGTGGTCCAAGAACTTTGGCTCCAAGCAAGGCTATTCTGATTTTGTGAGATCCTTCTGTTCCATTGAAACATACTGTAATTTTTGTTTTTTTAAAAAACCCTTCTGTGTTTCTAACAGTTATCTGAAAGGGTTTGGAAAACAAATCTATATGATATACCGTACCATGGGGCCCATGCTTTATACTAGTTTCCAGTACAAATTTACTAGAATATTATATAGTATAATATAATAGTAAATTGGGACAAAAATGTCTACAACACACCACAATTAAACATTTCTCCATTAATGTTTAGAGGCTTTATAATTGTCCGTTTATGTTTCATATGTCTTATTAAAATTTCTATTGTCAGTTCATGTCAATGAGATCAGAAAAATATCCCTACTAATGCCAATGATGATTAAGTCCAGTCAAAGGTGACTATAGGTGTGGCGCTCATCTCGCTTTCAGGCCGAGGGAGCCGGCGTTTGTCCACAGACAGCTTTCTGGGTCGTGTGGCCAGCATGAATAAACCACTTCTGACACAACGGGACACCGTGATGGGTGCCAGAACACACAGAAGCGCTGTTTACCAATGCCAATGAACATGCTCATTGATCTATGCAAAGGTGAATTAACACAGTGGCTTCTAAAGCGACAAACTTGAATCCAGCTCCTGCCATTGTTAACTAGCTAAGAAGATCATTTTATAACTTAGTTCTTGCTCCATAAAGTAAACTACAGTCTCATTTTGTGTGATTCTTTAGTTACTTTCCCTTTATTACCAGTTGTTGGCCTCCACAGAATTAATGTCCCCATGCCCACTTTGGACAGTGCCTAACTTTTGTAGAACCTGAGATGTAAAGCAAAACATGCCGCCACTGCTCCTGGCTTGTTTTGTGAGAAACTAGCCTTCTCTCTCCTGACAGTGTTTTAGCCAGTGAATGAAGTCCTAGGCAATAATTAACATTTAGTAAAACAGATCTGTCCAACTAGGCAAGGAGAAGGCTAGAGCGAAACCGGCATTGTCTAGAGTCTCTAAAGAAGGGGTTTCTTGGTTTGTTTTAAAGCCTTTTCTACTGGTCTTCCCTGGTGGGGAAGTGTTGATGCTCCATGGCAAACCATTCAGCTATCTGGGGTTTAATGACTGTGGAGCTGTGTGTCAGCTCAAAACAAAAGGTAGTACCAAAGAAAGGAGTTCCTGATCTTACTAAATCTGGTCTTATTTCATACAAAGAAATGTGATTCACTCTTCTCCCATGTGCCTGTAAACATTTTAAAAATGTTTTAGCAGTTTTTAAAAATTGCTTTACCAGTGCAGATAAAACCCATTATTATTATTATTATTATTATTATTATTATTATTATTATTATTATTATTCTCATGCTGCAGGGGCTGTGACTGAAAGAGAGCGGAGTACGCCAGTCTTGCAACATAACCAAAGTGTTATAGCTGTTCTGCTGCAGGAAAAGGGCAGTTAGGGTAGAGTATGGGCAGTTAGGGTACAATCCTGAAGTTTAGTCCATTCATGTTGGGAGGATTTTTTTTGGCAGGGGGAGGGTTAGAGAAGTGCAGGGGAGGGAGGAACAGTGTAATTAATTTAGGCCTGAAAGGGGTGAAGGGAGCCACGGAAAGAACTGGGTGCCAGGCTGATGGGTGTCAGGGCTACCTGTTGAGAAGTAGGCAGAAGGAGGGGAAGGGTAGACCTGGAATACAAGTTTTTCAGAGGACAGGTCTACCAGGCAACAGCTCAGTCACCAGATCTAGAAATGGTAAACCTGTTCCTTGATGAAGGATGAGGGTGGTTTAGATATACCAAATTATATATAAAGTATTATTTTATGTAGCCTCTCCACAGGAAAAGTCCTGTGGATGCCCTTGATTGGTGGGCTTAGATTAGGCATTAACTGCAAAGATTTCATGAGATTTTACTAAATCTATAAAGCTATCTCATTTTAATCTAGCGGGTACTAGAATATTCACTATTCTTCCCCCTCCCCTTGCTAAACATGACTAATAAATATAACTGTTGCTATTAGTTGGTCTTGTTTATTCCTGAAAAATCACTTTAAAAAAACTTGTAAACCAAAGAAATTCTAACTATACTTGCTAATATATTAGCATGATAACAAATTGGCATAGTTTTCATTTACAAACAGGTGTTATATTGAATTTCTGCCAGTAGGGTCTTCAAAATTAAGATCTGTGGTTGCATCAACAACCTCTTAAAAGAATGTTCATAGTCTTCTTTAGCAGTTAGAGCCTACTGTGACATCTTCTTGTCTAATAGTACAATCCTTTTTAGTATAATCCTTTTTAACTTTTTTATTTATTTCGACTGCATCAGACCAACACGGCTGCCTACCTGAATCTAGAATCCTATAAAGTACATGCTTACTCAAAAGTAAACCCTACTGAGTTCAGTGGGGTTTCCTCTCAGGGATGTGGCTTTAAGAGTGACTTATTTTAGATTAGGCTGTATAGTATGGGTAGGCAAACTAAGGCCCGGGGGCTGGATCCAGCCCAATTGCCTTTTAAATCCGGCCCGCGGACGGTCCAGGAATCAGCGTGTTTTTACATGAGTAGAATGTGTGCTTTTATTTAAAATGCATCTCTGGATTATTTGTGGGGCACAGGAATTTGTTCATTATATTTCCCCCAAAATATAGTCCAGCCCCCCACAAGGTCTGAGGGACAGTGGACCAGCCCCCTGCTGAAAAAGTTTGCTGACCCCTGCTGTATAGGCTATTGTCAGTGAAAACTCTTATTGAGTGAACTACTTGGAAAATTTTGGAGGGGATGCTGTGGAGATGCTATTATGTGTGATGGAAATTTAATGTTCCAGTTAATACACTTTCTTTTTTTATATGGAAGGTAAGTTGTAGAATTGGGATTTCTTCATTCAGTTAATGACATTTGGTTGCATGTAAGAAGTTTCGTTTTGCAAGCTGAGTTGTTGTTGTTGGTGGTGGTGGTAAGCGTAAACCTTCAGTCTGTTTCAAGCCTGCTTTCTTCTGCCTTTAGAACAGCTCTGCTTCAGAAATGAAAACCATAGCAAGTTTCTCTCCCCCTCACCCACTCTCCCACCTGGCAGTGCAGAAGAAAACGGAAAGATTCAGATATGATTTTCCCTCCCCTTTGCTCTACATACATCTGATTTTAGCAACTGTTTTCAGAATTTGCTGCACTTCATACACAGTCATCTCCTTCCTAAGTAGTTGCTTGAGAGCTAGCATGATTTGGCATCATGTTGAGATCTGCTATTATATGCTTGTGCAGGTGTGCAGAATCCTGTTGCCATTATGGGGTGCAGGGATCTGTTCTCAAAACAGTTCAGAGCAGCTGAACTAAGAGCAGATATAGATCGTTTGGGATGCAGTAAGGTGAAGCTGAGGTACATACCTTTTCCTTTTGAAAAGGTAAGCCAGCTGTGTCTCTGTATTAATTATTTTCTTTATACACAATTTTCTAAGATTCCTTCCACTCCTGTTTTAAAAAAACATATAATCTGTGTATTGCTGAAAGAGTAAGGCTAGAGAAAGCAACCTGAACTTCCTTTTTACTTTTGTGCTGTACCCTTTTCCATTTCTACCTCAACAACTTTCATGGTTAAAATATTGATGAGCCAGAACATTTGCTGCTTGGATTTGGAAAATCAGGCCAAGATCTAATAGCAAGATACATTTAAATGAAGAGAATAGGTTTTCATAATTCTGCTGATGAACTTGTGGAAAGATTTAAGCTTATTTGTATGAAATGAGTAGTGTCAGTGAGTATTTTTAAACAGCTTCTGAAATGACTAGAAAGTGTCTACTGAATAGTGGGTGATGTGTATGGCTATGCTTTGTTATTCACAAATGAGGAAATGGCCCTGAAGCATTCTCCTTTTGGCTTATTGCTTAGAAAGCAATAGAATAAGCTGCTTTTTCGAATGTGGAATGAACGGCGTAAGGTCTGCAGTCTATGTGTGGGAGACAGTGATAGGCAGAGAAACTCTCACAGGAGATATGGGAGGCAAAATGAGAGTTGAGAAACAAGGACATCACCAAGGTTATGGATAGCGAGTCCAAGAGAAATGAAGGAAAAGCAAAGCTTGTGTACAATGATATTTCTTTTGTCCATGAATGCATGGAAACTTTAGCCAAAGTCAATTCCATATGCATATTTCAAAGGTGAATAACTTGTACAGGCAGCCCCTGATTTGCACAGGGGTTGTGTTCTGGGTCGTTGCGTGTGATGGTGGAACACGCATAAACCTGCTCCATCCCGTTACACCCCCTTTCCTGCCAAATTTCCAGGTCACTGCAGTGTGCGCTTTAGTCAGTTGTTGCCTGTACTGATACTGTATTTTAAAACGTATAGTGTGCTTTAGGTTTTCAGCCAATTTGTCTGTTCAGGTGCATGTCATTAACATTACTTCCGTATTCATACATATGTGGCATAAAGTTACAGTTGGTAAACATTGACTGCTATGCTTTATTGCTTTATTGTTTATTCCTACACGTGAATGTATTCTAGGGGTAGAATACATTTTTTTGTGTGTGTGTACATGCACATGTGTGACATATACATAGACACACACTCTCACTCACACAGTCATTTATTTTGTTCATCATATGCCCGAGATGAGAAGCTACAGCCTCTGGGCGAGCAGCTAAGTTAGAAACTGCTAAGTTAGAAATCCTTCTCTGATGTTTACCTTTGGTGGCCTTCCCATATTGCTGGGCCCACTTTCTTTCCTCTGATGCTTTTGTTGTGGCAGCTGCTACTGTTTTTATACAGAGAAATGGAGGGCACTTCTTTAGCAACTGTACCTGCATGCACATTCTCTCTTTTGTTAGTTAAAGTAAAGTCTTAAAGTCTGATGTGTGACATCTTCAGCCAGCTGCTGTAGTACTTCACTTCATGTCCCTAACTAGAAACACCAGTAGTGGTGGCTGTAGCAACATTCAAAAAAGGCAAGCAAGTGCAGTAGTGTGAGGAGACTGGGTCAAATGTGCAGTTTATTTGTGCAGTAGTGCTTTAACGTTGTTTGTAGAGCTGATGTTGTTACTAGTTATCTTGAGTGCAAGGAGATGTGGGCTGTAAAAGTTTTAAATAAATAGAATTTGCCCACAGCTGAAAGCAACAAAAGGTGGTTCTTTTACCTTATTCACATTATATTTATTACCATTAACTCATGAGATGCTGCTACATATTTGTAGTGATATATCAGCCAGTTTTGCTTATGTTAATGTAATTTCTGGTTGGAGTGGAGTAGTGGCTTATGGAATGGTGGTGTTTGTCTTTTTACAATGCCACCATATCTCTGCCTATTCCTATCTACTAAAAGCTTGCTTACATTGTTTAAGGAAACGTTCGGGATTCTATGGTGAATTTCATGTGGGAGGGAGTTCCACAGATCTGTGGGGCAGCCACACAATCCTAAGCAAGTTTATTCAGAAGGAAGTTCCTATGGAGTAGAATGAAACTAACCTCCCTAGTATGAGTGTTTGTTTAGGGTTGCAGCCTAAATTGCTTGATGTAGAAAGCTGTCTGGAACCATCTGACGAGAAGCTGCCTTATATCACACCACCACCAAATAGTAGCAGTGACACATGGTTTTCCATGTGGTGGGTGGCTCCAGACAAAGACAAAGAACTCCCTGACTAAGCCATAGATTTATAATTGCAGCCACCACAACAACTACTATAAAGGAAGTGTCCTGAGCAGATGATAATGAATATTTACCTGTGCCAATGTGTTTTCCAATGATGCAATATTCTAATTTAATTTTAAAACAAGCCAGAATTTGAAAGCCAACTTTGGACCAAAGCATTATATCCTGGCTTGTTTGGAAGCCATTAACCGTCGTTTCCCAGTTTGCACATAACTGAAAGTTATAGTTAAATATGCAGCCTCTTAGCTTATTAACTCCCATGTACAAAAGCAGGAGTAAAGGGACTTCATACAGGTGCATGGAACTCGTGCATGATTGCAATGTGATAATTGATTTGGTTCAGTAACAGCAAACCATGGTTTGTTACATGCATTATCAGGAATGGGCATCAGGCTTACATGCTTCCCTAGGATAAGATTTCAAACTTCTTTCCATGGTTGGCAGCAAACTATGCTTTGTTGCATCTGAATTTAATAAACAGTGGTTTATGAAAATCATAGGTTTTTCTTTTTACCAAAGCAGGTTTTCAAACCATGATTTGATAAAACTTGAAGCAAGCTTTAAATTTCCATGCACAAGCCAAGGCTTGTGCTGATTTCTTCATGAAAAAAACAAACCATGGTGTTTCCCTCACAAATTGTCTCTATAAATATGTAATCTTATCTTTAAACTGTTTTTACTCTGCCACTGTTTTATGCCATATATATGTGGAGACCTGTGGGTATAGGGCGGTATACAAATTTTGATGATGATGATGATGTTGTGTTTTCATTGTTGCATTCTATTGCATTCAATTTATTTTCTTCTTGTTGTGAGTCACTCAGAATTTTGGTAGAGAATAAACTATAAACTTCAAATAAATAAGTACTGTACATATAACCTCTGTCTAGCTCTGTTGAATTAGTGTAAGAGGACTTAGTTTCAGAAATGGTAGTGTGGCTATCTTGTAGTCTCAGAAATACCTCCTTCAGCCTGAGGACTTAGTTTCTGTAGAAGGCGCACCTCAACAGCTATGATCAAGACTACAGCTGGAGGTGATTCAAGGTTAAGCGTGTTTCTCTGGGAGCACAGGCATCTGACCCCCTTTAAGAGTGACTGAACTGTTTAGTTTTAACAGTTTTATTTCTATAGTCTGTCTCGGGAACTATAGCAACAGTACATGTGAACAGAATATCATATTTGAAAATAGGTTTGGACCTCACTTGCAATGATTGTATGATGAGGGCATGTGGAAAAGCAAACTTTGATGGCTGCTTGCTGTTGTAGTCCTTCCTTGGCTTCTTTATCATCTAGAAGATTTTTGATGCCTTCCTGTATATGATTCGATATGGCTTTTAGTTGGGGCAGCTAAACCTACAATTTGATACTGTACCAGAAGAGACTGGGAGATTGTGGCAAGCTAGCTGGGGCTTCTTGCCACCCATTGCCCTCTTCACCAGCAGGCTGAAACAGCATCATGTAACAGAAGCTCAGGCAAGCAATAAGAGAAGCAAATGGGTGAAGCAAAAGCAGCGGCAGAGATCGGGATGTCAACAAGAGCTAAGAGGATGCACAATGAAAGCTCATCGTTGGCAACCTGAAGTCGTTATGCTATGTATAACTTCTTGACTAAAGTGTGACCTAGTGGTTTTGCTGGAAAAGAGGGTAAGAGAGACTGGACAAACAGTATCAAAGGCTTTTTGATACCTTAAACCTAATGCACAGAGTACAAGAAATAAACAAGTTTAGCTTGAACTGCTAGTAAAGGAAAGTAAATATAACTATAGGAGTAACAGAGACTTGATGGAATGTTTTGTATAATAGGAATGTAACAATTTAAGGGTATAACTTCTTCAATAAGCACAGATGCATCAGAAAGGGGAAGTAGCAGTAGGGTTTGTTGTTGTTGTTTTTAAAGTGGGCCAGCACAGAAAACCAGAAGTGTATACTGTAATCCTGTAGAGAATATTTTAACAAAAATACTTAAGAGGAAAAGAATAACAAATTGGTGAGTAAAATTTGCTACAGACCAAGTAAAAGGTATGGATTTTGCTTTCTTGAAACAAATTACCAATGTTTCTAGGAATTAGTAGTATGGAGGGACTTCCCAATGCCCTGATAACTGCTGGGAGACAGGCTCCAATTAGCACAGCATCGCCAAGAATTTCTTTTAGAAGGCGGAGGAATGAGCAAGGGGATTGGCTAGCCTAGAATTGAATCTCAAGAATAATGAGTTGTTGAAAGAGGTTAAAGTAGTGGGACCTGCGAGGAGAAATGGCCGTGGAATTCATGATCTTATGGAAAGCCAAAGGCACGTGTTGTCAAATGTATACCTGTTTAGATTTGAGAAAAAGCTGGTTTTAATAAGTTCAAAGAAATATAATTTAGCTAGCTGTGGACTTAACAGGGAAAGGATCTCAATATGGGTGGGAGTTTCAGCAGGAGGAAATATCTAGCCATGAACTCTTGGGTACTAAAAGTGCTTGCTAATATATTCTCATAACCATCCCAGCCTATAGTAGCCCCCCAACTCTCTCCCCCCCCCCAGCAGGTCTAATGCCTGGCAGCAAAAATAACAAGCAAAGCAATCTTGGCCATAAGCTACATTTAACGGTGGGGTTTGAGTAACTTGCAGGAAGAAAGGCAGCATCTTCTTCAAAGAACTCTTGTCAAGTGACGAGGGTGTTGTCTGCTGAGGCCTCTTGAGCATAGCTACAGTTTCTCCACCCTAGCCATTGAGCTGGAGTGATGAGTTCTTGCCTCTGTCCAGGAAAGAAGCTGTACCTGAAAATAATGGAGCTGGCAATAGCTGAGGGCCAACGATCCCAGCCTGTTCCCACTTGCTGAGCCACCTAGTCTGTGTACAGGCACAGAGATCACCTGCCTGCTATGCTGAGGAGTGGCAATAACAGGGACCCAAAATAGGTCTGGCCCCACATGGACAGTGCCTAGTTTATGCACTTCTTCAGCTGCCCCTTGCTGCTGCTGCTGCTGCTGCTCTTAAACCGCTTGCTCCTTCTGCCTTATGACTCCTCCTAAAAAATCCTGTTCTCCCAATTTATTTAGTGGCTTTTGGTTAAGGGGCAGGAGGTAGATTTTGGTTGAACAGTAGGAGAAATGTTTTAACTATAAGAAGAGTTCAACAGTGAAACCAATTGTGAGGGAGAGTGGTAGCCATAGTCCAGCTCTAAATTTCCTGCATTGAGCAGGGGGTTAGAACAGATGTTTTGTAAGACCCCTAGTAACCTCAGGTTTGGATTAGAGCGCACTGCAGTTTGTGAGGCTACCCTTGAGGTTGGTTACCCTTGTGGAGGTTATTACTACTGTAAAACATGGCTGTTAGGCTGCTTATGACGGTGAACTAGTGCTACCAGGTTAAAATCGGGGTTCTAACATATAAGCAATGTTAGAAACTCAGATATATAAACTAATCGCCAAATGGCACCTTATACCAAGATAATGGTTTACACAATGGAATATCTTGGTGTCTTTTTAAATGGAATTTATTATTATTATTCATTGCATATATATATATATATATATATATATATATATATATATATATATGGTTTATAACACATTAAAACATCAAATAAAACAATCCAGAATAAAACAAATTCAAGCTGCAAGAAAAATGTTTCAGATCCTTGTCTAAGTGACACTTTGCTTTCCCCATATTTATATACCTACTTAATTTATATAGCTACCCCATATCAGAAGAACTCTAGGAAGCCATTGTGGTATACTGGATAGAATGTTGGACTAGAACCTAGGAGATCTGGGTTCAAATCTCCACTCACTCATGAAGCTCATTGGGTGACCTTGGGCCATTCACAATCTCTTAACCTACCTCACAGAGTCGTTGTAGGGATTAACTGCAGAGACAGGTGAACCGTGTACTCCTTGGAGAAAAAGCTGGGTTATAAATTTAATAAATACACTCTTCTGCTTACCTGCTTAAGGAAGCTGAAGGGGCCAGCGAGATGGAGATGTCAGTCACCAATCTGGCATCCAGAGATCTCCACATGGTCGCCATGGGACCTATGCCAGTTGAAAAATGCTCCTGGCACTTGGGGAATTTTGAACACTGCATGTAAGGCCCTACACAATTAGTTGATAGATCACCTTATTCCTTATATACGTAATATGTTACGGTGTTCTGCAAGGAACTCTCTCTTAGATGTTTGTAAAATAGGAAGCCCCATCCACAGCAACTTGAAGCAGGGCTTTGTGTGGCTGCCCCTGTTTTGTGGAACAGCATCCATGAGATATGACAGGCTTGTAAAGCTACTAAAGACATTCTTGTTTTGAAGCTTTCCCAGCAAAATTGGGGTTTGGAGATATCTGACGGGTGTATTTGTACAGATTTAAAATTATTATTTTTAAGTTACAGGGCTGTGAATCGCCTTGAAATTTATATGAAATATTATTCACAAATTATTACAATAATGCTAATTGTTAGTAGTAACTTGTGAGGTTATGAAATTGGTGGATGTGATACCAGGATTTTTGTTGTTGTAATGAAAGATGAAAATCTTCCCCTTAGTTTTTTCATGTTACAGTAATAGTTTTGGGATCTGCAGCATTTACCTGTTCAATATGAACCAAACAAAAATATTTACCATCAGTATAGAACAGTTTATTTTTTGCTGAGTTAGTCATTCTGCCCATCTGCTATTTTTTTAAGCATTCTAGTTTTAGAACCAGTTCCAGCTTTAGCAATATAGTACATACACTTCTCATAATTGGTGGCATTTGCATTGTTTCGTCCTCAGTTTTCTACCAGTTTTCAGATTGTTTTGTTCAGAAAAGGCTTGTTTTTCCTTTGGCTATAAAAAGTATCTACTATCAGCAATGTCACTCCTTTTGAACAATGCAGAAATGCATATTCAAACAATCACTCTTTCTTTTGCCTTTTTTTAGTTTATATTTCCCTGGCGGTTAGCTAAAATGCCAGATAATTTGTCAAATGTCAAATCATTGCAAAGTAGCAGGTAAGCCCTGCATTTTGGACTGGTCTAAGATCACTGCTGCAACTCCAGCACGGTGGACATATTTTCACTCTCAAAAAGGTCTCCCAGCTGTTGAATATGGGTTTTTAATTTTTTTTTTCATATCCTTTTGATGCCAGTATTCAGTCAAAGAAATGCTCCAGACAAAGTTTGCAATACGGTGTGTGAAACTTATTCCTGAGTGGCATCTTCACATACTGTGGCTAGTATCTCAGTGCTTTAGAGTTGCATTGTGTTGAATATGCTTGAAGAGATTGCTGTAAACTGTTAGCCTCATGGAAATTATAGATTGACTGGCTGCATTCTACCATTGGCATTGACAGGCGGTGGTGGTGGGTTTGGTTGTTGTTGTTTTTTGTCATAGCAGGGGTCTGTTGATATTCAACCTCCTCCTACTTCTGTTGTCAGATGCCTGTATAAATAGTCATATTTTTTCACCCATATTGTTTGAGAAAACCAAGGGTCATCTAGTCCAACTGCCTGCAATGCTGGAACCTCAACATAGAACCATGGAGTTAGAGGTTAAATAGTCTTCAGTGTTGTCACATGGATGCAAGCAAACCCGCTTATTATTACTAAAATGCTATGTTAAACTTCATTTGCAAAACTCTCAACTATCTAAATTTGTTGTGTGACTGATCTTGCAGGTACCCAGAAGCAACAAGAGCTTTCAGTGATTTATGTCAAGGTTGCAGGTTCGATCCCTGTATGGGACACCTGCATATTCCTGCATTGCAGAGGGTTGTACTAGATGGTTCTCACGGTCCCTTCCAACTCTATGATTCTCTTATTCTAAATTCCCCTCAGCCCTAGTGATTCTGTGTCGTTTGTATCTTAAGGTTCTGCGCATGTATGCATCATTACTTTGGAGGAAAGACAATATTCATAAAAAATAAACATCATTGGGGGAAATGTAGCCTGTCTGAGCCAAACAGAACAATAGTGAACAGTTCTGATAATTCTGTAGAGGCTACTATTAGAATTCTTCTACTTATAGAGCACCAAGTTCCTGGGTGTCACATTGGGTTATTCTAGAGCAAGTATGGTCAACTTCTTTTAGCCTCAAGGCTGCTGCCATTACTGCCACCACTTTCCGTCACCGCCATGAGCCTCCCAGGCTGCCGCCACTACTGTCCTGAATACCACCATTTGGTAGCCAAGCCAAAAACCGAAAGTCCTGTTGGGATGCATTTTGGCTCGCCTGCTGATAAAACTGAGCGTGTGATGATTGATAATATTATCATTTATCCATTTTAGACCCCTAAGTAGTAGCAGTTGCTGGGACATTGTCCTGTTTGCTTCTGTATAGTTCCATTCTTATTTCAGACATTGTGGTAGATTGCAATGCTTAGCTGGTGATGTTGGGGGTCTAGCTGCTGATAACATTGCAGTGTTTAACTGGTGATATTGTGAGGTTTAGCTACTGATAACATTGCAGTGTTTAGCTGGTGAGTTATCACCAGATCTCACCTAGCCCAGGGGTCAGCAAACTTTTTCAGCAGGGGGCCGGTCTACTGTCCCTCAGACCTTGTGGGGGCCAGACTATATTTTTTGGGGGGTGGGGGGAAATGAACGAATTCCTATGCCCCCAAAATAACCCAGAGATGCATTTAAATAAAAGCACACATTCTACTAATGTAAAAACACTAGCAGGCGCCACAAATAACCCAGAGATGCATTTTAAATAAAAGGACACATTCTACTCATGTAAAAACATGCTGATTCCCGGACCGTCTGTGGGCCGGATTTAGAAGGCAATTGGGCCGGATCTGACCCCCGGGCCTTAGTTTGCCTACCCATGACCTAGCCCTTATACATAGTAATTCACAATATATTGCCAGCTCAAATATTATGAAAAAATTATCATGATGTGAACTTCAAACTGGTTTTGGATGATATATCACCCAGTCATAGGCACCAGCTAGCAATAGGGCTTCATTTAGAGAGCACATGTACTCCTGTCAAGATACGGTATACAAAGGAGGTATAAAATTTAAAAATAAATAATACTTCCATGCAATTATTTCGTAGAAGTTGAAAATACACTTTCCTGTTAAACTCTTAACTTTTTGAGCCAGAGTTAACACTTCTTTTAATAAATATGAATTAAAGTTTCAGGCTTGAAGTTAATGTTCATATGTTCACAAGTTATTTATATCATGTAAAAATATATTTGTCTTTCATACAGTAATCAAATAATAATTTACCTGTATCCTACCACTCTGTTCATCATTATTTGTGCATCTATTGACATACAAACAAAAATAAGATTAGTAATGGGTAGTTAAGCACATGTTTTTAATATACATTTGAATATTTTATCTGCTATTTTTGCAGTTATTGTTCATATCAAAACTTCGTTGGCCTTTCAAATCCTTGAGACAAAGTAGATATAAATTTCATTCAAAATAAAATAATTAGTGGCTCACTGAAATTTGTTCTAAATTATTAAAATTATCCGATTAGCAATGAGGGTTTTTTATGTTCTCCATACATCTGAGGCCATAACTACATATACCTAGGAGGTGCATGACACATCCCATGTCTTATAGGATGCAATGTAAAATATCCTTACTGCAGAGTGGAAATCAGCAGAAAGCTTTTTTTTTTTTTTTGCTTTCATGAACACTTTAGTTTTGCTTTTTGATATTGGTATCTCTCTCCCAAAAAGAAAAAAAGGGAAAAAATATAAACTGCATCTTGTTAGCCTGACACATTATGCTTGTGTTGCCAAGATATTGAGAGATTCTTACTGTAATGCAATTCAAAACTAATGAAGACATAATTATAACTCAGAGCAGGAAGAGAAATTATGCTTTGTTTGGGAGTATTTTGAGAAAGAAAGGTAGGTGAAATGAGAAAAACTGATCCTTCCTCTCAAAACTGTGGCATTTTATTAGTGGGAAACTGATAGAAAAAGAACTCTACAGGAATACTAAAAGTGTTGCGTTTAATAATGTCTTATTAATGAGCCAGTGGAACTTGCATTCCCTTTGAAATTCAGATTTAAGTCACAGTTTTTATAAATGTTCTCCCTTTCATATTAGAAAAGCTGTTCTCTTAATTTTTGTACCCACTGTTTGAAATTAATACATTGAAAGCTAAACTAAGAATTGAGGGCAGTGCTTTACAATTCTGTATGTGAAAACATTAGTGCATGTATATCTGTGCTTTGTTACTGGGTTTTTGTTTTTTACTTTTTCTGCAATTTGATTTGAAAAATTTCTGAAATCATCATTTCTAATATTGTAAAAAAACCTGCTGTATTTCTTATACTGAATCAGAAATATGGAGTCAGTTGTATAGATGTAAGAAGATGTTTTTTACACATACTGTTGCTCAGTATTGAGCAGGTATAGATTAATACTGTTCTGGATTGTATTCTGTGCCTGTTATAATTTTGTGTTGTCTCAGGAACTTGCTCTGCAGGGTTTACCAGTTTTGTCTGCACTGACAGATGGGGTCTGGGGCCTGAAATTATATATGGGTGATCCCAGACTACTTTGTCAGTTTACCATAACCAAGAAGTGTAATCCTGGCTGGGACTATGGTTTTCTTTTCTTTTTGAAATAATTTTTATTGAAGATTTTCATGAACTACAAAGAATGTGCAACGTCTCTCACTTTTTTTCCTTAATCAGATTATAAAGTCTTTCGGTAAAATGTAAAACAATATGATATCCAAAGGTAGGGAAAGAGAGTAGAGGGTGGGAGGTAAACTTAAATGCTATCTTGCTGCTTTGTCAACTTGGTACATACGTGGGGTTTTTATGGCAGTGTCAATTGAGTAGGTTCTCTTTCTGTATATTTATTGGTTTACATCAGTGGTAGGTAAACTAAGGCCCGTGGGCCGGATGCAGCCCAATCACTTTCTAAATCCAGCCCGTGGATGGTCCTGGAATCAGCGTGTTTTTACATGAGTAGAATGTGTCCTTTTATTTAAAATGCATCTCTAGGTTATTTGTGGGGCCTGCCTAGTGTTTTTACATGAGTAGAATGTGTGCTTTCATTTAAAATACATCTCTGGGTTATTTGTGGGGCATAGGAATTTGTTCATTTTTTTCTTCAAAATATAGTCTGGCCCACCACATGGTCTGAGGGACGGCCCACGGCTGAAAAAGGTTGCCGACCCCTGGTTTACATCAACGATGAGAGAAGATTGGGGGGGGGGGTCAGGGCATGTTTATTTGTCTTTTATTGCCTCTGATGAACTGTAGTGAGATTTGTTTGCGGTTGTGGAAGGGTGTGTGTGAAATATTAGGTTGATAGCCATATTGATCTGTATATTGTTGGTAGATCCCTGCTATCACTGTTGTCAGTTTGAACTGTATGTGTAATAAAAGGGAGCCATATCGGGGTGAAGGTGTCCTCTTTCTTTCGTCCTCATGTCAGTTTTAGTTTGTCAGTTAAGTTTTCTAATAAGGCCGTTTCCCATACAATTTGATACCGATGGTCCATGCTTACTCCTGACAAGTCTCTCCAGTGTCCTACAAAGTTTCTCGCTGCTGAGAGTAGGTGGATTATAAGCTCTTTATGGTTTAAGTGAACATTATTGTCTTGGAAAATATTTAATAGGGTCAGTTATGGAGTGGGTTCCAAAACCTGCTTAGTTATAAATTAAATAATTTTTGTAGGACTGCAGTACAAAAGGGTTGGATTTGGGGACATTCCCATCACATGTGAAGGTATGTGCCTGTAGAGGTACAGCCTCTCCAGCATTTTGATAAGGTTCCTGGATGTATTAATGCCAATTTCCTTGGTGTCAGATGCCATCTATAGATAAGTTTCAAAGTGTGTTCTCTTCTTTTGGCTGAGATGGATTTAAAGAGAGGTTAGTAGTCCATTGGGTAGAGTTTATTTCATAACCTGTATGATGTTCCCATTGTTTTTAATTGTGTTGAGTGAGATTGCGGGGTTCTGGAGTAGTGTTTTGTATATTCCGGATACCATCCCCTTACCATGTTCTTCTGCTGACAAAAGAAGGCTTTAAAAGGTGGTCAAGGGCCTAGTGACCGCTGCTTTTACTGCTGAGTTGTTTAGGAAGTCATGTCGTTGATGGTGCGTTAGCCAGGGTACCTGAATGTCTCCTGATTTATCCTGTAATTCCTATGTTGATATGGGTTTATTGTTTTCGTAAAAGTCTGCTAGACGGCATAGGCCTTTGGTTTCTATGTGAAAGGTTTGGACTGCATTATGGAATAACGGATGATGAGCCAAGGGGATTAGTGGGCATGGAGTTGGTGACAATGCACCTACTTGGGACTATGATTTTCTGACGCTCCCATTAAAGTCTATTGAATAAAGAAAAGTGGCTAAAACACGCAATATTTTAGGAGAGGGGGAAATGTTTCTCTCAGAACAGAAAAAAATAATTGGGGTCATTGGAAATGTAAGGTAACCTTAGCCCCGACTTCCAGCAGTGTCTGTAAATACACTACACCCCTCTTCCACCCTCCATTGCAGGTTGTTGGCATTTATTCTGATAAGAAAAAAAAGTTGCTGCCCTCAGAGACAGTTCTAGATTGGAGGACTAGATCCAGAAGTGGCCTACCCTCTACAGGGCATCTTGAAAGGAAGGGAGGGCCACCCAGCTGTCAATCAGATTAATCATATTTCAGGCTTAGTGCTGTGTGGCTGCAGGGTTGAAATCAACAATAAGCCTCTGTTCACTGTTTGATGGTAAAAAGTAGCAGACTTATTGCAGGTCTTAACACTATAGTAGGGGGATGAGGAGCAGGAGGTTAACATAGGGGGAAGAAGCCCTAGGTAAGAAACAGGCTTGTAAACAGACAAAAAAAATTGTAGAAGTTCCTGTCAGTAATGGTATTTTGGCTTACTTGTAAAACCAAAGAAGGCAGTGTCCTGATTCTTCTTCATCATCATATAATAAATCAGAATTCTGAAAATCTAGGCATGGGTTCCAAAAAATTCTGCACACCCAATCAAACATTAGGACTTTTCAGATTATCTCATCCAATTAAGATATTTATGTAGCTCTATCAATCTCATCTTGAAATGCGAGGCTCAGACAGGAGAATGTATAATGACAGATGGTTGGGAGTTCAAACTTTTTTGAGGAACACTGTATTTTTGTGGCATATGAGAAGGGACATACTTCAGTAAAATTGGATGTGTATGTGAACTGAAGGCTATAAGCACCTGCTCCCTTTAGGTAGGTGATGTGTATTAAGTGTATTAAGTGAAACCAACTTGTATGCAAAAGTACGTGTGTAAGCTGCAATGCATGCAAAATGCTCTGAGCAAAAAAAGAACACCAACCTGAAGCTCATTTTCATACTCGGCCTATACGCAATTTACAAACTTTGGCTTTATGTGAACTGGCTTCAAAGGACTAGCTAAATATTATCATGGGTATCCACCCTGTGATTTCCTATCTGTAATTTTATTTTAAATGTTAATTTAAACACATTGTTAAGTCCTAAACACATTGCAAGCATCACTCATCTCTGTGAAATGTAAAGTATCTTTAAGGATGTCAGCTTATGCAAGTTTACTTTAGAGGAAGCTGCATCGAATACAGTGGAAGGTACTTCTGAGTAACTACAGTGGTACCTCAGGTTAAGAACTTAATTCGTTCGGGAGGTCTGTTCTTAACCTGAAACTGTTCTTAACCTGAAGCACCACTTTAGCTAATGGGGCCTCCTGCTGCCGCTGCGCCGCCGCAGCACGATTTCTGTTCTCATCCTGAAGCAAAGTTCTTAACCCGAGGTAATATTTCTGGGTTAGCAGAGTCTGTAACCTGAAGTGTATGTAACCTGAAGCGTATGTAACCCGAGGTACCACTGTATATGATTGCACTGTTTGTCTTCTATTTGTACAGAGATAAATAGGCAAACAGAATGTGTGGGTGAAGGAGTGCAAAATTAAAGTTTTCTAATGAACTTTTTTTGGTTCCTTTATAATATGACTGCTCCCCTTCACCAGGGGTGCAGCATTGCTGGAGGACATCCAGGACCTCCTGGTGACCTGGGAGTGGGCAGAGGGATGCTGCCCACGTCATTAGGGCTCCCAGCTGTGTCATACCCCCCGACTGACTGTTTAAACCGGGGCATGGCTAGGGTGCAGCCTCCATTTGCCTTCTCGTCAGATCTCCCAGCCCACCCACCCTCTCTTTTATGCATTGCTTGACTTTGGCCTTACTATGGACTAATGTCAGCCGCCTGGTTGTGGGGGCCAGGTAGGAATTTTCCCACTTGGCAAATTGGCACCAGCCATTTGGTTTTTGCCTACCTCTCAGCATTCGTCACAACTTTGTAAGGTTAGGCACTGGGTAAGCCTTGTTTATGGGAGGGGAGGTTGTTGCCTCCGCCTGCCCCTCCTCATTAAGGGTATCTGGTTAGTTAAAGGGATCTGGCGGTGTGGTTCCTGTCCAAAGCCTGGGCGTGGGCTAGGGCCATGCCACGACCCCATCGGGGCCCTGGGGGTGCTCTTAATTGATGTATATTGTAGGGCTCCCCCTATTGGTGGTTGACCCTTTTGAGACTTCCTGCAGGTGGGCAGGAGTCAGGATATAGTCTGGATTCACCCAAATGCCTAAGCCAGAACCACTCACATCTGTAACCAGTAAAGTTGTGGCCTAATCTATCCCATTAACCCAACATATTCGTGTCTGTATGTTTATTTCTGAGGGGAACTGCGGGGCCTGGGGTCTCGCCACGCAAATGCTATCCCTGGGAACTGCTATGACAAGAGGCCTCAAGGTTAAGCAAAAATAGTTCATTCTTTTTCCTCCATCTGCCTCAAGGGACAAGATTACAAACCCTTTGCTCTGACCTAGGGCTGAAGAGAACTTGGGAAGCCTCAGACAAAGAGGCAGAGAACGTTTTGGGCAAAAGAAAGGATCAAAGGACACAAATGCTGAGGAGGGATCATGAAAATGGGAAGTTCAAACAGGACATGCTTGAGGGCCTAAGAAGGGAAGTGGAAGCTGGGGCAAAGGAAATATGGGAGGTACAGAAAGTTATCAAATGCATATTTTGCATCTTGACACATTAGGTAGGACTGATAAGATAGCAGACAGAGGCAAGACTCCCAAGAGAAAGAGGAGTGGGGGGAAGGAGGTGGCTTAAGAGATGGCACACTAGAAGAAATAAGGTGCCAGGTGAAAAAAGAGGGAAAGGCAGCAGGAGTTGGCATTTTCTTGCCCTTCAGCTATATGAAAAATTTAAAGCAGAGCTTAGAAAAATGTTCCTTAAAACCCGTAGTGTATGGTCTCAGTTTGTCACCTGTTGTCAGCAAATGTGAAAATAAGCTCTAGTGAATTCAGTGAAACATATGTGTGTAAAAACATTCTGACTTGAGTGTTAGTGTATTTGGGCACACTTATTAAGTACTTGTGAAAAGCTTCATACAAATACCTTCTTTAAAATAACAAAGGCCAGGATAATACTGTACTGAAAGAATTTGTGGTGGCTTACATAGCTTGATGATGTGCTCATATAATGTATGTGCTTATTAACTCTTGTCCCAAGGCATTTGTCATGTTTATGTAAATGAAATGGCTGCATGTATGAAGAGTTATGACATTATATGCTGTAGTCAGTTGATGTCCTAGTCCTCACTGCTGGATGAAGAACTCCAAACTCGCAGCCTTGTTTCTGCACAATGTTATAGTTAGCACATGTACATGTTAGTACCTGTAGTTAGTACATCAAAGCATTAGCAAAACAGTTTTTCTCTTATACTTATAGCCTTTTATTCTATGGAAAAGTTATGGTGTGGGTCAAATGTAAATAATACTTAATTTCTTATAATGGTTTTATTAAGGTTACTGTGCTTATATTATAAACTTGCTCATTGATAAGCTTTAAGAAATACGGGCATGTTGGCTTGAATCCCAAGGCATCTAGTGTATGTTGAAATGTGTTTTTACTTAAATGTGTTTTCTGCTGACTCCTCCATCTGCAGACCCCTATTCCATATCAGAAACCATTTCCATAAGTCTCCCAACCATGCAGATAGGCCATAGGATCAGGAAAATCCCATTCTGCAAATGGAACACCTTTCACAGTTCTTAGATCTAAGGTCATTGTAACGTACAACTAAGAGTGCTCTTTACTGGACTTTCTTTCCTTTCTCTTAGTAATGGAAGAGCTCCATTATTTTAAATTAGACCAAAAGATGGAATTCTTGTACATAAACAAACTGTATTGTGCTTTTGAAAATTTATTGACAATTGTGTCAAATTGCTGGTAAACACAGCTTAAATTTTGTGAGCATAGAAATGTTCTTGATTGCCCCTGAAAACCCTCTCTCCCTTTGTGGATTGTTAAAATGGCCTGGAGAGTTGTTAATCCCTTTATTATGTCACATGTGCGGCATATATTTTCAAATGTGTATATTTAGCAGGCACTATATATCACAGTTACCCCGGTTCAAGGAGTGTGTGAAGGGGATGACCCTCAACTCTTACGTTTTATTAAGTTCAATGTGCTTGTCTTAACCAAACCAAGGTTTGGTGATGGTTCATATGTTTTATATTGTATTATGTAAGCAGATTTAGGAGAGCTGGACTCTGAAACAAGGGTGGCTAACCCATTCTGGCCAGGTCTAATGGGAGTTGTAGTACAATAACATTTGGAGGACCACAAATTAGCCAGTCCTGCCGTAAAATGTGTCCTAAAATAAGTAAATCCTTCACTCTTTGGAACAGCTATCCTGCAGGTGTATAGATCTGATGGGGGATGGATGGATCCCATGTACTAGTAGAACTTTCCTTCTGATGATTTCAGTGCCAGCCTCTGCCTTCAGAATTTTGTGGGAAACAGCATATCTTGGTCTGTACATGTGTCACATTTTTACTTCCTGGCTATTGTGGAGGTAACCTAAAAATATTATTTATAAGTGAGTAAATCAATGAGGCACTCATTTTCACTAACTAATTATGTTGTGAGTCCTAAACCCAGTCAGGATTAGAATTTGGCTCACTAGCCATTAGATTGTTCCAAATCAAGATTTTTAACCAGAAAGTAGCTGGTTATGAGAACTAGTTCACACACTCCTTGTTTGAGCCCCACGTTTGGTGAACTATTTCTGCATTGCAGGGGACTGAACTAGGAACCTTGTGGTTCCTTCCACTCCTGTGATTTATGATCTTAGTGTAACATTATTGTTGCTTTTGTATGATAGGCCTTCATTGATGCTTTCTGATAACTGTTACTATGGATTTAAAACTAAAAGGGAAACTTTTTAAAGTCTTTAAAAAATCTAACTTAAATATTTAAAATATTGTACTTAATATCTAAAAATTGTATTTAAAATATTATACTGGATACTTTGAACATATATCTGTGTTTAGCTTCATTCCATAACTTCAGGGCAAAAGTGTCTTAATAATAAAGCAATAAAGGTTTTTTATTAGATAGTCAAGGCTGGCCCTACTATCAAGCAGAAGGATGTGGCTGTTTCAGAAGACAACTCCTAGGTAAAATGGACAGAACTGTGTGCCACATGAGTTGCCCAGCACCCCTTAAGGTAGCCTACTGACCTTGGCTATAACAGAGAATGCTGCCCTATCTCTTAGGCTGCACAAAAATTCAGCTTGCAGTGTCCTGGAGGCAAGCATTATCATGTCCTTTGCCTTAGGCAGCAAAAATGTTGAGCCAGCCCTGTTTATAGACTTCTGGTGGCCATTGTTTTGGAATTTGGATTTGGCAAGGAAGCCTTGCCCACTCCGGACTAGTCTCTGTGTGCTCCACCAATCCAAGAATCTCATTCTCTCAAAACCTTCAGAAACTGGCACTTCCTGCAGTAGCATCACATAATATGTGTTCCTTTGCATTTGTGGTCCGGTATAAACTATTTGCAGCAAAAGCACCAGAGTCTTGTGGCACTAACACATTTATCATGACATAAGCTTCCACACTTTGCTTTTGTTTTTGCTGTGAGAGATTAACACAGCTACCCTTCTGGAAATGACTGTGTTTAAGTTTGATATATAGAAACATAAGCAAAGAAACCTGCCTTTCCTGAAAGGAATCGTAAGTCATGTTGACAAAGCCATTGTCTGAATAAAGTTTAGTTGATAGCAGGGAAGAAACAATGTTAATGTTTTCCTTTATAATATTTTTATTGGAGAAGTAAAAAATATGTTAAATAAGACTGTTTTAGTTTGTTTTTCCCCTGCCTTCAAAAGATGTCACTTTATTTAAAAAACTTGTATCCTGCTTTGTAGCCATTAAAAGACAGCTATCAGTGGGATTGTTAATTCTCCCAGAAGTAGACAGCTAACTCACCAGCTCACAATCCATAGCTCAGTGTTTGGGTTTCCTGAGAAGAGGGGTGTTATCCCTACACATGCTGTACTTTTAAGAAACTTGTTTCAGTAGGCAGGAGGTAATCATAGATGGAGTTTAGAGCTTATGAGTGGCTGCAGCAGTTATGATGAAAGATTGGCCTCTCTTTTGCTACATCTGGCTAATTCATTTCAGTGAACAAAGCAAGTCAGAAACATGACTTTCATTTACAACTGTAATTGAAAGAAATATATTTCTATTCTTGACAGATCTGTCTTGGGAATAATACTTGTTGAAAAATCACCTTGCATGTATTTTGTATTTTACACGTTTTCCTCTTTTGCTTGAGGGTTGTTGCTTTTTCTCTTACGCTCTAGCAAAGTAGGTAATGTAGCAATTTTGTAATTTTTCCAGTAGAGAGCAGCCTTTTCTAAGATGTCTTTTTGACTTATTCTCACTTTGTTAAAGACTGAATGAATTCCGGTGTTTTTTATATGTTATGAACAATAAACAGAACTAAGTTACTTGCTTTTTAAAATGGTATGTATGAAAGTTGTAGTTTGATTGCTTTGTGTTATTCTATTTATACACCAGCAAAAACTTGCAAATTTCCCCAAATCTGGGAAAGTGATACTTGATTCATTTTTCAGTCATTTGTTTTGTTCTGCCATGTGGTACCAGAACAAAAGAACAGTACAACACGGAGATCTTTTCTTTATTCAGTATTGCATTATCGTAAACTCTTAATTTAGACAGTTTAAAAATTGATTGCTACTTAACATTTAAAGTCCTCCCCCACCCCCGTGCTTTGCCATTGTCATGATGAAAGAATCTGTTAAACTTGGACTCAGCTGCCCCCATATGCTTCATGCCAGTTCAGTGGTCTATGAAGAAACAAGAGATTGTCTTTCTTTCTCTCTCTCTCTCTCTCTCTCTCTCTCTCTTTTTGCTGTCACTGCTTCCAATAACCTTCACTGTAAATCAAACAAGTAATAACTTACATGTCACTCCATACTTCATAGCCTGCTATACAATTCAGAAAATAGTACTATTGTCTAAATTAACTTATTATAGAAGATATATTAATGTACAACCGAGAAATAAGTTTGCAATTTATTTGCAATCATTTGGAATAGTAAGCATCAGGGTAACGTTCAGCCATATAACTCCTTTTCTTTATTGTAAGGAGTGTTTGTGTGTGTGTGTGTGTGTGTGTGTGTGTGTGTGTGTGCTTAGACTCCACACCCCACCTCAAATCTCTCCCAAGTCATTAAGATGCTACTGCTCTTTGCTTTTATTAAAGGCCTGGGACTCTGGTCAGAAACCTAATTTTGTCAGAGGACCACTGTGATAAGGAGGGGGAAAGTCCCATAGTTTGCCACCAAGTTTCATTGTCACAGATGCTGCTGCCCTGTATCATTCTCTTCTGTCTGGGGTTGACAATAGGGAGACCACATGACACACTACCCAAGGGCTGCCAATTGCTGATGCCTTAGCACCATAGTGTTACCAGTTTCTTTTCAAGTGCTCAGTGTAAGATAACCAGTTTTCTATCAAATCTGACCTAAATTCATATTAGATACAGTAGTTTCCCTTATGGAACTTGATCATTTGAATTTAATTTCAAATAGGTTGGCTTATCAACCAGCTTTTGATTCAGCAATAGTCATGAGTATCACAAGGAAAACAGAGTTGGATAGTGAAGATAGCTGCTTGGTTTAGAAGAGCTGCTTCTGCTCTCCCCATATGCTAAATGCAACACTTTTTTTCCTATTGAAATGGTTCTAGTTTGAGCCAAAACATTTCTCCATCTCAGCATTCCCCCAAGTAGTATAGCGGTGTATTTCTTTTGGCTGCTTTTCATTGAGCCATACTTTAAAACATTAAATTAAGTAGCTGCAGTATTATTTTGATTTGTTATGCTTGCATTGGACAGCTAACAGTACTGCTAGTGTACATTCATTCTAAAAACCCTCTTTGTACATGTTTTCAGCCTTTATTGCACTAGTGATATCAAGAATGGAAATTCTCTGTTCTCTGGGCACAGATGTTTTAGCCACTCTGAGAATTAACAGATGAGATTTATAGGAAAGCTTTGTCCTATAGCTTGCATGCCATTAATAGCATCAGTGTTAAAATGAGTTTTCTACAAGACCAAGATTGTAGTACTCTGGGTTGTGCTATTCCATGGTTTTTAAACTATAAAGTCCTTCCTTTGGTTCTAAATCATAAAGTGCTTTATTGTATCCCATGCTATCCTAGCTCATGCCCCAGACACAATGGCAGAGGCTCTTACTTGAGAGTAAGAGAAGAAGCTTTATTTAAGCAGGATGCAGCAGCAGGCAAAAGCTGATTTAGTCCCAGAACTTCTACAAACAGGATAGAAAAGGAACCAAGCTAGGGGCAAAGCCAGAATTCTAATCCAAGACCGTACGAGAGCAGCAAAGTTGTCCCAAGTTCTCATGCCCACCCTGTAGGCTTATAGCCAAGGTAGGACACACCCGTTAACTGTGAAAATAAGCCCTGCAAGAATATTTAGCTTACAGGCGTGCACTCTGCTGGGGCAGGTATGTCTGTTCACTCTGAAGGTAACCAAACTGTTTCTGGCAGAGTCCCATGATAGAAAAAAAATTCAGCCTCGTTCTGCAAATAATTTCTATCTAAAGTCTTTTTGAATTTTATCATACTTTAGCCTCCTAAAAGTTTTTTTTTTAAAAAAAACACCAACACCCTGCCCTCTTCCTAAATAATTTTATATTCTTAGTTGCAGCAAAACTAAAGCCATCTCTGTGGCTTCAGGACCCTCAAGCCTTTTTACAGTGCACAGTTTTTATTTCATTATGTTATTATTATTTTAAGTTTAATAAATTTTGGTCCATAGCAGTTGGGACCACTGTATACAATTGTGCTTTACAAAGAACCAGAAGACAGGTGACTGTCCTCAATTTAAACAATACATTGTATTTTTAAAATCCTAGAAAACGATTAGAATATGGAGCTAACCGCCACACACACACACACACACACACACACACACACACACAGTCTTAGACCCTGTCCCATGTAAGATTGCACTCTGAACTGTGCTTGATTTTAATTATGGGCAAGCCAATTTTAATTAATGGAGCTATGAGTTAAAAACACACCTATTTATTTTTAGAGGATGATTTGTTTTTCTATATTGTAATACAGAATGAAATTGAAGAAGGTATTTTCTTTCAACAGAAAAGTGGAAAGCTGTAATTTAACCTTTAAAAAAGAATTGTTTACTTTTTTCAGTATTCGAAAGGCATATACATTGAAGTTTTAAAATTATGAATATGTGTGTATAAAAGAATATAAATATGATAGACAGATAGTACTTTTTTCTAAAAGAAATGTTTAGGAGTACTCTCATTTTCCTACTCATATTGAAATACTGGCCTTCAATGAGGCTAAACTTCTTCCTAATTTCCTCTTCTCTGTGTGCATCCCCATACACCCTCATAATCTGCTTGGGGAACTGTCTGGAACAGATTTTGGGGGCCCACAAGAAGAAAGAAAAAGGAAATCCTGTTGTGTTAGTGGAATGCTGCTTGCACAGTGGTGGATACTACCCTAATGTTTTGAACCTGTCGATAACTTTAAACATATAAAAATGTGAATGCAGTCAATTAATGGAGTAGAAAGACAAATGAGAAATCTGCTCAAACATCACTTTGCAAAGCAAAAATTCAGAAATGTTGTAGCTTGTGGTAGAGTGTGGACTGTAGGGAAATCAATCACTGATGCTAACGCAGAGACAGCTAAAATACAGTTTCCTTAATGCCACAACATAAATGGGTAACTACTTCCACTGTAATCTAGTTTGGTTTTAGAAGCAGGATGTGTGCAGGAGCTTTTCATCGGAGGATTAGACACATATCACTTACATTTTTTTAAAAAGGGGGGGAATATAATAGATTTATGTGGCATATTTTATTTTACTGTACAGGATGCCTCTGTGTTTTATACAGAAAACACTGAACATTACATAGTGCTATAGTCAAATATCTAAATCAGGGGTCGTCAACCTGGCGGGTGCCATGGCACTGGTAAAGGCTTCTATTGGTGCCCTTGTGCAGGTGCCCCAGACTCTGAGTTTCTTTTTTTAAAAAGATTCCAAAAGATGTATAAGATGTATTTGTTACTTTTTAAATTTACTTTAAAACTTCAATTTGCATTCTATTAGTGATGTGAGTTAGATTTAAAGTATAGTTGTTTTTATTTTGTGTAATACTACTGCTTTATTTTTGTTTTTTAAATTGATTTATGGTTTTAGTTAACTTCTGTAGACCGCCTTGAGAGAGCTTTGACATGAAAACCAGTATATAAGTACTTCAAGTAAATAAGTAAATGGTTTGCCTTTTGATGATAAAAATGCTTGCACAAAACTCGCCCTCTGCTTTGGCTAAGCCAAATTTCAAAGTGGAAGGGGCAGAATTAGGAGGGCAAGGGCTTAATCCACCAGGAATGCTTGTAACACAAATGCAAAACGATTTTAAGTTTGCATTGGAGCTCAGCTGCTATTTCACTGAAGTTTAGGCGATGTTGTGTAGGCGATGTTCCTGTTAAATTGTGCCCCGAGCCAATAAATGAATAATAATAATAATAAATCAAGAATTACATTCTCTGTGCTGCACAACTGTAACATGCTCCATGTCTTTTGTGTGTTGTGAAACCATAACGGTTGCAAAAAGTAGCTGTAAGACTTTTGACTAGACTGCCTTGGAGATATCTCATGATGCCAGTTTTGAAAATGTGCACCATAGATTTCCCCTGTAATTTGTGTAGTTCCTCAAACCAGTACTGACACCAGCCTAATGTTCTCCAGATGTTTTGGGCTACAACTTCCAGCAGTCGTAGCCAGTGCAGCCTTTGGGGAAGGCTGGCGTAGCCAGCGCATCAGCGGGTTTCAGAAGTCTTGATTTAACAATCTGGGCCCAGAATGACATCTCACATTATCTGGCATCTTCAGAGAGTCCTTACTTGGTTCATGGAAGCAGAATGAGAGCAGTTAGATCTTAGATCTTCTCTGTGTGGCTTCCCCTACCCCCACCCCTTTTTTTAGTTTCCAGAGAAGTGCACCTGCCAGCTCCTTTACGAGCTTTGGCAAATTAGCCAAGACTTCCCTTTCTAGAAAGGCTTTTGAGTTTGAATTGTTGTTTCTGCTATAGAAAGGCCTTTGTATAGTTTTTTGTTTTGTTTTTTAAATATCCTTGCTCTCCATTTTGTGCTTAGTATGTTTGAATTCTTGTTTTAAGTGGTTCAGTTGCTGCCCCCCCCTTTTTTCTTTTGTATGCTGCTGCAGGTGTATTCTCACTCGGTTGAGGACTGTTGGATAGAACTATAAAATAGAAAAAAAGTACAATACATATATTCACTGTCTGGAAACAGGATAAGGGGATGCTAATGTTTCTACATATTAGTAATTGTATATATGACTCAGGAACATATTACTCCCTTTGCTTAAACAGAGCAAGGTTGAGTTGAGTGGGATTCTAAAGTGGCTGGCTAGACCAGAAATAGTTATTAAAAGAGCACACTTTTTAGCAAGGAAAGTTCTGAAGGTGCCCAATATACTTCTTTCTCTGATGGTAAGGATGTTTGGTCTTCCTCAATGGAAGTCCCCATAGACCACTCTGAGTGTGAATGGGAGACAAGTTGAATTAATCTGTAAAATAAATGTTTTTTGTTCATTAAATATATTTGCCACAACTATGAAATCACCACTTTGAAAACATTTTTGTAAAAGTTTATATTTGTACAAGTGGAAAATAATACTCTTAAAATGTACTCTGCATGTTGCTGTTCTTAAAGCTAGAATGTGGTAACGTTTTGGTGGGAATAGTTCTCTAGAAGCTCATTTTGCAAGTGTTAAGAGTCTGTGCTTCATCTCACTGGGCATAATTAAAAGGCCCTTGCCTTAGAAAGTCCTTGGGCCCCAAGAGACTACTTTTCCTTGAGAGAGACTGAGTCCACCTTTTTGATCCTAAGAGCCCGATCCTATTCATATTTACTTGGAAGTAATTCCCACTGAGTTTAGTTGGGTGGGGTGTCATTGTTTACATAGGGTTGCTGACTAAAAGTCTTCCACAAACTCTAAAATGCCTTTCTTGGGCAAAGTCTTTCTCTGAACCACTGGGAGTGTAAATATAGTGATCCAATTCAGACATCTCATCCAAGTCCTCTAAAGTACAGGTGGGGATCCTCGGACTCACAGGTCAGTCTTTGCCCATGAGGCCATTTTCCCCCAACCACACTCACATGTCAATCAGTTGACATCTCAGGTTGACATCAGCAGTAGTGGGGTTCAATCCAGCTGGGTGCTGCTTTGCCTTGGCATTCCCTTCAGTGAACAGTGGAGCTTTGATTTATTGCTAAATCTTCAAACATTGATTTTGATGGTCATCTGAGCTAATCCTTGCTTTTGTGCTGACTGGGTTTGCTTGGCAATGTTTTGAAATGTCTTACATTAAGTAGGGCACTGATCTTGGTCACCCTTCTAGATGTTGGTGTGAAGTAATATCAAACATTAAAGCAATGGGGGTAGTGATCAACACTGAAGATTTTGTTCAAGTCTGTAACTAATTCCGTTGACCCTGAATGGCAGCACCTGAATTAGGCTTGTGGGTATCAGCAAGCTGCAAAAAATACACTCAGTTTTTCAGTTGTAGGTGTATCTAGTAGAACTGCTGTAATGTACATTTAGTGTTTGTGGTGGTGGGTTCGTTTATTTTCAAAAGTTTAATAGTAAGTTTGAAGGTCTGCAATGCAGTTAAAATATAATGCTATAGAATAACCTATATAAAATACAATTATGGATGTTTTGGAATATGATTGTGCCCTTCAAATCAGAACTTAATAGTCTGGATCTATGGTGTGTTCTATTTATTTAAGAAGTCCTCAATTTATTAAGTTTCACTGAGCTGCTAAATTAAAGCAATTTACAGTTTTTTAGCATTGTATGATTGTACAGTATGAAGTTCTACATAGTGAAAAATCCTTGCTCTTTATTTCAGTTATCTAGAAAAGTACGAGAAAGTACATCACTTTGGAGAGGATGATGATGAGGTACAACCAGGCAATCCAAAGCCTCAACTTCCTATAGGTGCAATTCCATCTTCCTATAATTACCAGCAGCACAGCGTGTCAGGTAAATTTTGACAAATTAGTCGATGGTAGCGCCATTTGTCCTTGATTTCCATTGGACAAATGGCACAAAAAGCCTACAGGTGCATTGTTGCTAATGATGTATTTTTGCCTTTATAAATAGATTTTCTTCGACAAAGTTATGGGCTATCTATGGACTTTAATTCGCCAAATGACTATAGTAAATTGGTGCTTTCTCTGTTATCTGGACTCCCAAATGAAGTGGACTTTGCTATTAATGTGTGCACTCTTCTATCAAATGAAAGCAAACATGTTATGCAGCTTGACAAGGACCCCAAAATCATCACTTTGCTGCTTGCTAACGCTGGGGTATTTGATGACAGTAAGTTTCTACTTTGAATAATCCTTTGATGAGCAAGTGTACTACTATGCAGCAGAGTTGTTTCCTTGTTCCTCTTTTCCTTCTGCATGCTCTGTCTTTTCCCATCTTCTATCCTACCTGTTTCATAATCCTACAAAAGAAGAGTCCTGTTGAATCAGACTGATGATTCAGCATCCTGCTTTCAGCACTGGCCAACCAGATGTTTCTGGGATGCCTACAAAAGTCTGTGAAGGCAGCAGTCTTTTAACATCACTGCGTCTCTTCCCAGCCACTGACATTCAGAGGAATCCCAGCCATGCATCTGTACATTCCATTTAGCTACCATGACTAAGTCTGTTGATAGATCTGTGCACATCCTTGATTGTCTATAGCGCTATTATTCTAGAGGATATTTCCTTTTCAGTCCCTTTCCTAATGGTTCCCAACATAGAATTTTCTTTCTTTCCTCAGCCTTAAACAAATAGTTACTACATTTCTGAGAAAAGGTGCACAAGACAGGGCTATTAATAGCAGCCTAATACGTAGAAACAATATTCCAATAATTTCATCTATGAACCAACCCCTGAAGTGAGGGGATATTTTGGATTGGTACTTGACCCTAAAGTTCTCGCAAGTCACTGGTGAGATGATACACTAAAGTTAAAATGACGCTGATTCTATTACCTCCAGTAAGCTGACACACTTTTTGTCCAGTAGTTCTGTATCCTGCAGTGTTCTTCTGCTGAGATCCTTCCGGTCTCATTGCTTCTATAGCACACTTGTGCAAGTTTTTGTAACTTTCTTTTCTTTCTTTAATATTTCACAATAGTTTGAATTTCAAACAAGTTTCAGTATTTCAAGCATCTCTTGTGTTTCCTTGAAATGGTTAATCATGTCTTGCTTTGTTAGTCTAGAGTAGAACAAGGATCGTGGCCAAATATGTGTTTATGAAGATTGGAATAAACAAACTAATGGGGTTTTGGGGAGAGCGGGGTTATTTGTTTCTTGCAGCCAGAGATTTAGGTGAGAATAATTGCTGAAGAGATGTGCTTTTGAACCACTGGTAAAAGGACATGTATGCAGCCACTGGCCACATTTGGATATCATACTAAACCATAGGTTAATGTAGGATGCATGACCTGCAGCAAGCCTTGGGCTGTTGCCCTTCTCCCTGCTTCTGATTTGGCTACAAAGAGGAATTAGGAAACTTCCACATCCAGGTTAGATTTGCTGCTGCTTGTTGTCTTCAGACTACACAAACTTTGATTATGGATAATGCTTCATGAATTATGAAGCTGGCTTGTTTTGTTTAAACAAACTATAGTTAGCATTAACTGCTGCACCCGAAGGAGAAGAGACTGGGAAGAAACTGCATTGTTGCAGAAGAGGAAAAAGGACTGGAGTCTTACTAAGCTATGGTTGAGTGTGACATCTGAATACAGCCATTATATTTATTGAAACTGACAGAATTTGATGTTGAACTCCTGCCATAAAGGCCAATTTGGATTAAATCAGAGAGTCTGCAGCTGGCCAGCTTCCAGCTGAAGACAGAACTAAACTTCCTGTGTAAACTTTTACTCTGGTATCTAGAGAAATGTGTGTTTCAACATAGCTGTATAACATTGTTATCACTCCAAAAAGAGAGCATAGGAGATGCATTTTGGGGGGGGGGGTCACATCTGCCTTAAAAAAATATTCCATATTGCGGGCATATTCCAGAGAGTAGATTTTAGGTTTTGAATTCTATGCAGCTGCTTGTTATCAAACTTTGATCAGCATTGCATGTAAGTCAGTTGTCCAGATCCTAAAAACCAAGTATTTAGACTTGAAGAGTGCAGTCTAAAGGCTCAGGTATGCAGAGATTTCCCATTCTCTGTAATAAAGGAAGCTACTCCATTCACACATGTCAGTTTCTTGTGCACATAGAACATTCCTTTGTTCAGAGAATAGGATGAGCCTTGGAACTAACCACATCAATTCCTGTGAACCTTTTAGGGTTTAGCCCAGGGGTAGTCAACCTTTTTATACCTACTGCCCACTAATGCATCTTTCTTTATGGTAAAATTCTTTACCACCCACCAGTGCTCAATGGAAGGAGGATTCAGCTTGTGCCGTAGAACCCCCTACCGCCCACCTAGAATCCTAAAACACCCATTAGTGGGCGGTAGGGACCAGGTTGACATTCTCTAGTTTAGCCAATACTCTTTTTAAACTTAGAAAGGAACCAGAATGCCTAAAATAGCATTTCTTTACATACACTGTAGGATCTGAATGTGGACAGATTTCTGGGTGTCTGCATTTCCACTTGGTTTTTTTTAAGTAGGTTTCTAGGCAGGCTGGAAACTGTAGACAGAGGACACCAACATGCAGGGAATTGTGTGCACCTAAGAAATATGTGGCTTGAAGTTATCCCCTTCTTGCCATGCTAGTTTCTTTCAAGAAAATTCTACTTTGTGCAAGAACTCCAATATGAGATTCAGATCAAAGCAAGCAAAATGAACAGCTTTATGCAACTAAGCAAGTTTCTTTGAATGTTATTTGCATAATGTTTTTAAGCACAACATTTGAATTTTCATAACACAGAGTTTACTTCTTCAGCATAGATTTTTCACTCATTTTTTCTTCTTCCTGGCTTGTTTAGCCTGTGGCATAATTATAGCAGGTAGTTCCTTTATTATTCAGGATTGATAAAAGAACTCCCCCCCCATTCTACTTAACAGCAGTCCAATTCATGCAGCTTTAGATGAGTTGATATAATGGGCTATTGCCCTTCAAAAGAAAGCACTCTTCTCCATGTTGTAAATACCCCACTCCGAGCAGAAGACATAACTCAAAACAATTTTTAAAAAATATTTATGCTACTTCTAATAAACTGTAATATTGGTACTAGAAAAGTATATTGCAACTGAATGAGATTGGCTGGCCACAATACCGCAAAATTACACTGTTTTCAAATTATCTACAGTATTGTCACAGCTGTTTATGGACAATTTTTAATTGTAACTTTAATGCTTTTTAACTCATAGCTTTAGGTTCATTTTCTACTGTGTTTGGTGAAGAATGGAAGGAGAAAACGGATAGAGATTTTGTTAAGGTAATTTTTAAAAATATAGTTTTAAAAACAGCATGTCAAAAAAAAATGTGTGATAGAGCCTTACGGTTCAACAGTGCAGCTTAAACATTGTGCTTAAATACTAGTGACAAAGCTAGACTAAAGAGAAGAAGGGAATTTTATTTAGAGTGGATCAGATAAAGAGCTCTCAGGTATTTCAAATAAGTAGGTAGGTGCAGGGATAGATTGAAAGCTTCCTTCTCCCCAGTAGGTGCTGCTGGAGGTAATAATACAGTGACTGTGTTATTGTAGATTAGTATTGAGAAACAGCATTTAGAATGTGTGAAAGTCTCCTTAGTCAGCTCCAAAGTTATATATACAACTTCAGCTGAGTTTCACGCAACCAAGTTTGCACATCCATGTCAGTTATTTTGTTGAGCGTGGATAGTGTTCACAATAGGCTGTGTGTACTGTTCCTTGAGAAGACATTGCATTGTTGCATGTTGCACACCACCACTCAGCCTTGTATGCCATATTTTGACCTATGTGTGTGATAAACAATTCAGGTGGTTACTGTGCCATGAGCATGATATACTAGGCCCCAAAATATAGCATTTCATGCACACAGTGGATGTATTAGAGATGCTTTATTTAAGAGCCCCAAAACATTTGTTTGCCCACTAGAGGGCACGATCAGCTGTATTAATCCACTAACAAGAAACTTAAGGTAAAGCATCTTTTTGTGTTAATATGTAATAATTATTAATTACTTCATCAGTTTTTGCAACAAGCAAATAATGACAGTACAGGTGGATTGTATTATATATGTTGATGTGTTGATGAAAATAATCCAGAATTTGACACCTTTTGAAACCGAATTTGAGGCACTTGAGATCATAAAAGCGAAATACATTTTAATTTTATTTTATTGACAGAAGTGTGTGAAACTAAAAAGGACCTCTGTATCTATGAAGTAAATGTGACTTTTCTGCCCAGATTTAACATTTCTTAGGCACTAGTGAAAAAGTTTCCATATATCACATTTTTCAGGCAATTAGCTATTACTATTTTAAATATAAATCTATTTCACAGAGAAAAAAGTATAAAGTGTGAAGATTAATAACAATAGGAGAAATGCGGAGAATGTCAATTTGCCTTCATAGCAAAAATGGTAGCATTCAGTAATTAAAAATGGTTTCTCGCTGAGGGTTTTATCTTTATCTCATTGAAATATTGGTTTTCTAATAAAAACTTCTGTTTGAGAAAAGTGTCCAAAGTTTTATTCAATTACGTCTAGCAGTTGTAG
Organism: Podarcis raffonei; assembly: GCF_027172205.1. Lineage (NCBI taxonomy): Eukaryota > Metazoa > Chordata > Lepidosauria > Squamata > Lacertidae > Podarcis > Podarcis raffonei. The sequence continues at coordinate 28,402,011 of NC_070611.1, forward strand.
CAGAGCACCGCTTAAAATTGATGCCATGTCCCTTCACTGCAAACAGTTTTTAATGGCAAGGGATGCATGCAATCCCATACTCCCAGCCCATACTCTCCACTCAGGTAAAAACAATACAAGCTTGGAGGAAGTGGAATGGGCCAGAATTTGGTAGCTGTACAGTGGTACCTTGGTTCTCAAACGTAATCCGTTCCAGAAGTCTTTTCTAAAACCAAAGCGTTCCAAAACCAAGGCACACTTTCCCATGGAAAGTAATACAAAATAGATTAATCCTTTCCAGGCTTTTAAAAACAACCTCTAAAACAGCAATTTAACATGAATTTTACTATCTAACGAGACCATTGATCCATTAAATTAAAGCAATGATCAATGTACTGTACTATAAAATAAATAAGACAGTATTGTATATGATAAAAATTTAAATTGTTTTCCCCCCTTACCTGCACTGATGATAGTCATTGTTTGGATGGGCTGCTTTTATCCATTTCCACAGTAACACAGTCAATTAATCAATCAGTAGCTGAACTGGGTTTCACACAGTCACAAAAACGAATTCACCGAAAAAGCCTCAAAACCACAAAATAAATAGCAAAAACAAAAGCGCCAAACTTAATCCGTTCAGGAAGTCCATTTGACTTCCGAAATGTTCAAAAACCAAGGCGCAGTTTCTGATTGGTGCATATGCCCCAGAAACAATAGCCAACAGCCACATTGGACGTTCGGCTTCTGAAAAACATTCGAAAACCTGAACACTTACTTCCCGGTTTTCTGCATTTGAGAACCAAAGTGTTTGAGAACCAAGGCGTTTGAGAACCAAGGTACCACTGCAATAGCCTGGTGCGCTGAATGACTATGCATTCATATTGCTGGGTTGGGGAACGCTCTGTTTGCATCTTTTGGGGGATCCTTCCACATATGGGTGCTGTGCTTCCAGGGGGAAGAATTGTGTCCCATGCCATTTGGTCGTTACACCAAAAAGGCCACAAATAGTTATTGCTAGGGGTGCATAAAGAAATGTACCAAATTGTATGTGTTTGACCTGTTACATCCGTTGAATATTTGTGTCCCGAGGAAAGATAGTCCAGGAATGTCTCATTGTTTAGTGATAGCAGTAATAGGAGCTTCAGTTATGTTGTGAGGATTTTTTTAATAGGAAGCTTGGATGTTTTCCAAAATCTATTTATAATTGTTACAGTGTATCTAGTATGATAGCACAGTTTTAAAAAGAATTACTCAGGAATGCCGTTTAGTAACACTGCTTCTAAAATTAGCTATATTTTGGAAATTCTATTTTTTCCTTTTTTAATGTTTAATAGTATAATGCACCCTACTTAAATGCTTCATTGTTTCATGTTTTAATGAAGGCGTGCATTAAGTGGATTTTAGATGTGTCATTTCTATTACTGTACATTCAATAATTGATAAAGAGATCATGTTTGCATAAATTGTTATATAGTGTTACATTTTATTTTCTTCTTTGATTTCCCCCCCAGATAGTGGAATAGTGTTTAAGCTGTTCTTTTTATGCTTGCTCTCCCAACCAAGTGTGAATTAGCTCCACTTTCTTGCCATGATATTTACAGTGACACTACATACGAGTTTCATTTAGAGATAGAAGAACAAGAGACTGATAGGATTAAAAATAAGCATATAACAAAAGGTGGCAGATGGCTTAGAGTTTTGTTAATCATGCTGATGTCTTTTACTTTTAAACATGAAATTATTTTGCGTCAGTGGTTGCTTTGATTTAAAATGATACTGTGGCATTGGCCATCAAGACTGGGGAGCAAATGTCCTTCTAGTTGTTATTGGAACTTCAACTTCCACCAGCCCCAGCAAGCATAGCTAATAATCAAGGGTGATTGAAGTAATATGGAGTCATAGTCCAAGACTATCTATAGGTTCACAGCTTATCCCATATTGAAAGAAAATAAATTGAGCACATTAAATAAAAAGATGCAAATATCCAACAAAAAAAAAATGGAAGGTATTTGTTCGTTAAAGAAAGGCACAAGATGGATAAGTTTTTGAAGTGCATAATTCTGTCAGTGCACATCTGTAGCTATGCAGCTAAATGCTGAAGGCAAAATAGTACTTTTGGGTCAGGAGTGTACAATCCTGCACTGTAATTTTATCATGATTTTTGCTTCATAACTAAGTTATTGTAGATATATATATATATAAAATTGTCCAGTAGCACCTTAGAAACCAGCTAAGTTTGTTCTTGGTATGAGCTTTCGTGTGCACGCACACTTCTTCAAATACACATATTGTAATCAGATACACATACTGATATTGTAATCAGTCTCATCATTTCCCCCGCATCACAATGGGTTTTTCAGACTGCTATCTTGTTAAAGGAAACTTTGCAATAAAAAAATAAATCAATGTTTGTTTGTTTTTGTTCAGTTTTGGAGGGATATTGTTGAAGATAATGAAGTACGTGACCTCATTTCAGACAGAAACAAATCTCAAGGTGAGTTACGTCAAATGAGCATTGGATTATATCTGGGGTATCTAGAGCAGAAACTGTTCAAGTGAATGTGTTGTCTTTTATAGATGCTACACCAGAAGACTGGATATGGGAGTCTTTATTTCATCCGCCACGCAAGTTGGGCATTAACGATATTGAAGGACAACGGGTTCTCCAGATTGCAGTGATTTTACGAAATCTTTCCTTTGAGGAGGGAAATGTAAAGCTGTTGGCAGCTAATCGTACCTGTCTTCGTTTCTTATTACTCTCTGCTCACAGTCATTTTATTTCTCTAAGACAGTTGGGGCTTGACACATTAGGAAACATTGCCGCAGAGGTAAGAAACAAATTCAAAATATGCTCTTTATGAGTTAAAAGGCTTGAATCCCAAGGCTGGATCGAGTTTAAACATTAAGGATTCTCATATAAAAGGGGACTGGAGATCTTCCAGACTCTTTCCTGTTGTTTCTTATTATCTCTTCAAATATTTTCGAGAACAGCAAGTTTCTGCAGATATTTTTAGTCCACTGAAATTGTATCTCTGTGTTCTTCATAGCATGTACTTGTAATCATGGAATGCCTCATTGGGATGTAAAGATATGGGTTGTTTGTTTTTGTTTCAAAGTAGCATCCCTGTTCTTTGTCTGGGATGAGATTAAACAATTAGATTCCATACCCTCACCCAAAATGTAACCCATCACTAAAATCAAAAGCCACAAATTGTCAATAATAATTTTACATTTAACACTGAAGATTGGCTACTGTTCTCCTAGCTTGCGCCCAGTGCATTCTTAATACAATAAAAGTGGCTGTTTTATACTTCCTTTGTGGTGTATTCAGAAGGGCCCTAATTTCTTTAATGCTTATTTTTCCTGGTATGTTTAAAACTATTGGCTGGCCTTCCAATATAATCTAAACAAGCCATAAAGTAGTGCAAACAAAGCCTTACAGAACAATCCTATACATGCTTACTCAAAAATAAATCCTTTTGTTTTCACTGGGGCATAGTGCCAGATAAGAACAGATAGAACTGTAACCTTAGGCTGCAATCCTCTGCACATTTACTTGGCAATAATTTTCATTGAACTCAGAGAGAATTTTTAGTAGAAATGAATGGATTTGGACTGTTACTTCCTATTGCTTTCAAAATTTCATACATGAGACTGAGTTTAGTGGTAATAAAAACAGTGAAAGTTAATGAAGAACAGACTTTACTTATCCACAGTAGTGGAAATGATATAGCATCCATTTGAAAATGTTTTCAGTATTGAATGTGACATCTTTCTAATCATTTCAGTGATTGTAAATATTATTCTCCATTATAAGTACATCACTCAGGTAAAAGTGCTTTCTTTCTTTTTCAGCTTCTATTGGACCCTGTTGATTTCAAAACAACTCATCTAATGTTTCATACTGTTACAAAATGCTTAATGGCAAGAGATAGATTCTTAAAAATGAGGGGTAAGCTGTTATGTGGTTATTACTTCTAGTCCGGATAATTGAGGATAAAGATGTTTGGTTCTAAAATATTTGTTTTTGTTTCAGGCATGGAAATCTTGGCTAATCTTTGTAAAGCTGAGGACAATGGTGTCTTAATTTGTGAATATGTAGATCAAGAATCCTACAAAGAAATCATCTGTCATCTCACTTTGCCTGATGTGTTACTTGTCATATCAGCTTTGGAAGTGCTCTATATGCTCACTGAAATGGGTGAAGTGGCTTGTACTAAGATAGCAAAAGTTGACAAAAGCATAGGTAAGTGAGCAATTTTTTGAAATTATCAGTATCATTAGCTATAGGCTCCCAGACCTGTTTCTTATTAAGTAAACAACAGATAATAAAGTTCAGTGGGTAGAGAGTTTGAGTTGGATTGTAAAGGCATTGGTTCAAGTTCCCATTGTGCCATAAACTTATTGTGCTGTGATCTTAGCCAATTCCTATTTTGCAGACACTGTTACCCATTTGTAAAGTTGGAGTCATACATTTCCCCCCCCCCCAAAAAAACCAACACAAACAAGAATTGTAAAAGACTTTTGAAAATTAAAAGTGCTACATAAACGTAAGGCTGTTGCAGTGCAGTTTTTTGTCATTTGCACCAAAGAAATGCATATTTTTCAACGAGGAAGGTTGCACAAAACTGTGCACAAAATAAATTATGCCAATAAGTAAGTTGTGTAAACTTGCTTAGTTTGCATGCTTTGTTCTGATCTCAGTAGTTGAGTATTTACAGAAAGAGGGTGGATACAAAGAGTGGTACAAAGTCAAGAAAAGTTAATAGTAAACTATGGAAGGTAGCAGATTAATATGCAGGTAGCATGACTAAAAACCACCAACGAAGGATAAGTAGCCTTGGAGGACACCAGATGACTATCTTGTGATCTGGAGGCTCTTTTGATACTTTCCATTTTTGTCCATTAGAACATGGGTAGGCAAACTAAGGCCCGGGGGCCGGATCCGGCCCAATCGCCTTCTAAACCCAGCCCGTGGACGGTCCGGGAATCAGCGTGTTTTTACATGAGTAGAATGTGTGCTCTTATTTAAAATGCATCTCTGGGTTATTTGTGGGGCATAGGAATTCATTCATATTTCCCCCCCCAAAAAATATAGCCCAGCCCCCCACAAGGTCTGAGGGACAGTGGACCGGCCCCTTGCTGAAAAAGTTTGCTAACCCCTGCATTAGAATATGGTTTCTTTTAACACCTTAGATTCTCAAGAGTCCATACTAAGTACTGGATTCTATGTCTGATGCTATACTTTATTACCAAGTTGACACATTCATAAGAAACATGGTCTTCCCAGAACATCTTCAAATAACTGAATCTGTTCCCCCTCCCCACTCCAAGATCATACTAAATGACAAAAGCAGATATCTGGATTCTTCAATTATGATTTCAGTATAATACCTCCTTTGAGATTTTTTTACAATCAAGTAGTATATAAAATTATGAGTTAAATGCAATAATAAATACCAGGCCAAGAAAAATGCATATACTGAACTTATAAAGCTATTTTCATTTTCATCAGTTGAATAGAGAAAGCGTAATAAATGAATTGTCCTTCAGTTTCTATTGTGTTAATATTAATATGATTAATATTAATGATTCAGATACATTAGTATGTCTGGTCTCAATGGACATCCAGATGTTTGGATCAGATGCACTCGGGGCTGTAAAACTTGTCGAACATCAGAGTACGAGCCATCTACTCTCCGATATCAGGCAGCAGCAAGTGGAGCAGGTTCCATCACATACTACCCCAGGTTAGTATTGCTGTTGCTAAACAAATTTTATATAAATTATAGTGTATGGTGTTCACCTTTTACTGCATTGGTGGAGATCCTCCAGCCCGTGGACCTAATTAGGCTAGCCAGGCCTCCTATTTGGACACACCAGGCCACTTTGAGCTAGCTACACCCACCTGTTAATTCATCAGATGTCAGGTATGGGCTAGATAAAGCCATGGCTGCAAAGGAACAATTGGGAGCCTTAGAGTGTTCCTTTGGGACCCTGGTTTGCATTCAGCACGGATGGCATTGGACACAAAATAAATGCAAGCTCCACTACCTTCAGGCAGAGTTGCTCTCAGGAAAACAAGTCCAAAATATACGTTTGAGAAATAGTAAGGGGTGGAAACTAAACAAATGAAAAGGGTGGTGAGGTGGTGGTTTAAATCCTTGACCCTGACTGTTATTTCTGTTCCATAGCATCAAGAGCACCACATGTTGCTCCACCACCAGGAATAGTAGAAATTGACAGTGAAAAATTTGCATGCCAGTGGTGAGTACATAATTCAAGGATTTTAATGCTGGGAGAGAAAGCCAACCATAGGAGAATGTTTAAATTTAAAATACTTTCATTTTAAAGGTTGATGTATATTTTAGAAATAAAAATATTCTGATGTTGTTTTGAAGAAATATTAATCAGCTAATTTGAACATTGGCTGTGTAGTAGTGCACAGCCTTTACAACAAAGGCTGAATGATACAATATTCCTTTCTATTTTAAGTGTCTTGGTTTTCAGATAAGAGCGTAAAGCATTTAATTATATCTTCACAGCAAGGGGCTTGATTTTTACTCTTGTATTAAGATGGCTGTTGTATGTTCTGCTCTTTCTTTCTTTCCTTCCTTCCTTCCTTCCTTCCTTTCTTTCTTTCTTTCTTTCTTTCTTTCTTTCTTGTTACATCCCGTGCTTGAATGTTTTCATAGATTTGCACATTTTCATAGATGAGCACTATGTTTCTCTCTCTGTGTGTGTGTGTAGTTCAGAAATGTTTATATCAAGGAATCATAGCTTAGTGTGATAATTTTTGTTGAAGAAACACTGATATATTAGCCTTTACATTAAGGCCACCATAGCATCATCCTATGCTATATTCATTGGAATATAAAATTCATTATCATACTGTAGGAATAAGCAACTGTATAGTCTTTTTCAAGAGGTGCCAGACATACTGTATTGCCATCTGTACAGGTGCTTACCTGGCTGCCTGTGTAGCTGGAAAACATTCCAAACTAATATCAAAGCCATGATTGGACTTTATTTTGCAGGGCAGTGGAAGAGATCAAAAGGCCAGCCGGTGCCCCATGGAACTGGAGTTGCATCCAGAACCTTATGCAGTGCACAGAGGCTCTATGTCAGAAATGTAGATTTAGGAAGTGCTTCTTAAAAAGTTTGAAAAACATGGTTGCAGAACAGTAAGCCAGTTAGTTTTTGCATATGTGCTTATATAGTTTTTTTCTCTCCCCTAAATCATTTCCTTAGGTTGAATGCCCATTTTGAGGTCAATCCAGATTGTTCAATCTCCCGAGCTGAAATGTACTCTGAATACCTCTCCACATGCAGCAAACTAGCTCGCGGTGGAATCCTAACATCAACTGGATTTTATAAATGTCTTCGGTAAGTTTAACTTATTCACAGAATACATCACAGCCTGGGGATGTGTGGTGTTCAGCAGTTTGTATTGATTTGCAAATTTAAGGAGAAAGTGTGTTATGGATATGACCATCTTGTATTGTTAAAGGTGGTAGTTGTTTGTATAACCATTGTTTTTACTATTTTCAAACATTCCGTGTGGGTTTTTCATTTTATCTTAGCTATCTTTTGAAAACCCAAACCTAAAACTTGGAGCCAAGAGTCTGGGAGACCTTCCTTTGAACCTGCTGATCTATAAAAAAAGTAGCTGTGGGATGCAAGCAGCATACTGTGCTGAAGAAATCTAGAACATTTTATAGTGCTTTTTCTTTCTTGCCTTAGATTTCCACCCTTCCCTTAAATAGCAATCGTTGCCATGGCCCATATGTACTCCATTGCCTTTTTGAAATTTTCTTAGGCTTAGAAGGTACAGTTTCCTTCCTGTTCTGTTCCTTGTTTTAAAAACAACTGAATGAAATTCAGTACTATTTTTCTTCCAGCACTCGTTTTCTGTCTCCCTCTGATCCATTCTTCTTCCCAAGTGCTCCACTACTGTGTTCCCTTCTCCATACCAATTCCATTGCCAATGCCCACACTTCCTTGGTGCTGAAACATGAACTGATCATTGCTTACAGCAGGCTTGGTTGGGAAGCACTGATATAATCGCTACTTCAGAACCCTCACGTTTGGCAGGAAACTGAAATGTCCATCAATTGCCTTGAGGAATGGTTTTTCTGACATAGTTTACCACAATACTTAGAAAATATACTTGCATACAAAGCTTTTATTTTATGCTCAGAAGATCATTGAAAAAAGCTAGCAAAATTAACTAGTATATCACTGCTACCAATAATGTGTGTGTTTGTTTGCTTGTTTGCTTGTGTTTGGCAGAACTGTCTTTCCCAATCACTCAGTGAAGAGAATAGAGGATACAAATAACAATGGGCAGGCACATATTCATGTGTTAGGAGTGAAAAGGAGGGCTATACCTCTCCCTATTCAGATGTACTATCAGCAACAACCTTCGACAACCCCTGTCCTTCGGGTTGATTCTGTTCCTGATGTAGCTCCTTCTCCTTCACCAGCAGGTAATTTATACACTGTGAATATTTTATGTTGAGTTTTGAATTGATTCAGAGCATAAAATGTTGGGCTGGTTCAAGTACTGCAGTATTATGTCGAATGTTGACCAAGAGTCGCGCATGTTTTGGGATGGTGCTGCCCTAGGTGGCAAGGTTGGAGTCATGCAGGAGCAGCAGCAGGAGCATAGTTCCAGTATGCTTTGTCCATCAGTGAACCCACATAGCCCCAACTTCTCCACCGCCCCACGCGGCTAAACAGGAGTGACACCCGTGTTGGGAAGGCAGGTCTGGCCACTCACTATACATGCTGCTATCCGTAGAGACATATATACCTAGTGTGGCATGGGAACTAAGGTTACGCTCACCTGCATTCTGCCTCTTTTCTGCATCTAGAGTCTGATGCAGTTGATTATGTATAGCCTGCCATATGATCCTTCCACTACAAAGAGAAGGCATGCAGATCATATGGGTGAGACATTCCTGCTGATGTGCAGGGCAGTACCTGACATTCTACATGGAGGCTGAGGGGGAGCCTGTGTTTCAAAGCCATGTGTATACTAAGCTGCCCTGGAATTGCGATTTTTTTCAAAAGCAAGGTATACATGTTATAAGTGTACTGCATGGTGGGCTGGTGTGTGAAAGTACCGTATTTTTCTGTCCATAAGTCGCCCCCATCTATAAGACGCCCCCTATTTTTGGGGACTCAGATTTAAGAAAATGGGGGGGGGGGAGATATATCCGTCTATAAGACGCCCCCTAATTTTTGACATTTTTAAGGGGAAAAACCTAGTCTTATACACAGGAAAATACGGTATGCAGATACACATATACACAACCCTGGAGACAATGCTACAATGCTTTGGAAACCATTTTTCTGGGGGTAGAGGAGATTACTTCACCTGGTTTCCATGTTGGTTGATGTAGATAATGCAAATTATTATTTAACAACTTAAATCGTAAGCCTGCATTTTGTAGCACACTGATGTTATCCAAAAGCAGGCCATGTGTACCTGACAAATTGGGCATTCAGCTGGGGTGAACTATAACAACAACAACAATTTTATTATTTATACCCCCACCCGTCTGGCTGGATTGCTTCAGGCTCTCTGGGCTGCTTCCAACATATATAAAAACATGAAAGTCTAACATTATAAACTTACTGATACATGGCTGCCTTCAGATGTCTTCTAAAAGTTCTGTAGTTGTTTATCTCCTTATGATGGCATTCCACACCATTGTTGGCCCTTGGAGTTATAAGGAGAGGAAGGGACATACATGGACACCAAGTACAGTGATAGATACTTGAACCTCTGTCTGGTATGTACAAAGTCTGTGGTTAGTGCTGACTCCAAAGCTAATTAAAAAACCATGCGTGATTAAGTTAACTAATAATACTTCTACTTTGAAATGTTGCTTGCTATAATTTCAGGGTTCCCACTAATGCCCCCCCCCCCGCTTTATTTGGTTTACAGGACTCCCACATGGACCGCCAAGTGTTGGAAACTATTTTCCGAGGACCTCTATTAACAATCAGTCTTCAACTCTAACTGCAACACAAATGTCTTTTCCTATTCAAGGTGCGCCTACAGTGGTACAGACTGGCTCCAGGATACTACAGAACCCTTCAGTTCATAGTCAGCAACAACAAAATGCTCCCATGACGGTCATACAGAATAAAGCTCCAATTTCTTGTGAAGTAGTCAAGGCCACAGTCATACAGAGCACTGTTCCCCAGTCTGCAGTTCCTGTTACTATCGCTGTAGGCGGTGGCGCACAACCTTCCAATCAGAATCCTAGCATTGCAGGGCCACAGCCCTCCGTTACTGTTGTCAGCTCTCAGACTTTGCTTCATCAACCTGTAATTCAGCAGTCCCCTTTGCACGCGGTGGTACCGGGACAAATACCCTCAGGCACTCCTGTTACGGTAATTCAACAAGCTGTACCTCAGGGCCATATATTTGGCAGAGTACAGAATATACCAGCATGCACATCAGCCGTTTCCCAGAGTCAACAGCTCATTACCACATCATCACAGCCAGTACAAACATCATCTCAGCAGTCCACAGTTGGTAACCAGCAACAAGACACGGTCATCATAGCCCCTCAGCAGTATGTCACAACTTCATCTTCCAATATAGTTACTGCTACTACAGTTCAGAATTTCCAAGTTGCTGCTGGACAGGTGGTTACGATCGCTGGCGTCCAAAATCCACCGACATCTAGAGTAGGGTTTCAGAACATTGCACCAAAGCCCCTCCCTTCTCAGCAAGTTCCCGCAACAGTGGTACAGCAGCCCATGCAGCCGTCGCAGCAACAGCAGCCTCCGCCACCTCAGCAAAGTGTCGTGATCGTAAGCCAGCCAGCTCAGCAAGGTCCAACGTACGCACCAGCCATTCACCAAATTGTTCTTACCAATCCCGCTTCGATACCCACTGGCCAAGCTGTCCAGTTGGGTGGGCAGCCAAACCTAACGCCAGCTTCCTCCCCGTCACCTGGACCAATTTCAAATAATCAAGTCCCTACCGTAATATCCTCTCCACCGCTCACCCCGCAAACGCAAGGACCCCCTCCCACGGTCAGCCAGATGCTTTCTGTTAAGAGGCAGCAGCAGCAGCAGCAGCATTCACCAGCACCGCCCCAGCCACAGATACAAGTCCAGCAGCAACAGCAGGTACAGATGCAAGTTCAGTCGCAGCAAAATAACCCAGCAGTGGGCCAGCCTCCTCCTAGTGAGTCAAGCCTGATAAAACAGCTGTTGCTTCCTAAGCGAGGCCCATCGACTCCCGGAGGCAAGCTAATTCTCCCAGCGCCGCAGATTCCTCCTCCAAACAACGCAAGAGCTCCCAGCCCTCAAGTGGTTTATCAGATGGCAAATAACCAAACACCAAGTTTTGGAGTTCAAGGGCAGTCTTCGGCTCAGCCGCTCCTAGTTGGACAGCAAAACGTTCAGTTGGTGCAGAGTGCAATCCAGCCCCAAGGAACAGTCCAAACAGTTCCCATTTCCAATTTACAAATATTGCCAGGCCAGTTGATCTCAAATAGTCCAGCAACCATTTTCCAAGGGACTTCTGGCAATCAGGTCACCATAACAGTTGTGCCAAATACTAGTTTTGCTACGGCAACTGTGAGTCAGGGAAATGCGATCATTGCTCCAGCTGGAATTGCGGTGAGTGGCACTCAGGCAGGAGTTGGGCTGCAGGTGCAAACGCTTCCACCTACCCAGGCACCTCTAGCCGGACAATCGTCATGTTCTGCTGCTGCTCCCCCCTTCAAAGGAGACAAAATCATTTGCCAAAAGGAAGAAGAAGCAAAGGAGGCAACAGGTTTACATATTCACGAGCGTAAAATTGAGGTCATGGAGAACCCTTCTTGCCGAAGAGGAGCTGCAAACACCAGCAACGGCGATGCAAAGGAAAACGAAACACAAGCGGGAAGTCTTCTAAACGGAAGAAAACATGACTCCAGTCTACCTCCAGCTAACTCAGGGAAAACTCAGAATGAGGCCAATCAGTTCTCGCAGGTCAGTAATGGACCGTCGTTAGACTTGGGTGAAAACGGAGCTCTTGGAAAGCAGAACTCTGAGCAACCAGAAACGCAGGAAATTAAAAGTGATTTGAGGAAACCCCTCGTTAATGGAATCTGTGACTTTGAAAAAGGCGATGGTTCCCATTTAAGCAAAAACATTCCAAATCACAAAACTTCCAATCATGTAGGAAATGGTGAGATTTCTCCAGTAGAACAAGGGAATATGGATGCCACACAACAAGATGCTGCCAAAGGTGATCAAGGGGAAAGATTTTCCAACGGACCTGTATTAGGTTTGGGTACTACGTCTGCTGTAAGCAGTACACAAGAGGCTTCAAAACTGTTAACCCAGCAACTTAGTGGTACCATTGCTGATGTACCTAATGGACCTCTAGCTTCAAGTTTGAATTCAGATGTGCCTCAGCAACGCCCAAGTGTAGTAGTTTCGCCACAGTCAACGGCCTCTGTTATACAGGGGCATCAAATCATAGCAGTTCCACACTCAGGACCTCGTGGGCCCCTGGCTACCCTGTCATCTGAAGTTCGGTCGACTAATGGCACAGCAGAATGCAAAACTGTAAAGAGGCCAGCAGAGGATAACGATAGGGAAAATGTTCCAGGAATCCCAAATAAAGTAGGAGTTAGAATTGTTACAATCAGTGACCCTAACAAGGCTGGCTGCAGTGCAACTATGGTTGCTGTGCCAGCTGGAGCAGATCCAAGTACTGTAGCAAAAGTAGCAATAGAAAGTGCTGCTCAGCAAAAGCAGCAACAGCAACAGCAACATCCAGTACCATACATGCAAAGTATGGTCACACAGGTAGGTCCAGAGCCTTCATTTTTACTTATTTTAGCTACCCAACTCTCTCTCTCTCTCTCTCTCTCTCTCTCTCTCTCTCTCTCTCTGTGTGTGTGTGTGTAGAGATGTACAAATTCCACTTTGGCATTATTTTGTACACTAGCTTGGAAATGTTAAGAAAACTGTTTTGTACATTCATATACTGATGTGGTATCACTCGCTGTTATTGTTTAAGCAATGGGAGTATAGTACAGCTTAAATTCACTGAAATGATCTGCAGTCTATCAGGATATAATTTGATTATGCACAGGCAAACCTTTTGTATTCACTTATTTTATTGTGGGTTCTCTTCTGAAAACTGAGTGATGTTTCCTTGCATTTTACAGTTTTAACGTGATTTTGTTCCTGCATATGTCGCATTCAAGGCTGTGTTTTGCATCTTAATGCCTCTATTTGCAATTGATGTCTTATTTATGCAGCATGTATACTTTACATATGCCTTATGCAGCTTTGTATAAAACAAACATGTAACTAAGGGATATATTAGCAAGGTTTTTCCCCTTCTGCATAAAGATTAATTATAAAAATTGGAGGATTATTGAAATGGTTGAGACATTTGAGCATGAAATGGATAAAATCAGCTCTTCATCAGTAGATGTACTGTCTCTTCACTGGACCAAACAATATCATTTTTCCTACTACTTCACCTGCTATATATATTGTTAATTATCTTCATTTTGATGAAAGCAATATGTATGTGACATTACCTCCACTTATTTTTGGGTCCTTATGTTCAACAATAGAGCTGCAGTACTGAAAGTAAAACTGCTAGCTTTCCCCTGATGTGTGCATTTTGTTGGTGGTGTGCTAGAGATAAACATTTGCAGCTTTAAAAACTCCTGAGATGAATATATAGCTCACCTATGTTTCTCATATCAAAGGGGCACATTCAGATGCTTTTTTAGATTGTATCAATTTAATCTATTTATATCCCACCTTTCCACATGGTGGCTTATAAAAAATTAAACAATATTCAGTCATTCCAAAACTATACAACAAAAACAGCAGAAAATCAAATCTCTAGCAAAGCCATCATTAAAATGAATAACATGACAAACAGGAATTAGAAAAAGGGGGAAAGCCTTGAAGCCATGTCCAAAATGAAGTTCTGAAGAAAACATAGTGAAATATTAGGGAGTGGGTCACTTGATTGTGGAAATCCAGCATACACACATTCTAGATGCATTAGAAGAAACAGTCTAGTTTTCTTCAGTTTCTCCACAGTCAAGTTGCCAAAAAAGCAACAACTGGAAATGGGATAGAAGCAGGCCAAGTTTGGCACTTTTCTGTTGCATTGATTTTAGCGAGAGAGACTAGGGCATAGGTTTTTAAGCAGCATTGATTTCCGTGGAAAAGCGCTAAGCTTTGGCTGAATTGTGCCTTTCTGCAGACTATAATATGAATGATTGTATAATTACAACTGGGTGTGCCCATAATGTGCAAATTTATTCATCTCTGTTCTGTTGTATATATCATCAGGATCATCCACAGAGCACTTATGGGTGATCTTGTACATTTCTTTTTTTACCCTCCAACTTCCTGAGCTTTGCAGCGTGTTCAGTTTTCGGATGTGAAATATTTGTAACTCTACTAGCCAAACAGCATGGATATTTATTGTTATTTATTTTTGTCCACCGGCAGTGTCTCTGTTTTGTCAGGATGCAGCGTCAGTATGTTGGCCCCCACCTATTATTCCTCCAGGTACAAGTTCAGCATTGACGCAGCTTCATCCAGTTCACATCAAAAGGAGAAATGGAGCATATTTTACTCACATATCGGCGACACTGATCTTGCTTTGTGTCCTTCTCTTGGCAAGAGCCAATAGAAACGCTGTATCTAAGCAGATACAATTCTGCAGTCCATGTGGGATATGTGACCAGAGATATGAATTACGTTCCTAAGTTGTATCAGTGCTTTGTTAGTTGTAAGCCAATAATGTTTTAATGCTGTCAATCCACTCAACCATGAAAGGCAACCTGCCCACTGGTACCAACTGTGCCTATAACACACAGCTTTGGGAAAATATGGGGTCCTTTCTAGGTAGCGGCCTCCGTTCACATACAGTAGACTCTCCTGCATGACCCAGGATCCTCTTGAACAGGCAGGAGTTTTTTGATGGATGTGTCGATATTCCATGGAGGCAAGTCAGTGCCAAAAGCATTCCCTAAATGTGGAAAAGCTACTCAAATAGAATGTGGTATGTGAATTCACGCACAAAAGGGAAAGTCCCCTGCTACATAGAGTCAGCTGCACTACTCTGCTCTCATAGCCCTTCACCGGTTGAATATCTAATTTGTGCTGCTGGAGGGAAGAGTGATGCCGGACTGAAGAGTGGGCAATCTCCACATTGGAACAAGCACCATTTACATGCCTTCAGTGGTTGGATGCCAGGAATTCTTTTATTTACATCCCTTCTCTCAGCAACCTCTTGTTTTTGTATGTTTGTGGATCACACTTCATGGGATGGGGACAAAGGTATCAGAAAGCTTGAAAAAAGATCTACCCTAGCACAAGAAGAAAAATTATTTTTGGTAAGGATTTTTCTCAGTCTTGAATTTCAGTGTCTTTCCCATTAATTGGACCAGTACCTTAGTCTAGGGGTTCCCAAACTGTGGTCCATAAGCTTCATTCAAGTGGTCTGTGGTTTGTCTGTAAAAATGCAGTTAAATATCACACAGCATCCGTATATTATAATTACTACAACAGGCTGAAAAATCATTAAGTGGTGTAATGAATGCCTACAGCAAATTTCAAGTGGTCTGGACAGAAAAGGGTTTGGGAACCAGTAGCTAGACCATGAATAAAAAGTTTCACAGTAGTTATAATTTCATGAAAATGTACTTAAAGTTGGCCAGCAGGTGGGCTGAAAACATTGCTCTATTGGATGACATAATTATGACATCACAATCCCGTTTGTTTAGCTGCTTGTATCAAGACTACAGGTATTGAGCTAGACTATTACTATGTATCCTGCTGTCCCTTTACAAGCCACAAAATCTTGTCAAGCCTCTAAGGTGAGAAGGCTGCAATTATTAAGTGGGTGGAAAGATGAGAGAGGGCATGGAAGAGTTCTTTCTCTTGTCTGCCTCTCATTCCTTGGGAAATTAGGAATGTGAAAGACAGAAGAGGGAGGCAGGAGAGCATAGCCAGAGGAGAGGAAGTGCCAGAGAAATATGATGTGTGTGTTTGGGGTCATGGTTATCTTGTTGCAGGGGGATTGTCCCTAGGTTGAAGGACCAGAAGACAAAGCAAGGGAGATTGCTTTTGGGCTGTGGGGAGAGAGAGCTGATGGGTTGAAGCTCCTCCTCTTCCTTGGGAGCTGAAGCAGTGTTTGAATTCGATAAGGATTCCTTTCTTTTAGAAATAAGGGTGCCAACTGCTGTGGAATGCCTGTTCTTTAATTCTAAGGCTGCAGTAGTTCACTAATGAAGATGTACATGCTCAGCGTGATTCATAGCTATTGTAAATATTACAGGAGCCATCCCTGGTACTTTCCCCTCCCTCTGCATTTTTTAGTTCTGCTGCTGTAATCATATTAATTACTTCACCAATCGCTATAGGGACCGCAACTGCTGTCCTCTCTTGCATAGTTTGCATTAAAATATGGTGAAGCTGGGTGGAATTGTGAATTGCAAGTGTTTATATTATGGGACTCGGGTGGCGCTGTGGGTTAAACCACAGAGCCTAGGACTTGCCGATCAGAAGGTCGGCGGTTCGAATCCCCACGACGGGGTGAGCTCCCGTTGCTCGGTCCCTGCTCCTGCCAACCTAGCAGTTTGAAAGCACGTCAAAGTGCAAGTAGGTAAGGTAAACGGTGTTTCCGTGCGCTGCTCTGGTTCGCCAGAAGCGGCTTAGTCATGCTGGCCACATGACCCGCAAGCTGTACGCCGGCTCCCTTGGCCAATAAAGCAAGATGAGCGCCGCAACCCCAGAGTCGGCCACGACTGGACCTAATGGTCAGGGGTCCCTTTACCTTTACCTATGAACCTAAAATGTTGGAAGATGCGTTCCTCATTCAGGAAATGTTTGTATGTGTGGACATATTTTGGAACCTTTTCTGCCTGAAAGTATTACTAGGTCAAGGGGGGGGGGAATGGCCTGTAGTGTAACAGCAGATGACAATGATAACGTCAGCAGGAGAATTCTCAGTAACAATGATGCCTTAATCATGTTTGCTATAGCAGGGCAGCATTTTCAGTCTGCCTCCAGGATTGAAGTTTCCAGACAACTTTAAAGTACATTTTTCTGAAACCTCTAAGAGCTACAGTACTGACTGTTGTTCCACTACCTATTGAATGACTGATTGATGACTGACACTGAAATCTGAGTTACAGGAAATACCATTATTGTGGTTATTGTATAAGGATATTGGGCTCAGCTACATTCCTCATTCCTTTTCTGTTTTGTTGTTGTATTATATTTTTTTTAATGTCAAAATGTTAGCCTTTTCTTGTTTATAGACAATAGTTCCAGAGAAAAGTCTGCAGTCAAAAACTTGTGGAAGCTGACTTCCTTTGTTTCTTCCCTTCACCCTGAAAAGCCTCTCCGGAGAGTTGGGTGCCCTGCTGAATTGGGTGGTTTTCACTCACTGATGGTGCCCCTCCCCAATTCTCAGGAGTCCCTCCCTCTCACATACCCTTGACCTTATTGCACCTCAGCCCAGTCATATTCAGTAGGGTCTCCTTACTCTCAGGAGAGCCTTATTGTGGAGAGGATGGAGAAATAAAATATTTAAATAAATACATGATTTGCAAGTTTTGGTGAAAGTAACAAAGATTCCTTTATTATTTCTGTTATTGACACTAAGCAGAAATGAAACAAATCCAGATTTTTTACTTGTATGAAAGAGGAGTTTGATAAGTAAAAGTAGGGTTTTTTTAAAAAAAATGTATAGATGATGTCTCAGAAGTATTCTTCTAACCATTCTAATTTGTGAGACTTTTGCAAAAAATGTTCTCTGTACAAAAACATAGCTTGTAGTGCCTCCCCCATCTGCTTGTGTAACTATGCTTACTAGATACTTGTAGAGTTAGAACAACTTCTCAAATAAATCATCTCAGTGTTTGTGTTATGTAGCAAGCCCCTATTACCTACTCAAAATGTTGATTGTTTCTAAATAACTGTGCGAGTTTGTGGATATTCTGTTAATACACCCAAGTGATCTGAATTGCAGATTTTCATCTTGATCATAGATGACTTTTTGAAACTTCTTGTTTTATGTTCTATTCCTTCAGATAACTTTTGACTGTCAATTTATTTATTGTGTTCCTATTGCTTATAGCGTGATGGCCCTTATCCTATTTTATCTGTATGTTAATATGATAAAACTCCTGTCTCTCTAAGTTATGTTATGACATGCCCTTGGGTTGTTCTTTACATGGATTACTTCAGCTCTGTTCCAGTGAAATTCCAACTGTATTGTTTGTTTGTTTGTTTGTTTGTTTGTTTGTTTGTTTGTTTAAAAGTATTTGCAAAATACTTTATGGCCACATCCTCACAAAATGATACTCAAGAAAGGAGTGATAACTATAAATAATGGCTATAACAGATAGTATTAAATAATTTCTCAGGGTAGTAGGTTTCAGCCCTACATTGTGCAAAAGATTGCTGTATTGCAGTGGGTGGACTAGATGATCCTTGTGGTCCCTTCAGACTATGATTCTGTGATTTCCCCCCCCAGTTAATGTCAGGAAGCAGCTCCAAATCCGCTTTCTTAACTTGTGATCCCAGTTAAGGCAGCGAAGGCAAACGTCTATAAAGACTGCTTTGAGACTGCGACATAAGGGGCAAAAAGTCAGCTGGAGCCACCATTAAGACCATCTCCCCCTTGCACTCCCAAAACTAACAGATATTGACTGTGGGCACAAAAGAAGGACCCCTGCAGCAAATCTAAGTGTTTGGGCAGGATTATAATGAATGAAGGCAGTCCTTCAGATAACACAGCCCCAATCCAGTTATAGTTTTGAAAGGTTAAACACTTTGAATTAGGCTGGAAACGTACTGGTACCCAGTGCAACACACAAAATTGGTGTATGTTAACAGTGAGGTAGAGGATTGGAAATGTACTCCTGTGGCCCACCTGACATTCCCCTATTGAATGAACACCATGTTTTAATGGGGCCTATACCCTCACCCGTGAAATTGAAACCCCCTGAAATGTATAACTACTGTATGGTTTGGGCCTCTTTTTAGAAATGTGGCATCCAATGTGCAGGTGCCAAGAAAGTCGAATATAATTCAGATCTCTATTAACATGGATATTCTATACATGTTTGCATTCAGGCTACTCTGTTCACAGATTCATTTGGGAATTGTTTAATTTTTCCAAAGCTCTTTTGTTTTTGTTTTTTTGCTGAGGAGCAACTTGTTAACACTTTCAGCTCAATTATGCTAAAACAAACCTATGACAGTATGAAGCTGAGACACTGCATCAAACCATTTGGCTATGTAGCCCAGTCCTCCTTCAAACTCTCCAACTGATGTCTTTCCTGGTCTGTGTCCTGACAGCCTTTTTAACATGAGAAGCCATGAACTTGGTCTGGAAATTGTGAAAACAACAAAGGATATGGTCTTTGTTGCCCACATTTCAGAGCTGGGCTTTGGAGAGACAGTAGGGCTGAATTTAATTAAGTTGTTAAGCTAGTGGAAGCAATGAATCCTGCTAGTGCAACAAGACTTTTCCCACCAGTGCACTACTTCCTGCCTCACCAGATCTGCTGGGGGAGGTCAGGATTACTACCAGAACCCTGAGGGCATTGAGAGATGGGGTTGTTCCAGCTGGCAAGCAGAAATGCTTCCATTGATGGAACAATCTGCTTAGCACTGTTGAATTGCACTTGTAGTTTTGGATTCTAAGACTAGCGAGTAGAAGGGAATTTACAGAATGAAATTTCAATCCCTTCCTCCCTCTTGCTGCTCCCTGGATCCACAGAAAAGCATCCCTAGGGGGTTGAGGAGCTCTCCTGAGCAATGTGGGATGGTATACAAGCAGGCGAAACATACCCAGTTTGGTGGGTTGGGGAAGGTGGTCCTGACCAATATAGGATGGAGTATGAGCGGCTGCAGGAGTCCAGCATTGACGCCTGGACCTTGTCGCATTGTTCAAGACACCTTGATGCTCTGGAGAGGCTTTTCAAGGGGCATAAGTGGCTGTCCTTCTATGAACCTTCTTCCATTCACCTTTCTCAAGATGAACTTCATTAGCAGTAGATTCAGAACAGTCAAAGGACTGCTTCACACAGCAGATATTTAACTAATGGAATTCACTAAGCAAGTTCATAAAGGATGGTCTATCAATGGCTCTTTGCCATGATAGCACAATGAAACCTACCAGTTGTTGCAAGATCAATAGCAAGGAAGGGCTGTTGCCATCAGGTCCTACTTGTTGTCTTTTTCTAGCAGTGCTAGAAATGGGATTGTAGACCAGGAAGCCCATTTGTGGATCCAATAGAGCTCTAGTTACATTCGTTCTTTACATTTATTGACAAAGGATACACACTTGTTAAATGCTGCAGAAATCTGTGAATTTTTTTACTGGATTCTGTACAGAATCATTCATTCTATAGAGTACATTATGCTTGTATCCAAGTAGTCCTACAGTTCTCTTAAGGGCAGATGTTGATGTGCCTTCAGTGCACCATAAGGCATCCATCTAGATGAGGAACACAGCTTTTCTGAAATATATCTTTGAGAACAGATGGGCCAAGCTGCCCTTATGACTGACTTTTGGTTTTTAATGTACTGTAGATTTCTGGAGCAGATTGACCTCTCCTGGACATCAGTTCACTTGCAAATAAAGGATAGAGCCGAACATTTAGCTCAGACCACATACAATGACACCGAACTAGTTTGATCAGGCTGCAGTTCAAAATACTTTTTTTTTTTAACCATGGCACTGCCGTTTAAGACCTTGTAACCTAGAGTATTGTATTTCTTCTTTGTCTTATATTTGAGAAACTTGCATATGTTTCCAGACACTGTCTTGGTTATAACACCTTTTATCCTCGAAAGCTATGGATAAATTTAAAACCACTCAGACTTGCAAGCCTGTCAGCGTGAGAAGGGGTTGTTTTTAAGCTTAGTTCTTGAATAAAGAATCTCAAGATAATTTGCATCTTTTATATGTTGGGCTTTATATGTAGTTTTCCTACTCTTTCATTTTGAATACATGGAATCAATGTTTGACAGGGCCAGCCCAGGACGTTTTGCTGTTTGAGGTGAAACTGCAAATGATGCTCCTTTTGCCACAATATTGATGCGTACTATTCAAGGCCATTCAACTTATTTTAACACATGAGGCAAAAAAAATATCTATAACCACCTGTCCCCTTTCACTGGCAGTAAAAATGCAGTAATAATAAATGACAAATATTTGGTGCCTTTTCATGACATCCAGAATCAGCTGCCTGAGGTGGTAGCCTCACTCTGCTAAATGGATGGGCTAAACCTGGAGGCAGGCAAATCTTGTCCCCATCTTCACAAATGTGAAGAAGGAAGACCCAGGTAGCTACCAACCATCGATACCAGGGAAGGTCCTGGAACAGATAATTCAATAGTCGGTCTGTGAGCATTTAGAAAAGGGATGCTATGATTACTAAGACCCAGCATGGGTTTCTCAAAAATAAGTCATACCAGACCAATCTGATTACTTTTTTTGATGGAATTACAGACTTGGTGGATCAGGGAAATACTGTGGACATAGTGTATCTTGATGATGTTTGAATTGTATAACAAATTCTACCAATCAAACTACAGTGGTACCTCGGGTTACAGACGCTTCTGGTTACAGACTCCGCTAACCCAAAAATAGTACCTCGGGTTAAGAACTTTGCTTCAGGATGAGAACAGAAATCGCGCAGCGGCAGCGGGAGGCCCCATTAACTAAAGTGGTATTTCAGGTTAAGAACGGACCTCCAGAAAGAATTAAGTTCTTAACCCAAGGTACTACTGTATGTATTTCAGTTTCTTTAATCTCTGCTAACATTCTGTGAACTATGTTTTAAGATACTGCATTTACTAAGTGATGGAAATAACCCACCACACGCAGGTCTTGCTATCTGAACACAATGCGTTCTCAGGAAATTGTTTGTTAAGACAAGTGTTTGCATAAAGAGTCAACTTTTCCATTTATTCCTATGAGGAACTTTCTAATGTGTTTCTAACCAAAGGATTTTGACTCCAAAATGACACACACACACACACACACACACACACACACACACACACACGAAAACCATCTGAAACCTTGCAAATGAGGGAAAATGCTTTCTTGTTCAATCTCTCCCCCATTCTCCCCCTTCCATCATGTTTTCTGGCAAAACAGAAAAGGGTAACACTTGTTTAAGGCTGCATATTTGGTTACAGTACTAAATGCAGGTTTGGCTGTTCAGATTAGCGGTGTGTATACAGGGGTGTGGATACTAATTCCTCATGTTTGGATAAGTGACTTTTTCTATAGCAAGCGTTTGGATAGTGGGAACTGTGTGTATCTCCTATTCTGCCCTATATATGATTTAACCACTACTGTTCTGATTCATAGGGTGATTTATTGTGATGACCAAAATTCAGCCTCTTGTTAAATGGGAAGGATAAAAATGTCAGGTAATATATTTCACATTAGTTGCACTCCGGACTAGAGTGCTTATAATTAAAAATATATGTACCTTGTATGGTATCATGGGGAAGTAATCACCTTTTCTGTCACCAGCAGTTACATTGTTTGAGTTGAGCAGTTTGTGAAAATACCTCAAAAGATTGGTTCCTTTATTCCTAACATTTATCTTTGCCATATTTGAAGCTTTAAAAATACATATTTTGAATGATAAGATAAATGAAAAATTATTTTGGGGTGGGGGGAAAGAGAATGTTTAGTCCTTTGAGTGAGAGTAATCTTATTTATTATCAGTTTCATTACTGTTAAGCTATCATATATTTATTGTTGTTTTTTGAATTGGCTGCTTTCCCATATCAGATTCAAGCTGCAGTGTATGTAATGTGTTAAGATAAATATATACGCTCCCAGTTATCACAAAATCCTTGCTATTTGAATTATGTATATTTTGCTTATGTGCACTTTGAATTGTACTAATGGTAACCTTTAAATAATAGCTTCATTTCTGTGTAGTATGTATTTGAATAATGAATCATACAAAATGGGCTTGTGAAGGAAGCAGCGTATTCCGAGGACAGTTTGCATTTATGATTCAGTACCCTAAATTCCCAAAGAGTGAGTTAGGAACTGTAATGTATTTTGATTTAATGCCTTTACAGTCTTTTTTTTTTAACCCACAAACTGTATTGTAATGGTAATCTAATTACCTGCACATTTTTGTGTATATGTGAAGACTGGTGAGATGCTGCTGCTGCTGCTGCTGCTGCTGGGACCATGTTCGCCTTTCTTTTCCCAGCCAGCTTCTCAGCTGAGGTGATAAGAAGAGATTTGGGGCCACCTTTTTCTTGGTATCCCGTGCAGATGCAAATCCAACTTTCAGTGCATACACCTTGTATTGGAGAACAGTAATAGACCATGCATTTCAAAGCATATTTAAAGTACATAACTTCTTCCCCAAAGAATCCTAAGAACCATTGTTTACTCCTCAGAGCTACTATTTTCATTACCCTTAAACTACAGTTCCCATCGGAGAAGCCATGTGCTTTAGAAATATGCTGTGGATGATCTAGTCTAAGAACAATTTGGGTTACTGCAGCATTGATTTTATCCTTTGCAGATGCAACTGGCCTGCTCACGGTTTCAGGGCTCCAGCTCAAGCCGTGAAAGAGCAGGGAACTCAATTTCACAAGCATGAATCTCTTTAGCCGTGTGTTTTCCTTTTAGTTTATTGGCTCTCTGCCACTAGTTTTCAGTAGAGATCCCAGATGTAGAGATTCCTGAGCATCATGAGAGAATTGGCGTTAAAGGGATGGAATGGATAATTGAGTCTCCTTTTTCAAATGGGATAGCTAAAAAATAAATAAACCTTGGCATGAAGAGTGCATTAAGGCCAGATTGGGAGAATAACCAACATTGCACGCAAATTAGCATGCTGATGGACCCTGATGTAAAATTGACTCCTCACAAAAATCTGATGGCCGTTTTTCCTGGTTCTTTGTCAGAGGCTCTGCTCAGTCGTAAACCAAAGCTGAGTGGCTTCTTCCGTTTTGTCTTGATCCTGTCCATCTTACTTAAGCAGTTTTGGGCAGAGTTAGCAAAATTCTTGTTCTCTGAAAAGCACCTGGCAAATGGAGGGCACTGAATAAACATTACACCGCCTCAGCAACACCAACAAGCAGATGGCGCATTTCAACCCAGTTGGATTTTTAGCAAATGGGAAAAACACCTAGCTTGGTGTGCTGTTTAAAACAACAGTATGGATTGCAAATATTGCACATTGTTAAAGTGTTTTGCGTTATGTTTGTAGCTTCATCTGGTCAACTAATTTGCTGCAGTTTGAGACAAGAAGGAGTTGGCATCATTTCTAGCTTTCTATTATCTTTCTGTATTTTTCCTTTGAGGGCGTTGCTTTTGTGATTGGTGATTGAGAGAGCTATGTATTAACTTACCTGGAAGCTTGTTTTATTTGACTTTCCAGAAACATCTGTTAAGTGTAGCTATGCTTCCCTCCCCATATTGGTTTATCATAGAAGTGCTTGATATTGGGCCAGTTTTCCAAAAGTAAGAAATCGGTTTATTCTGGGGCTTGAAAAATGTCGACTTTCAGGCTCCCTTTTCCAGTTCCCCCTTCTTCATAAGCACTTACTTGATCCATCCTATTTAAATAGGCTTCTGTGGAAAGCAAGTTGGCAAAACTTCAAGCAGCTCCAAAGCCATTGGCTGCAGCCTCACCTTGATATGGTCAGGCTAGTTGCTGCAAAGCAGGTGCATAGCTCCAGGAGCTATTATGTGTTGCTGTGTATGGAGCCATTGAAGTTCCCAGATGGAGTGACTAAGCTTGTCATTTGACTGTTATTCACTTTTGAATAACATGAATGTACTGAGAGTTAAATTTCAGTAATCTATTGTCAGTAAGGCAAAAAAATAAAATTCATGCCACACAGGCTATTCATTTTTCAGTCTGAATTATCTCTGTGCTCCTCGCATTTAGTTCAGTTTCTCCTTAATTTATGTAAGACCATTCTTGAAGAGGTCTTTGAACTTATGCTGATCTTTAGGTGTGTTTTTTTTTTACAGGAGGCATACAACTGAAACTTGGCTTTTATAATTTTTGCATCTGTGGGTTAAAACACAGAGCCTAGGACTTGCCGATCAGAAGGTCGGCAGTTCGAATCCCCACAACGGGGTGAGCTCCCGTTGCTCGGTCCCTGCTCCTGCCAACCTAGCAGTTCGAAAGCACATCGAAGTGCAAGTAGATAAATAGGTAACGCTCCGCCGGGAAGGTAAACGGCGTTTCCGTGCGCTGCTTTAGTTCGCCAGAAGCGGCTTAATCATGCTGGCCACATGACCTGGAAGCTGTACGCCGGCTCCCTTGGCCAATAAAGCGAGATGAGTGCCGCAACCCGAGAGCCGGCCACGACTGGACCTAATGGTCAGGGGTCCCTTTACCTTTACTAGGCATAGTATGGTCATGGTTATGCTCCTTCATAGAAAATGTTGAGAAAAATAAGCCCAGAGTGCTTTTTAAAAGGTCTTGTGGTCAGCCTTACACTAGTTCACTACTTTTAATGATGGTTTGTTTAACTGATCTGGTGGACTTGCTGGAATTCTAAATATTTTGCATTTATTTAAGGGGGGGACTCATATGACTATAGTTTACCATGTACTATATGGCAAAAGCTGGTCAGATACAGGTAATTGTTTTCCTATACCAACCTCTGCTTGCCCAATGTTTCTGAAACAGTGGACATTGAACCACTTTCTGGTGTGCCTCAGTGCCACAGCCTTCCCCACCTTATAGTCATGCTATAGCCTTTTAGTCTGACTAGTACCAGCTCCAGAAACTCCTTGTCTGCTGATTAAAGATGGCCAGGATACAAAGGAGGATGTGGGAAGGAAGGTCTCAGGAGGTTTTGAAGGGCAATAGAAACTGAGATAACTGTTGTCTATGCTCTGGTAACTTTTGGTTATATTCCTGCAATACATTATACGTAGGGACAGTTTGAGAACTTCCGCTTGTGCAAAATTCAGTGGCCAGGCTGCTCACCACGGCAACATGGCTTGAGCATATAGTGTCAGTCCTGGGTGAACTGCACTGGCTGCCAGTTAGTTACCAGGCCCAATTCAAAGTGCTGGCTTTGACCTATAATTCCTTAAATGAATCTGCACCACAATACTGATAGGACTACCTCTCTCCATATGGATCTACCTGGACCCTGCAGTGTTCTTCTGAGGCCCTTCTTCATGTGCTTGTTCCATGAGAGGTCTGGAGAGTAGCAGCAGGAAATGGGCCTTTTCTGCAGTGGCTTCCCATTTGTGGAATGCTCTTTCCAGGGAGGTTTGGCTGGAGCCTTCTTTATACACTTTTAGTTGCCGGCAAAAGCATTGCTCTTCAAACAGGCTAACTGTTTGGCTGACTAACATCCTAGATCCCTTTAAATGTGTTGGGTGGGGTATTGGCTTGATTGGTTTTTGTCCTTGTTCTTATTATGTATTTTGTGTTTTTTCTTCTTGTATTTTTATGCTGTGAACCACCCTGAGATCTACAGATGTAGGGTGGTATACAAATTTTGATGATGGTGATGATAATACTGGTGTTTTGAAGAGGCTATATTGATATAAGCACCAGTCTTACAAAAATAAATTACATGGTATAATCGTCCTGGAACCTCAGAATGCAGGGTGGGTGGGTACCTGTTTCTCATTAAAACGAAAAACAAATTGTGGAAAGTATCACAGATGTTGGGGAAAAGGATTCCAGTTTGGTGTTTTATTTGGCATGCTAATGTTTCACTTGCTAAAGTTAACACTGATGGAGAGATTTCAAACATCTCACCTTCATTTTAAAACGGTATATGAAAGATGGAGTATGTTACTCCCCCCCCCCCCTTTAAAAGTGAAGGTCTGCCATTATGGTAAATACTTAAAACAACCCCATTACATATCAACATCATATGTGCCCATGTTGTGGCATATACAGAATGAACAGGTTGATCAAATCTTGAGAGTTGCTCATTCAAAATTTACTTAACGTTTGTTACAGGCAGTGAAAGGAAAAAATCAAATATACATGGTGGTTTTAAAGATAATCCTTTAAATTACTCTGACTGAAAAAAAGATAAGTTGCCAAATTCATACAAGTATGTTAAATTGCTCCATCACTTTATCTCTATAGAGAAAGATTGCCATCTGGAAAGCTTCCTAAAAGCTGTATCTAATTCTGTGTTGAACCTGAAACGTAAAAATAGAGCTGCTATAGAATATTGGGGAAAGTCTGTAAATAGCTCAAGAGTACTCCAATCTTTATTTCATTTTACTATTTAGAGACAGTGAGTACCATCTATCTATGCAGTCAATAGCAAAACTGCTGATCACTATGGTTTCACCTATTGCCGCTGGAAGTGTGCTCCGTGAAAATCAGATCTTGCATTGTTCAATAAACAATAATCAGGCAGGAATTTAAATGCTCCTTGTTTTGAATTTTCCCACAGAGCACACCTGTCACACCCGTACCAATGCAAGTCCAGGGCCCATCTGTCAGTTTGCCACCTTCTGTGTTCACTGTACCAAGTTCGCACACAGAACAAGTGAAAAAACCGGGACAGAATTTCATGTGTCTCTGGCAATCCTGTAAAAAGTAAGTGTTTTTCTTTGAGTTGACCCATATATTACAAAGGTTTAGTTTTATGCAACATGATATTTGTGGTTGTTAACCCCCATCCTTTTTAAAGTTTCCCATCAGTACCTGCTCACCTGTCAGCTAACTGAGGAAACAAGGTTTTTTTTAATAGAGAAATAGAGAAAAGCATCCCTGTCTCGGTTCTTTTCCCACCACTGGAAACTAAGGTCTTATTTTGCTAGGGAGTTCCTTGAGAAAGCACTTAACTGAAGATGGAAGACAAAGCTGAAGATGATCTTTGGGAGAGTGAGAGAGCCAATACCCTTAGTGACTGGTTTTAGGGAACTTCATTTGAAATACATTATTCCCTTACCCTCAATGTCAATGGTTGAACAGAATCTTTAGCACCATTCAAGCACCTGTTTGCACAAGTGGTCAGTCTTACAAATGTTTAACTCTTTCATAGGAAAGAGGTCTTTATCACCTTTTTTAAAAAGGTACAAATCCATTCCTTTCTGCTGCATATAAATTCAGTGGTACCTCGGTTTTCGAACGTCTCCGTTGACAAACATTTCGGTTTTCTAACTCCGTAAACCCAGAAGTAAATGCTTCAGTTTTCAAACACGCCTCAGAAGTCGAACATGCCACGCAACTTCCACTGAGTGCAAGATCCTGAGGTCTAGCTGTAGGCTATTGAGTTTTCAGTTTTCAAACATTTCAGAACTCGGAACGGTCTTCCAGAACGGATTACGTTTGAAAATCGAGGTGCCACTGTATTGCACACTCTTTTGCAGCAAGCAACCCTTAGCGATAGTAAGTCAAACTTCTGAATAATTAACACTTGCCATTTCTTGCATTTTTATTTTTCAGTATTCATGTTGATTGCTCAGGCAACAAAATTGTTAGCAAAATCGTATTCCTTCTTCGTCTGAGTTTAAATGTATTACATTTTCCAGGTGGTTTCAAACGCCATCCCAGGTTTTCTATCACGCTGCAACTGAACATGGAGGAAAAGACGTCTACCCTGGACAGTGTTTATGGGAGGGCTGTGAACCTTTCCAGCGGCAAAGGTTTTCCTTCATTACCCACTTGCAGGTAGAAATTGGTCTCCTATCCCTTTTCTCAGTATTGATGTGCAATTTGAAAGGCATTATTTTCATATAAATATAAAAATTCTACGTTAGAAATTAAGTGATGCACATTCCTTCTAATGCCAAGAATCACAGGCTCAGAAACAGCGCAGAAAACGCAGTCCAGTGTGATCTGAGCATGCTCAGTGCCTTCAGGAACTACAGTAAATTAAGATTGTGGATGGGGGGGGGGGATGATGAAGGGGGAATTGTGAGAAGAGAATTTGCCAGCATAAGCCTCTAATAGCTTATAGATGGGGTGGAGCATGTGCATCATGAGGTGAAATAACTTCTTTCTATGCACTATATTGGGAGACAGCAGAAGGCCCAGCTATAGAACAACAGGGTGCTCTAATTCAGGGGCTTGCAGTCAGTTTCAAACCAAAAGTCTTACCGCAACATACACACACACACATATATATATATAGCATTTGATAGTAATAAAATGCAGAGCAAATACCATTTTATTTTCCCAGGCTTTGAAAGCATTTTAACCTCTTGAAGTGGTTTTAATGCTGCTGTGTTTATATCCTTATCCATGAATTGTTTTACTGATGTTTTGTTGTTCTTCCTAATTTAATGTTGTGAACCACCCACTGCAATATCCGATACTCACTTTTCTAGGAGTAAGCATCATTGAACTCAATGAGACTTACTTCTGAGTTGTCATGTATAATGTTGTGCTTTCAGTTCCCTGTAAACATGATCAAAGCTTGTTCATATTTATTACATTTTTTTTACAATGGCTGAGACCAATATGATGCACTAAATATTTCTACCTCATTAATCAATGGGCTGTAGGTTTGACCTTTTCCAGGTGTTTTTCTATTAGCTTCTGTGCAGTAGCTAGAAGAGTGCTTATCCAAATGGTGTTTTCCTTCTTCATTGCATTTCATTCTTCAATCAATAATGAGGCAATGAATTATAACAACACAGTGTACAAAATGTCTCAAATTCACATTTTTCAATATGATGTTGCTGATTTTTCCATATTGACTGGCCAGTGTGCAGAGTCTCCACCCACTAATGTGAATGTGCATAATTGCAGTGTTTGTGTATGTTCACCAGTCAATTTATGAGATGTTTATGTACAGACACATACACCACTCTCTCTCTACTGGGTCTATGTTATGTATTTAACATTACTATTTTTTCTCTCAAACAGGATAAGCACTGCTCAAGAGATGCCCTTCTTGCAGGATTAAAACAAGATGACCACGGACAAGCAGGAAGTTCAAAACCTTCCACAAAGTAAGAGACATGAGCTTCATTATTAATCTAGCAGCAGAATCCTATGCATGTTTTCTCAGAATTTCAGCTGTGTTCAGTGAAACTGTGTCCCAGTTTAGCATGCATAGGATTGAAAGTTCTCCTGGATGAACACTTGCATTGTTGGGGATGCAGCAAGGTTGCATTGCCAATCACCAGTCTAATACCTCATCTCCTTCTGATCCTTTGGTGGCAGAGGTGGGACAGCTTATGGGTGGCATGTAGCTCACCAAATCTGTATTTTTTGCTTGGCACATACTGTGTACAGCTCACCAAACAGTACACTGAAGATTGTGTTATTTGTACGGAGTGTCTGCTCGTGAGTCTATCCATTTTGCATTTTTCTAGCAGTCGAACACTAAATATCTTTGTCGTGGAAGGGTCCCAACATCCTTACTATTCCTTTTAAAATCTCTCTCAGTTACAGAAACTAGGGATTATGCAAAGAGAGCAGTGACCTATACCCCCTTCCAATTTCAACTGCCAGTTGAATAAGTCATTATTCCTGTTCATCCCATTTTGAATGGGAACCAAAATTGTCTCCTTTTGTAATTCTCTCATCTTCATGAAAAGTTCTGATCCTTCCTCATGCAGAGCTCTTGTTTCTCCCCTCAGCTCATGGGCCACACTCATTGGCAGCATGACCAATTATTACAGAAAGATTTGTGGGCTGCTTCCTAATCTCCCATCTCATCCTCCTCTCTTCTCATTTTATTTATGTCACTTTTAGAGATGGTATAGAGGAGGAGACAGGGATATTGGGACATGCCTAGACCTCCCGTTCTCTAGGTGGCACTGGTGCACTTATTTGCAAGGCATACTGAAGGGAAGGGAGAAAACAAACAGGCCACAGAGCTCCGTGTGGAACCCACTGCACACTGCAGCTGTGTGGGGGAAAGATCCTAACATGATTCTAAGGATGGCTATCAAAGGATTAAAAAATTTCTTTATCACATTTGAATAGATTTGATATGTTTGCACAGTAGCAAAATGAATATTAAAAAGGAAAATCTGGGTCTGTAACAACATTAGCAACTTGAGAATTATAACTTTCTATGTCTCCGGGATGTTTTAAAAAATGGTTGATGTTTTATTGTGTTTTAAAATATTTTGTTGGGAGCCGCCCAGGAGTGGCTAGGGCAACCCAGTCAGATGGGCAGCATATAAATAATAAAATTATTATAAAATTATTATCATCATTACATATGATTGTTTTAGATCATAAGAGTTCGTATTTGAGCAGGGATTTCAATTGAGGAGTGTAATATTTTTAACCACCAGCATCAAGCACTAGCCTTTTGGGAGGAAATATATTGATTTTAATCTTTTTCTAGGGAGGAAATATTTATTGTGCCCCTTTTTAATTCCTTTTGTTGTTGTTTTTAAAATCTCATTTAGGCCACCAAATGCAGCAGGGGCTTCTTCCACTCCCAGAGCACAGAAGGCCATTGTCAATCATCCTAGTGCTGCCCTCATGGCACTAAGAAGGGGATCAAGAAACCTTGTTTTCAGAGATTTCACAGTAAGTAGCAAGCATATGGATTAAACAGGAAGAAAGTCTCCTTGTCAGGCTTGTTCTAATACTATTTTCTTTTCTGTCTAAGGATGAAAAAGAGGGACCAATTACTAAACACATCCGATTAACAGCTGCCTTAATATTAAAAAATATTGGTAAATATTCAGAATGTGGTCGCAGGTAAGCAGATCATGTCTTTAAAATTGTTTATCTCACTGACATGCCCGTACTACTTCATATTATACTACTTCATATTCACTACTGCCAATAATGTTTGAGCTTCTGCGGCCTCTGTATTTGTTGCTTTTTCTGATAAAAAGTGTTTACAAGATGGTTTTCTACACATAGGCAGATTCACTCTGCAAACATAAGATTTTGCTGTGCTTCGGTTTTTGTACCCTATTTAAATTCCATTTTTAGTCTTCATGGTTCTTTTCAAAAGAGCTTGGAAAGAGGCAGCTGGTGTAAAATAAACAGTAAAAAAACCCTGAGTTACTATGACCTGAGCCTCTGTTAGAAGTGAAGAGACATTTTATTGCATTATGCCCTGTGATCCCCCCCTTTCCACCTCCTCTGTTCTCTAATATATCCTGTCATTCACCTATCTACCACCATCCGACACAGTAAATGGGCATGATTGTCCCGGAATAGGATTTCCAGTGGGATTCTTAAATGTTTAAAAGATACCTGCTACACCCATTTCCCATAATTTCTATTTTGCCTTGCAGATTCATCTCCTCCCATGCACCCACCCATCTGTTTCTTTTTTCACCCTTCTGCCAATAATGTTGGCCATATAATGTTCCTCTCCCTGCATCTTTATTCCAATCTACAGCATCAGCCTGTACGGAAAAAAATAAATGGTACAATTAATCATAACTAAATTAAGTCCATTTGATTTCAGGGGGCCTACTCTAAGGATGACTAAGTCTGGATCCATCCCAATGTGTATTGTGACATTTTGGGTAATTTCTA